>NC_056737.1:1656463223-1656503223 GCF_019279795.1 Protopterus annectens | reverse complement strand
ATGTATATTCTGAGAGCTCTGCTCTCAGATATGCCCCCTGCACTCGTACATGGTCCATGTCTGTTTAGCTGCTCAGGCAGCGTGCCTTCATTAATATGCATGGCACGCTGCCATCCTGCTCCTAAATAGCCTCTTCAGTGCAGTACTAAGCTAGTCCTGCATGGAAGGATAGTGAATCCGAGGGCATATGTTATTAATTTAGCTGCTCAGTAATATATCATATTTACTTGTGTTATAAAGCATGAATTTCTATGAACAGTATTGATTACTGTGTTCATTTATTTTTTCAAATATCTAACATTTTGTGTTTTATTAACTTTCTGTAGTTTATTTTTTCATTGATCTTAATATGTCTATCCATCTCTATGAAATCAAGCAATTCTTCCCTTAGATAATTTTATTTTAAATTAAGGGCACATTTTTTTTCTCTGTTTCCTGTGGACATTCTACAGAATGTTCCAGAAAATCTTCCCCTACCATATTCCCTTCAGCTTCACACTGTGCCATCCATTGCTCTTTCATATGGGAACTCATTGTCCTATCACTCCACAACCCTGGCATGTCAGAGTTGCCACAGTTTTCTGTTCCTTCCCTTGCTGTGCAACTCAAGCTGAACTTTTGTATTGGTTTTCTGCTGAAGGCTACAAAATATCTTCATATGGCAACTGATCAGATGCTTCCAGCTCCACTGGTTTCTCTTTAACTTAGGGATTTATTATTTATCAAGCTGTGATGTTATCAGAGTTACATTTTCTACACTAAATCCTTCACTTCACAGGTAATCATAATTTCAGTTTCTAGTTCTTTAATGTCTTCATTACTAATTCTCTTTTCTAATTCCCACCAATGTTTTCTTATTTTTTGCATCATTAAATTTCCATACCTGGATGCATTTGCTTGTATTACTCTTCAAATACCTTTGGTGTGGCTGTTTTGTATCAATTAGTTTTGCTTTCTCCTTTGCATAAATATTGCATCATATTAAATCTCTGTCTGTCTCATGTCCATATTTCTTCTTCAGATGTCTCCCACTCCTCATGTTTCTCCTTACATGGGGGACTCATTGTTCCGTCATCCTGTAACATAACCTGTGTTAGACTTTCTACACTAAATCTTTCACTTTGTAGGTATCCATAACTTCAGCTTCTATTTTTTTTTACTTCTACTTTACTAATTTCTATCTTTCTGTGATCCCCTTTGTATTCTTGTTTTTTGTATTGTGTGATTTTCCATATTTGGGTGCCTTTGCCTTTATTTCTCTTTGAATACCTTTGGAGCTGTTTTTTGTGTTAATTTGGCTTTCTATTTTGCATAAGAGTGGCACCATATCAGATTTCTCTTTCTGTCCCATGTCCATATTTCTTTTGTATACCTTTCAAAAAATCTCTAGATTTGTTCTTTATATTTTAGAACTTCCTCAGTCACTTCTTTTTCATAATGGCCCAAGATTTTTGGTCTATATAAAGTTTTTCATGAATTTGAAGCTTTTGTAAGTTTTTCTTGAGCAAGCATTTTTTTCCTCTAATTTCTATCTTAATCTTTTTGTATATTTTCTGTCTGGAAATACTAGGCTTTTTGCATAATATCCGCAGTACATACTTTTTTTTCCATATCTTCCGTAGTCCACTCTATCACCTTTATGGCTCTTTTTCGGTCTGTCAGTTTTTGTGATTTTTATGAACTACTGCTTCCTTCTACAACAGGGAGGCCATCCTCCCCTGAGCCTGGCCTAACCCCATTGTAGGAATGTTTCCATGTCTTGAGGTTTCTACAGTTATTTTTCCAGTCCTGGCACCAGTGCACCTACCAGGACTGGGTACTTTTTTTATTTGTTTTTTAACCTACTTACTAATTTAACATTTGTTGGCCAGGAAAGTCCATCTAGGACAGAGACTATTTTCATTGGAAGCCTGGGGAGTAATGCTTCAGACACATGTCTTTGAAATGAAACCCACGTGAACATAGAGAGGATATGCAGACTCCACATAGAAGGCACCCCAGCTGAGAATCAAACAGGAAAACCTCTTGCTGTGAGGCAACAACGTTCCATACCTGGATGCATTTGCTTGTATTACTCTTCAAATACCTTTGGTTTGGTTGTTTTGTATCAATTAGTTTTGCTTTCTCCTTTGCATAAATATTGCATCATATTAAATCTCTGTCTGTCTCATGTCCATATTTCTTCTTCAGATGTCTCCCACTCCTCATGTTTCTCCTTACATGGGGGACTCGTTGTTCCATCATCCTGTAACATAACCTGTGTTAGACTTTCTACACTAAATCTTTCACTTTGTAGGTATCCATAACTTCAGCTTCTATTTTTTTAACTACTACTTTACTAATTTCTATCTTTCTGTGATCCCCTTTGTATTCTTGTTTTTTGTATTGTGTGATTTTCCATATTTGGGTGCCTTTGCCTTTATTTCTCTTTGAATACCTTTGGAGCTGTTTTTTTGTGTTAATTTGGCTTTCTATTTTGCATAAGAGTGGCACCATATCAGATTTCTCTTTCTTTCCCATGTCCATATTTCTTTTGTATGCCTTTCAAAAAATCTCTAGATTTGTTCTTTATATTTTAGAACTTCCTCAGTCACTTCTTTTTCATAATGGCCCAAGGTTTTTGGTCTATATAAAGTTTTTCATGAATTTGAAGTTTTTGTAAGTTTTTCTTGAGCAAGCATTTTTTTCCTCTAATTTCTATCTTAATCTTTTTGTATATTTTCTGTCTGGAAATACTAGGCTTTTTGCATAATATCCGCAATACATACTTTTTTTTCCATATCTTCCGTAGTCCACTCTATCACCTTTATGGCTCTTTTTCGGTCTGTCAGTTTTTGTGATTTTTATGAACTACTGCTTCCTTCTACAACAGGGGGGCCATCCTCCCCTGAGCCTGGCCTAACCCCATTGTAGGAATGTTTCCATGTCTTGAGGTTTCTACAGTTATTATTTCTAGTCCTGGCACCAGTGCACCTACCAGGACTGGGCACTTTTTTTTATTTGTTTTTTAACCTACTTACTAATTTAACATTTGTTGGCCAGGAAAGTCCACCTAGGACAGAGACTATTTTTATTGGAAGCCTGGGGAGTAATGCTTCAGACACATGTCTTTGAAATGAAACCCACGTGAACATAGAGAGGATATGCAGACTCCACATAGAAGGCACCCCAGCTGAGAATCGGACAGGAAAACCTCTTGCTGTGAGGTAACAATGTTAACCACTGCACCACTGCGCCATCCATGTACATGATATATGCTGTATAAAATACAATGTATATATCAGTGCCTTCTTGGTGAGCTATTGTAAAAAAAGGGTCCACGTTATGAGGGTCTCACCAAGACATGAGAATGAATTCAATTTCAGCAATACTACTTTCCTTTGCTTCCTGATTATATCATCTCTCTATTTGGACCTATGTGGTAGATGAACAATTTTTATAAACTTCTGAGTGGGTAAAACTGACATGGTGTATCAAAGGAGTTTAGACTGGTAGAGATTAAACTGTATTGTTGAGCTAACTGTAATACATAAGACTCCATTTTGTTTTATCTGAATGTCGTCACATCTCAGAATATTTGATCATATGTCTGCACTCATGCTGCTTTGAGTTAACGAATGTACAAACTGCAGAAGGCTGTGGACTCTGCAGCATGTTCACAAGAGTCTGAAATCACATTAATGAACATCACAGAGCAGTTTATATCCACAAGTGGCTATGCATGTTTGGGTATTACTGTGATTCACAGAGATAGATAAAAACACCTTAATTTGCATAAAAACATGTAAATAGATCTGAATTTGTGTGGACAAGTTGAATACCACCATATTACTTTACCATTACTCAAGTCAAGTTAAGTGACAAATGTCTTAGGAAATCACAGACTTCTTAACATAAGAAAATAACAAAAACTTTATAATTTAACAACAAACTCAACTATGAAAGAGTAGTGAGTTAAATGCAAAAAATGTTGCCTTTACTAATATAATGTGCATGTTATGATGGTTATTAATGAACAGTGTACAGCTGTTATTTCGAAGTGGGAACACAATACAGCATCAGCAGTAGTGGAAAGGATTAATGATCACTCAGAAAAATGAGTACTTCTGTATGATTTAGTGATTGTGTATACATGGTAGAAATGCAGTCATTAAATTGTAAAGTAATGCAGTGATAATGATTTTTTGGGCTCAACATGTATGTATCTTTACTGGTGATTTCTGAATGTCACTGATGAAAGAAAAATGATATGGCTACAAGACAATGGCCTGGGGTGGGGAAATATGAATATGTTATAAACAAACTCCAGGATTCAGCAAGCACTGCACAGTATGGAGGGCTAGTACATGAGCTCCAGCAGACAATATGTCTGCTGTGCGATCCAGGAATATGCTGTAGGGACATGCACTAGCGCTCCTGCACTAGTCCTGCACAGACTCAGCTCCTGTATGCAAATTACCCCATTTGCAGGTGAAATCCATGCAAATGAGATGAATTTGTGATCCCATGCAGGACTAGTGTAATCTGCAGAAATGTACTCGGTTAGTAACGGAGTACATTTCTGAAAACTACAAAACGGAGCCATGACAGCTCCAAATAAAGGGTGGATATTATGTAGAAAGCATGTCACTGGCCAAATATATGGCCATTAGCATGGAAAACAGTTGCAAAAATAAAAAAAAAAATACTTTTATTTTTTTTTCAGCCGATTTTGGCTGTAAATAGGACCAGGCAAAAAATAAAATAAAAACCCTAAAATAAGCATTCTAACCAAAATCACTATTTTGCCATTATACTCAATGGCAGGCATAAGACAACATGGCCAGTGAATAGTGTTTGCTAAGGGGGGAGGCTCAGTGTGTGGGACCTGTAACTATGCATCAGCAGATAATCCTATGCAAATTAGGGGAATGATATTGAATCCTAGAATTCCCCTGCATGCTAGTCAGCACCCAACAGTGTAAGATCTGGAATAGCTTGGTGCAAGCCTAGGAGTTAGCTGACATCATAGGGGGGTGTCAGTCATACTGTGAGCGGATTGGAGCCCTGTGGCTTGGACTTGCCCTTAGCTTAGCAGAGCTAATCAATGGGGTGTGTCTGAGGCTGCCTAGCACTCTTTACATTGCCTAAGCAGTTGTGCGCACCGTGTCCTGGGTTTTAAAAGGAAAAAAAAAAGGTAAACCAGGAAATAGCAGCTCTGTGCACATTTGAGCACTGTATTTGTGCAGCAAGCCCCCGGGCTTAAACAGGAAGGCAATGGGAAGGGAAAACAGAAGTAGGAAGGTAGTCTAGGAGAACTAGCATAGCTGGCAAGTGAAATGTATCAGAATCAGCCAATTACACAGGCTGCAGACCAGCTCAGCCCAGAACACTGCTATAAACTATGCAAACACCTTTCCCTCTGTTTTTTCCCACATACTCTACACCACCAGTGTATACAAGCGGGGGAATTTTAACAAATAAAAACAACAAAATGATGGGGGCTGCAATAGCTATCATACATGGAAACAGCTGCAGCAGGGACAGCATTGGGCAGGGCCACACAGCCCCTCACCATTGCCAAGGCCTGCACAGGCACAGAGTGAGTCGGAGGAGGAATAACCTGAGCCTGCCCCAGTAAGCAGAAAAAGGCATGCCTAGTATGCTCTGGCCTTGGCAAAGAGGCAACGCATAGCACATACACTGACACAGGAGGGACCCAGGGAATAACACCACTCTCTGACTCACAAATACAGTAAAAGGGATGCCAAACATGACACTACCTGTGCTCAACCATGTATAGGGAGTGTACTATGTACATCCAACATAGGCAGCCCTCCAGCACTGTCCTCAATTCTGACACACCCACAGGGTAAGTCACTCTCCTTACAAATTGCTGAATGGACTAGTATGTGTTGTTACTTGTATCTATGGTATGGATGTGAGCATGCATGGGAATTGGGTGGCTGAATGGGATGCCAGCATATAGTAGACACCTATAGTGGCACCATGAGATCTGTAACAAATAATGGTGTCACCATAGTAGCCAGTACTACACATGGTGACAAAACCCACTGCAGGAAATGTGCTGGGCCACATGTGTGTCCATATGACTCACACATGCCAGTCAGGAAGGTTCACATACCTAACAACAATCTCAGCCAGCAGGACAGGTGTAGACAAACACAAACAAAGGCTGTGCTAAGGCCACTGAATGATGGCTATCAGTAACCTCTCCCCCGGTCTACACAGACAGACTACAGTAGGTCCTGCAGTGGTATGTCAGTTATAACTGATATGTAGGTCAATCAAACCTAAGAGCTGTAGTACACTAATATGCCTCTTCTCAGCATGATAGGTTAGAATACAGGATGAAATGGCACACCTGACATATCAGTACAGTCATAGCAAATGTGTACAAGTGTCAGGTGTGCTCCCCAGTCCTATGTAGAAATGTAGAAACAGTCAGGTGTGCCCCCCAATCCTGTGTCAAAATGTAGAAACAGTCAGGTGTGCCCCTCCAATCCTATGTAGAAATGTAGTAACAGTCAGGTGTGTCCCCCATTCCTATTTAGACATGTAGTAACAGTATGGTGTCCCCCCAATCTGATGTACACACATTGTAACAGTCAGGTGTGCCCCCCTAACCCTGTGTAGAAATGTAGAAATAGTCAGGTATGCCCCCCATTCCTATTTAGACATGCTGTAACAGTCAGGTGTGCCCACCCCCAATCCTGTGTAGAAATGTAAAAACAGTCAGATGTGCACCCCAATCCTATGTAGAAACGTAGTAACAGTCAGGTGTGCCCCCCCAATCCTGAGTAGAAATGTAGAAACAGTCAGGTGTCCCCACCAATCCTGTGTAGAAATGTAGTAACAGTCAGGCGTGCCCCCCAATCCTGTGTCAAAATGTAGAAACAGTCAGATGTGCCCCCCCAATCCTGTGCAGAAATGTAGAAACAGTCAGGTGTGCCCCCCCCAATCCTACGTAGAAATGTAGTAACAGTCAGGTGTGCCCCCCCATTCCTATTTAGACATGTAGTAACAGTCTGGCGTGCCCCCCCCAATCCAATGTACACACGTTATGATGGTCAGGTGTCCCCCCCAAAATCCTATGTAGAACTGTAATAACAGTCAGGTGTGCCCCCTCCTCCAAACCCTGGAAGACATGTAGTAACATGTATGTGTAGGTGTAATACCAGTGGAGCACAGATGGCTTGAGGTGGCCAAGATAGCAGAAAAGATTGTAGCATTTGTACAATATACATGTATGCGTGTGTTAGGTTGGTGTGTGTTTCATATTGTGTGAGAGTGGTCAGTATGTTTGCATGTTGAGGTTTGACCTGGTGGCCATTGCCCACTACTGCAGATGACAGGGCCAAGTCCTCACAACTGCAGTGACAAAGACAATTCCCCCCAGTAACACATGCTAGCAGTAAGACATTGTAAATGTATGGTAGTAATATGTGTCACCATCTGAAAGATGGACATGGCTGTTGGGCTAGATATACAATCAGTACACAGGGAAAAGTACCCCAGACATACAATATATAATGTGCAACAGTGAAATGGACACACCCTTGGAATTGTACATACAGGTATGCATCACATTATCTGGGCTTGTAGTAGAGAATACCAATGTTGTCTGGCCAAACACATAAAGATCACAAAGGTAATAGGACTGATGTACTGGGAAATGGCTGATGTCCCTACCCAAGCCAGCAGAACTGGAATGTGCCATGCATATATGTGAGTCAGATGCAAGAAGTTTCCATAGCAGACATGCACCCAGCTCACCCAAACACTACCCACAGGTACCTCTCTGGTCATATCCCTGCTGTTGGGAATGGATATAATATGACCCCCCCACATGTGTATGGCAATAGCGAAATAATGCAGCATGCAGTGCAGGTGTCCCATGCAGGTGTGTCCCTAGCTGTAAGTAGCACCCTGCCAGCATCCACACCACCTGATCAATACTGATAGAAAGTATTGGCATAAACACCTAGCACACCTACCCTGTCACCCCAGGGGAATATTCTGTATGTCTGTCTGGGACTGTAGGACTGACAGAATGCAACGGCCTGCTACAGCTGGCCTGCATCACCACCAAATGGCCTACAGGCCTAAGAAAAAGGCCTGTGTCTCACCCGTACTGCCAATGTATGTTATGCTATGGACACCAAAATAACAACATAACACACTCCATATAAGTCATATGCAAGGCCATGTGGACAAACCACAGTAATATGTCAATCGTGTCCCAGTGCATAAACTGTGGACCAACACCAAAACACAGCTGTGATGAGGTGATAACTATAGAGAATGTATCAGAGAATGTAGGCATAATGTATGGAAGAGGATAGAATAATAGAGGCGGGTGGGTGGGAGCATGGGCAGCATTGAATGTGCAAGGTCTGACACACAGCCGTGTGCACATACTATCCCTGCTTGAAAGACAAAAATGGGTGGCTACAAACCTGCCTGTACACCACAATAGGGGTAATGTCGTGACTTATGACCCCTGCCTCTGGATAACCTGTGTGAATCTGTAGAGCTATGAGGTATTGCCACAGGAAGATAAGGCCATACTGTCATGTCAATGGATGTACAAGTATGGGATCCTCTGCCAGCACTGTACCACTGTGCTGAACTGGACGCACAGACCCAACAGCAAGTGTCTGCAGCTCCCCCTCCAGAATGGCATAACTTTCCATGAATATGTAGGCATTTGACCACAATACTGGACACAGATGCATTTACCCTGTGTTCCCCAGGACATCAATGTGAGCAAAAATGTCCACCTGACAGTACTTGAGGACATAAAACATCACAGTGTATAACAGTGCACATGTCTGAATATCTCTGCTAACACCAGTACCATGTATCAGAATCAGCACAGACACAATCACCTACAGTACACACTATCCCTTGCACACTGTGACCTCATATTGCCAAATGATATACAGATATCCTGCAGAAACAGTTTGCTATCTGTAGGTGTAGAATACAGTGGTCTGCACTGGAGTACAAACTACCTGGGAGGGATTCACACATTCAATACAGAAGGACATACTGGGCATGCTCACACACTTAGAGAGAAATTAAGGCAATGTCAGACAACAACATACTGAAAGGTCATACTGGGCATGCTCACACACTTAAAGAAATGAAGCCCATGTCTAGAAACAACAGTGGACCATACATTTCTGACAGTTGCAGATATATCCAAGGACAACACATTATAATATGCCAAAGGTACACATACATAGATGTGTGGAAGAGAGTGAGAGTGACAAAGAGCCTTCCATCATGAGGGCTGTCTCACCCAGCACACAGCCAAATGGCTACAACCACATGATGTGTAAATGTCACTCACTGTATAAATTAGCCACTGGTATCACTCAGCATTGCAGACTCTGTGGTGCAAGTGCTAGCTGTGCAACATGACTGTACAAGGTAGTAGACATCTAGCAGTTGTATACACGTACCTGTGGAATATAGACCTGCATGTGCCTGAGTATGGTGTGTCTTACACTGCCCTCCCCATAGCCGTACGATGACAAGCTGGCTGATGTCATTCACTTTGAAATACACCGTTGGGAAAAAAAGTAGCCCAGTAATCTCTGTGGCATGTCCTATAACTGTGTAATGCTGTAGTGTGATAAACTAGTTAGGTAGGAGTTCTAATCCCTGACATGGCAACTGTGTGAGTGTGTGTCTGTCTGTTTAGGGAGCAATGCTTTTTAGGCTAGTCACACTCACTATAATTCAAATGCCCTACTTTGGCAAGGCTGCTGATGTCATTCACTTTGAAATACACCTTTGGGAAAGAAGTCATTCACTTTGAAATACACCTTTGGGAAAGAATTAGCCCAGTAATCTCCATGGCATGCCCTATAAATGTGTAATGCTGTAGTGTGATAAACTAGTTAGGTAGGAGTTCTAATCCCAGACATGGGAACTGTGAGTGTGTCTCTGTCTGTGTAGGGAGCAATGCTTTTTAGGCTAGTCACACTTACAACAATTCAAATGCCCTACTTTGGCAAGGCTGCTGATGTCATTCACATTGAAATATGCCTTTGAGAATGGAGTAGCCCAGTAATCTCTGCAGCATGTCCTATAACTGCGTAATGCTGTAGTGTGATAAACTAGTTAGGTAAGAGTTCTAATGGCAGAGATGGCAAGTGTGTGTGTGTGTGTGTGTGTGTGTGTGTGTGTGTGTGTGTGTGTGTGTGTGTGTGTGTGTGTGTGTGTGTGTGTGTGTGTGTGTATCTTTGTGTAGGGAGCAATGCTTTTTAGGCTGGTCAAACTCACTACAATTCAAATGCCCTACTTTGGCAAGCCTGCTGATGTCATTCACTTTGAAATACACCTTTGGGAAAAAAATAGCCCAGTAATCAGTGTGGTGCATCCTATAACAGTGTAATGCTGTAGTGTGATATAGTAGTTCCGTAGGGGTTCTATTCCCAGACAAGGCAAGTGTGGATGGTTGTGTATGTGTTTCTTTTTCTGTGTAGAGTGCAATGCTTTTGAGGCCATTCACAGTCACTACAATCTCCATTGCCCTACTTTGGCAAGCCTGCTGTCACTCCCAGTGAAATACATCTTTGGGAAAGGAGTAGCCCACTAATCTCAGTGGTGTGTCCTATAACAGCAAAATGATGTAGTGTGATATAGTACTTTGGTAGGGGTTCTATTCCCACAAATAGCAAGTGTGGATGTTTGTGTGTGTGTTTCTTTGTCTGTGTAGGGAGCAATGCTTTTTGGGCTAGTCACACTGACTACAATTCAAATGCCCTACTTTGGCAAGCCTGCTGATGTCATTCCCAGTGAAATACACCTTCAGGGAAGGAGTACTCCAGTAATCACTGTGGCACGTCCTATAACTGCACAATGTTGTAGTGTAATGAACTAATTCGGCAAATGTTCTAATCCCAGACATGGCAAGTGTGCGTCTGTGTTTGTCATTCGTATCCTGTGTGGAGGTGGGTTTGAGTGTGTAACAACTGGACTCATTATGGAGTGGGTTTTGTAAATTTCTTATATGGTGGCCCTATTATATGTCGCAATGTCCACCTTACAAGGATAACAGATGTGAAATAGCTGAGAGGCTGGGGTGCCAATCCATACCCCTACATGTGACATCAAGGTCTGGCGAACAAAGTTAGCAACCCTTGTATTACCCAGATAACACCCTCAACCCATGTCTCATACACAAACACACTTGCCTAGGCAACAACCGCTATGTTGGTAGTAACCTGCATATTGCCCACAGAGAGTAACCATGGTGTAATTGCAGTGGACTATAAAGGGAATGGCACCCTGTCCATCAGTACAATAGGCATGTACATGCAGACAGTGTGCCTCCACTATGTTCCCCACTGGATGCCTGCAACACCTGTGGTGCCATCAAGTGTGATCACAAAGGACATGCCATGCCTTAAACACATGCCCTGTATGGACAGATGCCACTGACACCAGGGAATGCATGTATAATTTTATCAATGTACGTGCAGGGTCAACCTGCTGTCCATTACTAGTTCCCACCACATGAGGCCAGAACTGGCACATCTGATGATGACAATCTGTGTACACAACATGTGCCAGACACCCAAGGTACAGTTCCACATGTTATTGTACATGCATGTGGGACGTGTGCACATCCCAGACAGCATCCATGTCATGGACTAAAGAACACATACATGGCAAGCATTGTACAGCAATGGCCACACACAATAGTTACCCAGGTGACTGGATGGTGAATACAATACCCACCTGTGTGGGCCAAACCAGACACTACACCCCTGAGCCACACTGCAGACCATTGTCATGTGGCCTGATGCCAAGGTATACCCTTCAACTAGCCTTGTATAGCCTTCTGGCACAGTCAACCACTGCACACCCGTGAAGCAATGCAAGCATGCATGCCAGTACTGGCACCCTGTGTCTGTGTTTGTGGTGTATGATGCTTTCGACCACATTCACTCTCACTGCAACTCCTATTGGCATACTGAAGCATGCTGTCTGATGTCAGACACCTTCACATACCCTTTGACCATATAACCTATTGTGGTGCTTGTGATACCTGCACATTACTGTAGTGTGACAACCTAACTAGTTAGGAAGTATATTCCTGACTCTGCCAAGTGGGTCAATGTTTGTGAGCCCCTGAGAGAGTGTGGCTGTGTTGACGCTGACACCTGTTCCTGTAGACAGACATGTGTACTACACCTACTGTATCACTACCATATCACTGTTGCAGATGTCACTCACCATCACATATACGTTTGGACAGCCTCTCAACACGTAAGATATGTGGCGCATGCAATAACTGCATAGACATGTGATAACAATACATTGTCAGTCAGGGGTTTGAAACCCTGTACTGGTAGGTGTGAGACACAAACATGCTTGGGTTTTACTCTCCCACCCCCTCCCTGACTTACTTTGTCTCTGTCTGTCTCTCTCACTCCCTCTCTGGTGGATGTGGAAAACTACACTTGCTTTGCTTAGGCAGCAGCTTGTGTTTTGTAAGTGATGCTCATGATCAGCTGATGGCCTCTGCATGAATTGCAGCCATCCTTTTGCTGGTTGCATGTGGAATAGCTGTGGTAACATTCCCATAGCCAATTGCATGGAAACACACTCCAATATCTAGGAACATCATGTTGTTGTTGGGCCTTTTCATTCACTGTGAGCAGGACCTAGATCTGATGTTTGGTAAACAGTATCACAGGTGGATTTGGGATTTACCTCTAACAACATACACTGTGGAAACAGGCCAACACACAGGAAAGGGATGTGCCTGACATGACTACAGAATGTAAGTGTTGCTATTCTGCATTTGGAGTAATGTCAGTTTAACAGGGTTTGTGTGGATATGGCTGGTCTACATGTTTTAATACCTGTCATGACAGTGCTATGTTTTTGAGGAAACCCCCATCTGTAGGGTCATCTGCAGACTGGGCAGTGTGTGGTGCCTTTTGTTTCTTGTGTTACACTCAGAACACCTATCTGAGAACTGCAGAGTCATAGTGTGAAGATTGCAGTCAGTACATGGTGACAGCCATGAGAGTTACTGACTTTATATGTCACAACAAACCCTGTTACAACAGTAAATGTATGAGGTTATCACAGCAGTATGTCAGTATTGGTCCTGTGTTTGTGCCTCCAGCCACAAGTCTGTCAACCTTTGTACATTTGTCATGCAGTAAGAGGTATATATGTTCTGTACATCATTATTTATTGACATCATATCTGATAACAAGCCAGTGAGATATCAGACTGCTGCACATGTTATGTATAGTAGGGGTTATAGTTGAGGATATAACCTGGGCATTCTGTGGTTGTGTGTACAGTACTGAGGTCTGTGTACTTATGGTGATTGTCGATAGTGCGTGTATTGCGAATATGTACCTTGGCCTGTGTACAGACTGTGGTAGATGTCATTGTTCTTGGTCCTGCTCTATCTGATGTTGCATGCTGCTCCAGTGTATGGTACCCTATTGGCTTATATGTTTATAGGGCCAAACACATATGTCCCAGACCACAGACAGGCATCGGACAACACTGTGTAGTGACCCAGTATATGTAGGGTTATTGTGTGAGTGGCACATATGAGGATGGTGTTGATCAGACAGTCCGTATACTGTAATATTAAGTTAGCTTACTATATGTGGCTGTGGCTGTGTTCCCATTGGTTGTGGGTATGCACTTTCACACAGGCGTCTGTTACTCTGTGCTGTGACATGCCTGTAGAGCCTGCAATATTTGCAGGTACATGTGTATTTCCCCATAAGAAATGTAGGCCAGTGTTGTGGCAGTCTGCCAATAGTTTGCACAGTGCTTTGTTACATGCCTAGCAACTTAGTGTACTTACTCAGTGTGATGTTATATCCAGATATTTGCCAGATATACTGCTGCCAGGTCACCATAACTGTCATGTATTTCTGACAAAGAAGTAAGATGCTGTACAGATGTATGCCACTAACTACTGGGTAGTATGTGGCCATGTGACCTCTGCAACAGCTGTTGTTATCTGTCAGGACAGACTGGAGTGTGTGAATGCATAACCTATGTGGCCATATGTATTCCAGTATTTACGTATTATACCCATCTACATGACTGTTAACATCCACATTGTCAGGCTTGGTCCACATGTCTTGCGCTCAGAGGTTCTGTGTATACCTCTGAACTGACCAGTGTGTGTCAGACTGTCCACATTTATTGGCCATATCTCTGCTGTAGTCTACAGGATCATTACTGAGCTAGCAGTGGTACAGTACTATGATGTCCTAAGGATGTCTGTCAGTAGCCAATGGCGCACATGTTAAAAGCAGATGTGACCTCCCACACATGACATGCCTGTTAAGACAACCGTTATTACAGTAGCAACAGTCTACATATACACCTGCAATACATACAGGGGATGTGCCTGACATGACTACAGAATGTAAGTATTGCTATTCTGCATTTGGAGTAATGTCGGTTTAACAGGGTTTGTGTGGATATGGCTGGTCTACATGTTTTAATACCTGTCATGACAGTACTATGTTTTTGAGGAAACCCCCATCTGTAGAGTCATCTGCAGACTGGGCAGTGTGTGGTGCCTTTTGTTTTTTGTGTTACACTCAGAACACCTATCTGAGAACTGCAGAGGCATAGTGTGAAGATTGCAGTCAGTACATGGTGACAGCCATGAGAGTTACTGACTTCATATGTCACAACAAACCCTATTACAACAGTAAATGTATGAGGTTATCACAGCAGTATGTCAATATGGCCCTGTGTTTGTGCCTCCAGCCACAAATCTGTCAACCTTTGTACATATGTCATGCAGTAAGAGGTGCATATGTTCTGTACACCATTATTTATTGACATCATATCTGATAACAAGCCAGTGAGATATCAGACTGCTGCACATGTTATGTATAGTAGGGGTTATAGTTGAGGATATAACCTGGGCATTCTGTGGTTGTGTGTACAGTACTGAGGTCTGTGTACTTATGGTGATTGTCGATAGTGCGTGTATTGCGAATATGTACCTTGGCCTGTGTACAGACTGTGGTAGATGTCATTGTTCTTGGTCCTGCTCTATCTGATGTTGCATGCTGCTCCAGTGTATGGTACCCTATTGGCTTATATGTTTATAGGGCCAAACACATATGTCCCAGACCACAGACAGGCATCGGACAACACTGTGTAGTGGCCCAGTATATGTAGGGTTATTGTGTGAGTGGCACATATGAGGATGGTGTTGATCAGACAGTCCATATACTGTAATATTAAGCTAGCTTACTATATGTGGCTGTGGCTGTGTTCCCATTGGTTGTGGGTATGCACTTTCACACAGGTGTGTGTTACTCTGTGCTGTGACATGCCTGTAGAGCCTGCAATATATTTGGTATTACATGTGTGTAATGTAGGCCAAATGTGTGGCAGTCTGCCACTGCCTGTACAGTGCTTTTGTACATGTTCTAGTGCTACCTAGTGTACTACTTACTTGTGATGTTATATATTCCAGATATTTGCCAGATATACTGCTGCCAGGTCACCATATAACTGTCATGTATTTCTGAAAAAGTAAGATGCTGTACAGATGTATGCCACTAACTACTGGGTAGTATGTGGCCATGTGACCTCAGCAACAGCTGTTGTTATCTGTCAGGACAGACTGGAGTGTGTGAATGCATAACCTATGTGGGCATATGTATTCCATTATTTACGTATTATACCCATCTACATGACTGTTAACATCCACATTGTCAGGCTTGGTCCACATGTCTTGCACTCAGAGGTTCTGTGTATACCTCTGAACTGACCAGTGTGTGTCAGACTGTCCACATTTATTGGCCATATCTCTGCTGTAGTCTACAGGATCATTACTGAGCTAGCAGTGGATGATGTCCTTAGGATGTCTGTCAGTAGCCAATGGCGCACATGTTAAAAGCAGATGTGACCTCCCACACACGACATGTCTGTTAAGACAACCGTTATTACAGTAGCAACAGTCTACATATGCACCTGCAGTACATACCTGGCATCCCCTTGCACTAAGAGGTTGGGACTATTGGGGCTGAGGTAGGACTCCACTTTATGTTCTGGACATATGGTGAACTTATATGTATATACAATTATCCATATATCTATATATATATCTATATAGATATATACACATATACATATCGACATACATAGATGGATATATATATATATATATATATATATATATATATATATATATAAATATATATATATATATATATATATATATATATATGTACATATATATATATATGTACATATAATTTATACATATAAACACTCAAATATATACATATACACAGCAATATATGTCTACACATATGCAGATATAGATACATATGAACATATACTTATGGGATAACTACATATATATATTGACAGTACTAGGTATATCAGAGTAGATATGTATCCACATATAGTTATAGATATCTACATAAATAGGCATATCTGTACACATAGGATGTGCATACATATATAGCTATATATACACATATCTATATCTACATATATATATATATATATATATATATATATATATATATATATATATATATATATATATATATATATATATATGCACACACACATATGTATATACAAAGAGATCTATACATGGCTATATGTATGATGCACTATACAGATGTGTATACAGACATATGTATGAATATACATGCGTACGTACATGTAGACATATATCAACATGTGAATATGTATATATCTATATTCCTGTCATGTGTAAACATCACGGTTGCGTATACCTTCCCAGATGTATCTCACCGTATGTATCTGATATGTGTACATTATGATAAAACAACATATGTGATGCAACAGTCATATTAATAACAAGTAATACACAGTTGTGGAAATGGCAAATGTGCAATACTAATCAATATGTGTATTGACAGATATATTGGAAAAACAACAGCTGTCATCAGAGTGGTCATGGTGTAGTGGTTAAGTGTTGTGACTATAGTGTACAGGGACCTGGGTTCAAGACCAGCAAGGGCTGTTCATTTTGTTGCTGGGCAGAACAAGTGTTGTCAGATATAGAGTGGTTAAGGCAATTCTGAGCAGCTTTAGGCATGTTTGTGCAGGTTTGCATGAAGCTAAGTGGTGCTAAGCTATGGGTAAATGTATGGGCACTTACACAGTGTAGGCTTCACTTACCAGTGCACAAATCAGCTTAGCTGTTATATTGGAGCAATGTTGATACCTGCTAAGCATAGCTTAGCCATGGTAACCAGTTCTCACCATCCAGTTCGATAACATAGCATTGTAATGACATCTTTAATAAATGTATGTACTGCCATGTACAATACATGCACCTATGTGCTGTCAGTACAGTATCAAGGGGTGTGAGTGTCATATCTCAGACACAAAAGTATATGAAACCTGTACAACACTGTTATCCATATGAATGTGTTACATACAGGGGTAGTAGCCCAGGGCACATGCTGTCACACTGGCATGTAGTGTATTATGGTGGTACTACTGTTGACAGTGCTTTCCCAGGCAAGAGTAGAGTGCCAAATGTAGTATTAACAGACATACCTGCAGGCATAGCTGGACTCTGATGCCTCCCTGTTATGTCCTTGTGTGTGAGCTGTGTCACAGTATATATCCCCAGCTGGATAATGATCCGACATGTGGAATGTAACTGTAGACTACTGTCTGTACAGCACATGTTAGTGAGGGCTTCCAACATGTAGTAATGGCATACATATTGTTGTCAAATGTCTATCTTTCACCACATTCATCCTACTGGATAGCTACTTGCCAAGCTGATGACTGTTAGTCCCTGTACAGATGTGCAAATAGCAGGTATCCAGCTGGGATATGTACAGGCAACCTATGCTTGATTGACACTGACATGTCTGCCAAGCTGTGTAAGAACTGGCGCATATAGCAGACAATACCCTGTACACACAACATGGCATGGGTAGCTCCACTATACTACCTCAGTCAACAGAACATGCTTGGGTACAGGTCTCCATCATATACACTAACCATGTGTTGTATTACATGTTGCATACATGTCATCTTGATCACTTCAGTGGCCATGAGGTACCCAGAGGATTGGCTGATGCATGTCACTCTCACCCTGACGGTCACCACAGTGGTGTCTGTCAATAGATTGCCTGATGCCACATGGCAGGTGGCAGTATATAAATGTACACACATCCCCTACACAACCCATCTCTCCATGGACAATAGCTAGGTACAAAGCTATGACCACCTGCAGAAATGCACCCCAGTACTGACACATATGTACATGTGCATTACTGAGGATAGCAGTGTCTGTGTGTTAGTACGACTGTACTTAGGAATTCCATGAGGGCCTTCTCAACCCCCGTAACACCCATTGCCATAGTCAATTGTGGCTGCTGCTGTATGGGACATTACATCTACCCTGTTACACTCCTCTCCCTACTGGCTATACATGTCTTGCAGTACCAGTACAACAGTGTTGTACAAATGGCTCGATAGGCATGGGATACCCATTGAGTTTTGGCAAGTGTGTGTATGTGTGCATGTCCATATATCTGTAAGGTGCAGCATTCTGAGGCCACAGTCTCCTATTACAATACTCATTGTCACATAGTAGTACAGATAGTGTTGTTGCTGCCCATAGGTGAGGCATGACAATGCAACAGCCTACTATGCCTGTGGCATGTGCATTAGATGCATATCCCTGTAGTACCACTGTTGGGATATACAATGGGTTGTATCGCAGTCATGGGCAATGTGTGTGATGGTGGGTATGTCAGAGTGTTATCATGGGTTTCAGGGAGTACAATATCCACTGGGGGATGTGGGTGCTGTGTACACTGTCATTACACCAAGGTACACCCAGTATATGTCCCATGTACCACTTTATGGTGACCACTGTCGCCATCAACCATACAGGTAACTGATACCACAATCCAGCTCAGTAATGCATCTTCTGTGTGCAGCCTACCTGTAACACATTGGACTCATGGTCAAGTCAGATAGCAGTGATAGGCCCAGGACTCTTGGACGTGTGTCTGCCTGTTATGTGTCTGTTAATGTGTATATGTTAGTATGTCACACTATGTGTTATACATATACAACCATTACATCCCCCATTAGCATACTGTACATGTCTGGGGATGTTCTGCATGTGACATGTAACCTGGAACACATCTCACCCTAAACACTGTGTGGTGTGTGCAATGAAAGCCACACACACTTTAGTAGCACTACATACCTAGGTTGGGGTCTAGTCCCAGTGTTGCCAAGTAAGAGTGTGCATGTATGGGGATGGGTCTACATCAGGTTGCAGATTATACACATTCCAGTGGGTCACCTGTTCATGTGGCACAAGCAATAACTGTTATACAAACCTGTGACATGTGTTCAACTGTACCCCAGATATGTCACAGCCATGGTGTCACCACAGTACCATAACCCGTTGTGAAATATGATTGCAGACCATCCTCCTGCTGACATATGCACACCTATAACACAAATGGATAACATTATAGAGACCACAATCAACCAGTGTTACAAACAGCTATAATGCATCATTGCTGGATGTCTACATTACCTGACATGTATACATTAAACTTTACTCCTGACAACGTGTTACACTGCAGTACTTTGGTACACTGTAGTACAGTCACCATGTGTATCAGAGCCATATTAGCCTGTCTCTGCATCGATGTTATGGATGACAGAGATTTGTCACAGATATCATCATATGCACAGGGTGTGTTGTTGGTTTGGCAGAGGCTGAGGATGGGCCATACATTTGACAACATGTGGGTGGGTGAGGGGTGTACTGAGGTGACCTGGGCATGGTGATGTGGTGTGTGTTGGTATGGGGTTGCCCTAGGTGTGTTCGTATAGTGTGTGGGTATGCATGCACACAGTTCTGACATGTGGCTGCCCTATACAGGTGTTTATGGACATCTCCAGACCATACCTGGCAGGGTGTGCAGTTCACTGTCTCCAGTCATGGACATGTGGACTGTGCCTGCCAGGGTTCCTTGGGCACATCCAGGTACAGGCCTTGATGTGCTACTCTCCCCTGATGATGAAAGTTGTCAGCTGGAACCAGTTCCTCCTGGACTGACCAGGACCATGAGCTCGTGGCCTGCTGTGGTGTGGTGTGGACAGCACCCCCACCCCACAGTGCTGGGGCTGGTAATGCCACTACGGGAGTGCCTTGCTGTCCTAGCATGTCCATGTTGACCGCCAGCTGTTGCTGGCCTACGTCCACGTGGCCATCGCCACACTCTCACCACATGTTCAAGCATAGACAAACCACGGTTGATGAGGCCCATCATCTCACTATACCATCTATCCATGAGCTCGGTATAAGCATGGATGGCACCAGACAGTTCACGGACATTGTCACTTGCAGATATGAGAGCAGCCCTCTGCAGCCTGAGGCTCTGTCTGGTGTAATGTTCCATATGTGCCTGCACCACCATGACAGCCTGAAACATGTGCTAGTGGTACAAGTTGTGGCGCAACTGCCAGGGGCATGATGACCAGTGGCCCTACCACAAGCACCCTGGGTCATCTGCCTATGCGGTGCCCTGCTGGACATCTGGCTATGCCTGCTGTGACCAGACACAGTATGGATACCATGTTTTCTTGTGCACTGCCACTAACTGCCAGGTGTCCCTTTGCTATGGCCACTGGTGATGGGGTATGTATAGGCACTGACACTGTGTGTTGGGTTGGGATGACTAAAAGGGGGATGTCAAATGATGGCACTGTTTCAGCCCCTGACATCCCCACCTGTGCCTCAACAGTACTATATTCATCTTTGGTGTCTGTAGGGACACTAACATCAGATTGCATGTAGGAGGGACCCTGACCCACCTCACCACCTGTGGGGGGAAAAAGAAATGCACTTTAAGACCTGTACAGCATTGCATAACAGTACACACATGCACACACACACACACACACACACACACACACACACACACACACACACACACACACCACCACCTTAATACCTACCTGTCAGTGACTTTACAGACAGTCCCATGTTTATTCCCATGCATTCTCCATCTTGCATTACACTTAACATACACTCATTAATACCACTTTAACATATCATTCCTCTAACTGCCTAGACAAGTGATCACAACACAAGACCTGTTAATTCATTACTTCCCTGACCTGAGTGGTGTGGTTTTAATGGCCTCACTGCTGTTATTCAGTGTTCACCCTATGTATGTCTAGACATCATGAGCATGGCCCCTATATGTGAGGGGCTACTATGTTCACTCCATAATGTCATGCACTGGAGTGTCATGTGTAAGTATTGCTTAGTACATGCCAATTATGCTACTCAATCAACCTATCATGTGACAACTGTAATATATGGATATACTCCCTGGTGTTGTCTAGTAATTTCCCAATGCATCTGTAGTGCTGCATACGTGGGTTGTAGTTCAACTCTCTGCTGATTGCAATATTAGGGGTATACCTGGTGTCTACTTTCCCTCCCAATGCATGTTCCATGCTACAGACCTTATTATACTATCAGCTGTCCTGTAATTACATATCAGACAAGTATGACTGGTGTGTCATGTGTCAGTCCATGTCCATGTACTGCACAATCCCAAAGGGAAGCACTGCTGTATGAACAACCCTACAACCACACATGTGCATACATGGCCAGCCACACAAACACACACACATATGTACACATGCATCATACATGCATCAACCTCTCTCCACTTCACAAGAGTGACCCTACAGACAAAATAACCACCCACCAACGTGCACACACACACACACACACACACACACACACACACACACACACACACACACACACACATGCAGGTTAGGTTGCACAAAGATAGTACACACAGTCCTCCTATTACCCATCTGTCAACATGCCTAACATATGGTACACAACAGCATGCAGTGCAGCTATAGTCAATCAATGCTAGCAACAGTATACATGTGTGTGATGCATGTGCTGTGTTAGTAGGCGATGTCCCTTTCCCTGGATACCACTGCACACATGTACACAGTATTGATGTGCAACTGTTCTGCATTCTGCCATGTACTGTGCACCAAACCTCACAGGTCTACAACCCATTGCTGAATGTGTAGTACTGTGTCAGTTTTGTCAGCTCTAATGCTCACAGCCCCTATATTTTTCAGCAGCACATACCTGGGATGATATGTGGGCAGATGTCATTTGTGAATGCCTGATGTCTGGTTTACAGATCTCAACATCAGCGGACCATATATGACCAATCCAATACAATTACCCTGACAACCGTCAGACCATACTGTAGCTATGGGGAGTGTACACACCCTTATTGATATGACGCACCCTTCCTTGATCTGCCATGAGACCACATCACTGCATATATTAACAGCACATGAGCCTGATATGTGACATATGTCCTGTACATTCACATGCAGTGTCTATGGAATGTGTTAGGTGTGCGGATGCTGACTGTGATGCATACAGTCCGTGTGTGCATATGTGTGTACACCCTTATCATGATGGTTTGTTGCACCTATTGTTATGTGTAATACAGTAGTTACTACCCTGTCAGGAGTATACTAGCACGGGCCATCTGCATTTGCCAGTGTATGTTCAGTCTGCCCTACTCATGTCCCCCAAACCTGCATGATTGCAAGGTCTACTCATGTGCACATGCACTAGTGTTCAAACACTGCCATCACTATTGCTGTGGGGGTAGGGTTACATCTGCCACAGTTCCTGAACCTGACTTTGTGCAGATACAGCCATTCTTATCATCCTTAGGATCCCTGATGCAGTGCACTGGTGTATCATGCTGACACCCCCTCCCCACCTTTAGCCTTTCTGCAGATGCTTGACAAGTAAGGCCTACACATGTGTGTCAGTTTGCAGTGTCCCATACACTGAACATCATGTGTGACAACCTAGTCCAATCTAATAATGTGGACCACAGTAATACGTTATGCCATACTTTAATCTGTAACAGTTGCCATTGTACTACTGGTATATACACTGTTGTTGCACTGTATACGGATGATGTTTCACACATGTCCCTACTGTAAGCCATGTCTCCTACCTTTATGTTACTCCCTGTGGACACATTCTGCAATGACAGGATGCTAGTAATCTTGCAGGTGTCTGACATACCCTTTCAATATCCCATCATGGTCATGGATGCCATGTATTTAACAGCAACAATATGTGCACATATACAGCATGCATTCTGGGTAGGTGTGTTAGATGTGTGCATGGAATATACCATAGCCATTACATACCCAATGTGTTTCCAAGCATCAACATAAACCATACTCATCAGCTACAGGCTGTTGCCTTGGTGGTATACCGGAGGGACTTACATAAGAGGGTGAGAGCTGCAAAGTTAGTGGTTACACCTGAGGCATTGCTACAGGGTGGGTGCAGCATTTCAGCACATCAACAGTACATGCCCACAATACTACCATGTATGCACATATGTTTTTTACTACTATGCAGCAACAAACTATATATATATATATATATATATATATATATATATATATATATATATATATATATGACATGTAAGATATGCATGATCTACCTGTACAGATGCATATGCATATGAAACAGTGGTCTACTGATGTGCCCTGTGGCCTTACCTGCAAGCTCCTCAGCCAGTGTGTGGGTAGCACCCACCTCCACAATGGTGTCCAGCAGTTGTTGGCTGTGTGAACGGGCAGGTGCCATGAGGCTGATGAGGACCTGCTCAACACATGTTGGGAGGATGGATGGCATGGCCTCTCCCTTGTTGTGAGGTGATCCCCTGGACTCTAGCAGCATGCTGACGGGCATTGTGAAGTTGGTCAGAACAATGATGCCGGACCTGCTCATAACTGTGGTTGTGCAGTCCAACGTCATTGACCCTGTGGACTAGGTCATTCCACAGGGCTGTCCGCTCCTGCTGCTCATGGCTGGCCCAGCCAAACAGGACAGGGTAGTGCTGGATTAGGTAGTTTAGCACTATTTCATTCTCAGCAGCTGAGTAAGCAGGGAGACATCCATGTGACATCTTGCCTGAAAGACATAAAGATGGAAACAGGTCTGAGAAACCCATACAGCAAGGTTACCACAGTTCTCAATACACATCTCTGTCACCCCTCCACCATATCAGTGAAAACAAACTGTACACACAACTCAATAGGTATGGCTTCAGATTACCTACCAGTGGGACAGATATTGTATTATACCACACTTTGTGCTAAGTGTTTGTAGACATGTTCCCTGTGTGGACACTATCATTGCTGGCCTGTTACAGAATATTCACCTGCATGCCATTGTCAGGGCCACTATGGTTGCATATATGCCTGTGGTATGCTTGCTATGTGATTGCTGCACATCTGTCATTCTGTGTTATTGGGGATATCATTGCATGCTGTTGGACATGTTCCAGGATTGTGTAGACTATTACTACCCACATATGTTCTAAAACAGTGACATAATAGCATGTTTAGGGAATATTTGCCAGCAGAACCATCTCTTCAAACTCGCCTTCCCATATTACCAGGCCACATCACATGTGGGACCCAACCTGGGGCATCTTCATCTAATGGCCCAGCACTACCTTCAGGTGGTACCACCTCAGGGGATGTTGTTCCCCCCCTGGGGGGATACACAGACATGATCTTGTCCTCTGAGGTCAGGTCCAGGGTCAGTTCCATAGCAGGCTCCATAGACACATGTGGGATGTGCTACATCAACTTGAGGCACCCAGTACACATTCACAGGATCCACATGCTCCTCCTGCTCAGCCTCCAGGCCAGACACATTCAGGACATGGACTGCTGTTGTGAGTAGCAGTGGGTGGGAGGCTTGTTCCCATTGTGTCCATATTGGGGCCCATAGGGCTTCCACATTACAGACCACACACACACCATCCAGGGAGTTTACCCACCACATGTGTCACATACCACCCCTGTAGGCTGTCCTCTATAGCTACCAACCCAGACCACCTCCACAAATATACCTGCCATACTTCCCCATATTCCCATTCCCTACTTCACAGACAAGGACAATATGGCCCCAACAAGGGGTTCACATGTGACATACCCACCCATGTTGCACACACTGACAGCTGTATATATCTGTGTGTATTGCAATGTGTGCTGTTCCCATGCACATAGCATGCAGCACTGTGGTGGTAATATAGGAGACATGTATTTACATACATATATGTGTGTGTGTGCGTGTGTGTGTGTGTGTGTGTGTGTGTGTGTGTGTGTGTGTGTGTGTGTGTGTGTGTGTGTTTGTATATATGTGGACATGTGCATATATATACATATATATATATATATATATATATATATATATATATATATATATATATATATCAATATATGTGAGGATATATACGATGTATATATGTGTTATATATATATATGTCTACATATGGGTATCTGTATATCTCTGGATATATATATATATATATATATATATATATATATATATATATATATATGTATATATACATATATACATACCTATATATGGCGTACATTCAGACATCAGGTCCACAATCTTAAAACACCTTCCTGCACAGAGTCATTGTTCTGCCTTGCTACTACACAGACAGGTGCCACATATGGACACAGCCTATCATTAGGGGGGTCCAGATTGCAGGTAACCCTATTACACACCTATGGCATTCCAGCATGCTACAATACAGGTTAATCTGAGTATCCTGGAAGTGGTGGCTGTAGAACCCAAGTGTCCATCATTATTGGCCACAGTAATATACATGCTTCCCATTACACAGCACAGGCTATGATGGCTTACATCTTATTAGTGCTGCTTTGCACAGTTGACGGTTATGGCCCACTACTCACAGGGATAGACTCTGTTGTCCTTAGCAGTTGTTCAGCTGAACATTATTACAGCAACACCTGATGGCATATATAAATCATTCCACATCATCTATTCCATTATTATGGACCAAGTACAACAGTCAATTACATGCATATATACTTCACATACATGTTGTGGGAATGAGGTCTGTTCTGAATAGTGTCCTTGTAAGGATTTTTTTGTTCTCCTTTGGTTTGGCCTTTAGCTAGCTTTCTTTCTTAGTTTGTTAGATTGTTTGTGTGTTTCACATTCAATTCCACTTTCTTTCACTCTCTCTCTCTCTCTCCAGTAAATGGATTGAGCTGCTTTGAATAGATTGCAGCATGGCTTTTATACGTGAAGCACATGATCAGGTGATGGCATCTGCACCAGTCAGTGTCCTCCACTTGCTACCTGCATGCAGCATGCTGTGTAGTACTTCCAATTACCACTGTCATGGCAATCCACTACTATAAATCCCTACATCATGTAGGCATTCTCCCTTTACCTTTCCTGTATGTTGGACATCCTTCCTGTGTGTGGGCAGCAGTGTTACAGACAGCAGGTAGCAATACCTCTTACAAGAGCACATGCGCACTCAGGCCAGCTACAAATTTGTATGAGTTTCCAGAACTACAGAGTGTGTTTAGTGTTGTTGTGTGCATTGTATAGCACAAGTGTTACAGGGTTTGTGTATACATACTAGTTTAACATGGAATGCAGTCTGAATAGCTCTCAGCTGTGGGCCTATCCACTTGATGGCCAGAGGTGTGCCTGTTATGTTTTGTCTGTCCACCACACAGGTCTTGTGTCAGATATATTACTGGCAGTGTAATACATGTGTATCTTCCTATACATATCTCTGTGTGTGTATGTGTAGTTACATGTATGTATATATATATATATATATATATATATATATATATATATATATATATATATATGCATATATGTGTCTGTGTATATGTATCTTTGGAATGTTGATTGCTTCGACATTGTACATTCCCTATGGTAGCCAGACTGTACAGCATGATATGCTACTGATACCAGTCTGACATCATACAGGTGGGTTGGAGTACTGTTAACATCTTGTGCCCATGTTGTGTCAGGTCCTGGTTATGGGATTTGCAGCAGTTGGTATTGTATTGCAGGGCAGACGTGTTTGGCTGTGGGGGGATATCTATATGTACAAGACGTATGTTGCTTGTACCCCCTCACCCCCTTTAACGGTGCATGTGGTCATATATTATTTTGTTATGTTCTCTTTTTTATCTATAGATATATGTCTGTATATAGATATATGTCTGTATATAGATATATGTCTGTATATAGATATATAGATATATATTTATGCTTATGTGTATATATATATATATATATATATATATATATATATATATGTATACATATATATATATATATATATATATACATATATATATATATGTGTATATATATATATATATATATATATATATATATATATATATATATATATATATATATATATATATATATATATATATATATATATATATATATATATATATATATATATATATATATATATATATATATATATATATATATATATATATATATATATATATATATATATATATACATATAGATATGCATATATCTATTTAGATATAAATATATATACACACACACATACAGCTACATGTTTAAATACATTTCTTGTACTGTTGAATGACTGTGCTGGATGACATGTTTTTGAAAATGTAGAGGCTATGTTTATCTCACCTGGCTTAGTGTTAAATCACTTCCGCTATGGTGTGCAGGGTCCTGGGCTCAAGACTTGCAGAGGCTGTTTATGTTGTTGCTGGGCAGAACAACGGCCATTGGATACAGAATGATTAAGGCACTTTTAAGCAGTTGTAAGTGGGTTTGCATGGGTTTGCATGGAGGTAAGCACTTCTAACTTCCGGTTACATTTTCTTGTACTGATTTAGCTTCTCAATTGCTTAATCTGTGTTGGCATTGCTTACCCCATGCAAACAGCCTTAAACCCATTTAATGCTGCTTAAAAGTTCTTACTCCCACGTACCCCCATGCTAATTTCTTTAAAAGAAAAGAAAAAAGGGTTGATAGGAAAGTGGTGAAAAAAAAGGCACAAAGAGGGAAAAACACTAGGGAAAATAGCTAGGGATGTGAAGGAAGGGTGTAGGGGAGGTCCATAGCTGTCCATTTCTTTTACAGCAACAATTGTGTATATACACTGAATTTGGAGGTAGATTTGGACACTCAAACCCCTGAGAGAGGGGTGAGGACAACAATAATATGTTGTAATGCCAATTAGAGCAGATTACATGTGTCTAGTGGTCACGTGTGTGAAATGGACAGCTCTGTATGGGGCGAGATTTTTTTTGAGAACAGTTTGCCCTTTTTTTTTCAGGTGAGAGTGGGATGCTGGGGAGGGATAGTAGGTTTTTATGGGGAGGTAGTTTAGGTAGGTTAACAGACAAGACAAACAATGCATACTGGGGCAGTATATGACACATGTTGGGGTAAACACCTTGGTGGAGAGGGGTTTTGGGAAATCGGAAGCCCATGAGCCCCTAGTGGAAACAGTCAGACTGAGGTCCCCACCCATGGGCAGTCACCACTGCACCTTCACATCCCCAAAGGTGGCTGTGCTGGGGCTGAGTTGGTGAGCCAGACCCTCTAGTCATGACATGTGGCTCTTGAGCTGGCGTAGCAGATCTCCAAACTGTTGGTTGAGCTCGCTATGCACCATGACCTGGATCTGGAGACAGGTGACAGGTTTCTGTCCATGCCTGCTCCCATGGGGGAGCGAGCCCCATCCACTGAGGTATTCCCACCTAAAGGTGGTGCAGGACCAACAGATGAGGAGGTCCCTGGTTGGGCCCCAGATGTGCGGGTGCCCAGTGCCATGGCCAGCTGAGGTGGGACAGGTGGGTCCGCTAGGACCCCCATTCCCATTCGTGCTATGGTGTTTAGATTTTATCAACATATGTGGGCTAATAATAGGCAACACCTTCCAGGATTAGGTATAACAGCATGCATAGATATTTTCATTAACCCTAGATATGGAACAGTTGCACAGCAAACAGAACATATGCTTATATGGGACCACAGTGGTAATTACAACAGCATACAGGTACATTGATGGCACCATGCCACCAATGTTGGAGTATTTCAACATATCACATGCATAGACACAGATTTAAATATTTATCAAACAATAGGACATATGTCCCAAAATTTCAGTTAAATCAGCACGTACCAATTGAGTTGTGTATTTAGTTTATTGTTGCAGATATGGTGGGGGGAGAGAAAGATGTCAATTAAGAGCTAGTATATTCCTATCATTCACATTACTTTCCTAGTCAGTGCTGTTATCTGTACCTTACAAGTATTAGTACACTACCCTATTGCCTTACCTTGGACAGTGGTATGGCTGTCGACAACTATATACATGAACTAGTTTTACCTGCAGTATACACCTCTTACCTGGTCTACCTGCAGAGGAATTGTTTGTTAACACTAACTGTTTCTACACATATTCCCAGATTCCATGTTGATGTTATGCACATACCTGTCCATCTCTTTTTGCACAGACGCTGGCCACGTCTTGACCACATGCAGGTGAACCAGGACATGTTTAGACTATTGCCCTCTTCAACCTTTAGTGACTTACAACACTCATCTAAATAATTTCCTAGACAGTTATATTATGCAGCACAGTGTGGGTGACAGTGATGAGTCATACCTTATTATTCAGAGCAACTGCAACACTCACAATGCCATACAATACCAGAGTAAACAGTACCAGTACAGGGTATCAGTCTTTTATTTCTAGACACAGTGTCCATATCTGATGGACCTGTGGGAGCCATGTTTGTTAGCATTACCTGAATGTTGCCCCACAAATTACCAGACTCCACATTAGTATTATGCACGTACATCTCACTCTGTTATTGTACACATCTGGTCACAGCTTGACAACATGGAGGTGTAGATGGGACATACTTGACTTTTTACTCTCATACCATTCTGGGGAGTTGCTAGTGTGACAGGTTTGTTCTTATAGATGTGTGACAATCAGTTGTATTTCCTGTTTGCTGCCTAAACATCTGGGATCATCCCAGTGATGTCCCAGGGGGCAGGGTGACAGGCAGCAGATATGGGCCAATATACTGAACATTCTGGACATATCTTTGCAGTTGTGGGGTATGATCCTGTATGCAGCCTACTTCCACTCTCAGGATTCATACCATGTCTGTGTCTGCTAAAACTAAAACACTGTCCATCACAGTTGTGTTTGCTTTATAGATGTTGCTGTATATCTCTTATCTGATGTCTGTCTATAATTCTCCTGTGATTTTACATTCTGACCTTGTATTACAACACTCTTATACAGGATTTCATATAAGATTTCATAGACAGTTATATTATGTAGCACAGTGTGGGTGACAGTGATGGGTAATATTATTCAAAGCAACTGCAACAATAACAATGCCATACAATACCAAAGTAAACAGTACCAGTACAGGGTATCAATCTTTTATTTCTGGGCACTGTGTTCATATCTGACAGACCTGTGGGAGCAATGTTTGTTAGCACTACCTGAATGTTGCCACGCAAAGCACCAGATTCCACATTAGTATTATGCACATACATCTCACTCTGTTACTGTACACACTGTGGCCACAGCTTGACAACATGGGGGTGTAGATGGGACACACTTAGCTTATTACTCTCATAACAGTTTGGGGAGCTGCTAGAGTGACAGGTTTGTTCTTATAGATGTGTGGCAATCAGTTGTATTTCTTGTTTGCTGCCTATACATCTGGGATCATCCCACTGATTTCCCAGGGGGACAGAGTGACGGGCAGCAGATATGGGCCAATTTACTGGACATTCTGGACATATCTGTACAGTTGTGGGGTATGATTCTGTATGCAGACTACTACCACTCCCAGGATTCGAACCATGGCTGTGTGTGCTAAAAATACATCAGTTCACGTCTCAGTCACATGTGCTATTTGAATTTTGTTGTCTGTTTTTTTCTGTTTTCTGTCTATGTCTCTCTCAGTTGTACTAAATGACTTTTGGGGATTACACCAGTCATATACAGATATTCCTATGCATTTTATTTATGTTGCTCACTGTGGTTAAGAGTGCTTAATACAACAGTACTATTAAGTGATTGCAAATCTACATTACCATATGATATCAGAGTAAACACATGCCATCCAGCAGTTAGACCTTTATTGTCAGGCTATTATGCTTTTATTTACACCACATGAGGAATACCTTCTCTCCAACCGAGGAGTTGAGAATGACACAGATTATGACTTCAATGGAATAATCAGAAATATTGTGGACACTGGATGTTACCAGTTTCTGCAGCAGCAACACTCAACTGCTCATGAAACTTGGTTTAAAAACAGTACCATATATTCATATAGCAAATTCATATAGCTGACACTGATTACATTAAACAAATGGCAATTACTATTACCAGGTGAACCTTCTACATCAGCACAGAACAGCAATGAAAACAGTGTGCATGGTAATTGCACCCCACATCCCCTTAATAAGCATACATTAGTGTATGCTTTTTCACTAAGAGTAATATTTTCAAAAAAAAAAAAAAAAATATATATATATATATATATATATATATATATATATTTTTTTTTTTTTTTTTTTTACAGGGTCAGCATCAGAAATAAACAGTTCCAACATACTGATGAATTTGTAGGATATCAATAGCAGAATGGCCATGAACACTGCATTAATGGCTCCAGACAGGATTCCTTCTAAATAGCATAAAAATGATCTGTCAGGGTCTCAGGAATTGCTATTTAACTGTAGCCTCCAAACACGCTTCATGCCAAATGAATTGAGAAGCCATTCACACATTCTGGAAACTAAAGACACATAAGTCGCTCTAGTCACATATGTCAAGCCATCAAAAGAATTATCATGGAAATGATCAATAATGCCATAGGAAACCTCCAGACACTGGGCGCAACACAATTTGGTTTCATCAAGGGCAGATCATACCTACTCAACATGGTGGATTTCTTTGAGATGTTCACCAAATAATGAATGAGGACAAAATGGTTCATATAGCTAACCTTGAAGTGACCAAGTCATTTAACACAATACCCTACTCAGGTATTGTTGACAAACTCAGGAGGTTAGCTGTAAACCCTTATGCCACCCAGTGGATAGCGAGCTGGCTCACAAACAGGACCAAGGAAGTAAGAATTGTTTTGTCCGCCTCTACAATTAGGTCAGTAACTAGCAGAATTCCTCGGGTAGCAGTCTTTAGACTGTTACTTTTGGCATTTGCTTATCTGAATTCAAGGCCAATGTCAAGGGTCCCTGTCTGACCAAATTTGGACACAATTTCAAATTAGGAGCAGACATAGAATCCCCCACTGACACTAATGTTCTCCAGGACACAGACAAATAAAATGTGTAAGAGCCATGAACTAAAATTATATGTCAAGAAATGCATAATAGTATCCTTCAGGAAATCATCTACCCCTGTTAACTGTCATACTGATAACATAACTTTACATGACAACCCAGTAGTCAGAGACTTGGAGGCACACATAGACAATGATCTATCCTTTGATGATCACTGGAATACAGTAGTGAGGAAATCATTCTATGTTGTGCAACTGATAAACAAAGGTATGCCATCTCATTCCATGGAAGTCATTGTTCCATTGTTTTCAGCATTCATCAGAACTGTCATTGAGTACAATGGCCCCCTTTGGTATGCACCTAATCAGGTGTATTGAACAACAGGAACATCTGCAGCATTTCCTCACTAAAAGAATACAGGGTGAACGTAGCATGTTCTATGCAGCCTCAGTGCCTTGTCCCTTTATTCTGTCTCCTACAGGCTGTTGAGGGGAGATCTAAACCTGGCATATAATACATTGTCAGACCCCATACTGATGGACCTCCTGCATATCCATAAAACAAACAGCACAAGAATTACTCATTCTAAAGACTTAAAATATTGCATAGGTATATAGACAAGTGCTAGGCTAGCTGCTTTTGTGGGGTATTTTAAGCCCAGCTAATTTTTCTTTCAAAGGTGGGAATCAAATCCTGTACCTTGTATTTGTGAGGTAAACACCTTAGTCATTATACCAGCCTGGTGCCCTATAAGTGGGACTTGCTGGTGAGCCAGGTATGTTTCCTAGAAACTATCCCTTTCTCTGGATCAGGCTCTCCATCTATGTGAACCAGTGTCCCTACTTAACCCTATTGAAGTGTAACTTGGAGAACTGGATGGCGAACAGGAAAAGCATCACTTGTTCAGCACCTAGGTTTCTAATGGACACAGACAGCTGGTAAATGGTTCATCTTCCAGGCCTGTGCTTGCACATACTTCATCTTCCAAGCCCCTGTTTACATTTGTTAAGGGCATCAGAAATTGTCAGAGGTATAGCATGCACAGCTAGGCTTATAAAAGGCTTAGTGGTCATTAGCCTATTACCCATCTATGAACCTATGGCTGTTGTTTATAACTATTTATGAACCATCCTGAGGAAAAGTGGCATTCAGTACCCATGTTTAATGGCAGACTCTCACATCCCACAAAATTTTAGTAACTCTTTAGGAACTGACAATGCATCATAAAGTCTAGCATATGCTGACATTGCACTCATTGTACAGGAGGGACAGCCATGCACATTTATACTAGTATCTCCGAACCCAAATGAACACTTTGAGGATAATGGCAGACATTCAGAGGTAATGGTGGCCACAATGACATCTGTACAAAGGGGATGTAGGCCCAGACATTTGTTACAGCTACACCAGAAAACACAAAACTAATTGGCTGCCAAGCAGAAAATGTGATGTGACATTGTTAATGCTCAGAGCACTGCTCAGAGAGTCAGATGGAAATGTTTAGAGACCTTCATGGTATGCATGAGGATTTCCAGGACTACTTTGAAATGCAGAGAATAGGGATACTGCCATGATCACAGCAATGTGTAGTGTGGTGGCACACCAAGCATCAGTGGTTGCCTCCATTCATACACTAGTTAGGATTTACCAGCTTCGAGCAAGAGTCATCCTTGGAAGTGGAAGAGGAGAGGGTATTGTTCAGACCAGTGGGGCAGATCACATAAGACTGAGTGCTTCTCAAGAAAGCAATATAACTATTTTGGGGGGGGGATCATAACATATTTCTTTCAGGTCATTTCAGCATTCATCTACACCAAGCAGAACCTCTTATTTGAGGTCTCAATCACGTTCACAAACTGCTGTCAGATCAGTGTCTGCAGGGTTACTTGCATCAATTACATCATGGCATTGAACCAACTCAACATACAGTTCTCATGACAGTTCCTCTTCAAAATAACTTCCATTGTTACCTAGCCTATCCTTAGGAGATGTGTGTGACTCATGTAATCTTGAACTGTGGTGAATCATCTCTGATAATTCTGTTACTTACAAAATGACCTTCATAAAGACTGTTGAATGGTTTAATTAGAAGTAAAAGAATGTATGAAAAAAATGTGGGTGGATTGGGACACTTTACAACTGTATACATTGCATCCTTGTAAGAGTAGTGCTTAGAACCTCAGGGAACTATGGAAATAATCTGTATGACATAACATGGCATTGTAGTTGTTATCAGCAGTGTTATATGTATTACAAATTCTTACAACTGGCAATTACCTATACCTAAAATGTATTAGCATATGACTTTTCATGGAAACGCAGTAATGGGAAAATTGCATATTAAAATGGGTATCCTACCATTTAAACAAACACTGCAGCTACTCTCACGACTGCACAAATTATATTTTTTGTCTCTGAAGTCACAAAATGAAGCAATCTGATGAGCAGTATCTCAGCAAACAACATACTTTAGTCTGATAAGAAATTGCAAAATATAAAGAAATGATGTGATATACATTCAGTCAAATGCATGCAATCCAAATATTAAAATAACAGTTTTTGCTAATTATACTATACCAGGAAATTCAATACATACGTACTTAATGTACACCACTTCAGCAGAATGCATTTTGCAAAACAGTTATAAAGGAGATTATTATTTATATGATGCCTTACAACATTACTGAACAGGAGTCATGAAATAACTGTTGTGAAAAAATGTATATTTTAACATGAGAGAGAATGCCAGATGAACAGTGACAAGAGATCATGCATCACACAGCGTAGTTTACAAATAACACTACATGCATGAATTATATGCTATGTGTTCTTTACAATAAAGACAACACTAACCTTCATGTTATGATCCATAGTTCTGGACAACACACTGTGCAGCCATATTCCATACATGAGTCTGCCACACAAGTTTTTTAACACTGCCGCCGGCTGATCATTAGTCACAGTGAGATTGGAAATGGGAGCTGCATAGACAGCATGGGTCACTTTACCACCAGACTGGCACATGGTCATGTTATGCTGAATGCAACATGCAGTAAACATCCTGCATGCAAAAGCTGAGTCATACTGAAGGACACCCCAAGACTCGTCTAGGCACATGAAATGGCTCTTCAGGAGGCCAATAATCCTTTCAATGGCAACACAGGTCTGGGGCAGGTTATAGGTCTCTTCTGTAGCTCCATTTTGATTTCTCACTGGTGTCATGCGCCATAGCTCCAGTGGATATCCAACATCACCTGAAAAGCAAAAAAAAAAAAAACATGGGGGGTGGGGGTGATAAATTAAAGGAAAAGTGATTTGGCATTCAGCAGTACATTAAACCATAAATAACTACTTAAATGTACCACTGGGCATCCTACTTATCATGCAGGAAAAGGTGGTAGAGTGAGCCAGTATGCCAAATATGGGAATCATACGCATTGCCAAGATGCTGGGCAGACACATCGGTGGTACACCCTCATGCATCACACACTACCTGGCAGCTGCTGCAGTATCCTCAAAGCAGAATCATGTGAGATCACCAACATGTACTCAGTCTGCCTCCTGAAGGGTTCCTGTGGCAAGTATAGTTATGGCTATACATACCTTAGTGTCCACAGGGATAGAAAGTCTACATATTCCTCCAGTCCCCATGGGGGTCATTCATACTCACTAAGATCCTTATAATGTCCCTGTCCATTCTGAACCTGCCGAGTCATAATCATCATCTTCAATCCCCTTTTTCCCATTTTCTACATAGAGTCAGGGAATTTTGTCAGTTGTTCTCAATTTTCTCAATTTAATTCCACTCCCCTACCTTCTTCAGCACTCATATCTGACTGTTGTGTGTCTTCTCTCATACAATCCATTTACAGCTTTGTTGAACACCTTAATTTGCTTTTGCCTTCCTCCTGTCTGTCCCAAATATTCTTCATTAGATTATCTTCTGCTTTTCTGCACATGTGCCTGAACTACCATAACCTGTTCTCTTTGACCTTCTCTGCAATTGGAGATAATTTGGCTATTGAACTAATGCACTCCTTTATTAGTCTGTCCCACAATGTGCATCCTACCACCAAACTCACCTGTGGCTTCCTCAACTGCTCTGCCTTTACTGCCCAGTTTTTTTGTACGATACAGTAGTACTGATAGAACCCTTGTTTTGTACACCTAACCTTTCAGCTTTGTTGGTATTCTTCTGTCATATACTAAACCTGACATTTTGTGCCATTTTGCTGAAGCCCCTCTCATTCTGGCTTTGACCTCCTCATTCAGACTTCCTTTCTCCTCCATCACCATTATCAGATACTTGAAAATGATAACCTGTTCCACTATTTTCCCTTCTATCTTAATTTTCATCTTCTTTTGATTTCCCCATGGGCTACCATTATAACTGTTTTATCTGTACTCACTTTCATCCCATGTGCCTTCAGTTTTTCATTCCATTCCCCTATCCTTTGCTGAGGTTCTTGCTCAGAGTCTGCCTATAAGGTCACATCTTCTTGTCAATCTGTCTTCTCTAGCCTGTTTGCTGATGTAGTCCATCATTGATATAAACAGCAGTGGGCTCAGAGCTGAACTCTGTGGTACACACATTACCACCGGGAACATCTCTGTGAGACCAACCACTGTTCATACTTGAGTCACTTGGTTCTTGTACATAGCCTGCACTAATTCTGCCAATGTTTCTGTGAATTTGAACTACCACAGGGCTGCCCAAATCAGCTTTCCTGGGACCTTATCATATGCTTTCTCCAGGTCTAGTAGCACCCCTTTGGACTATTTCCTCACCTCTGGCTACTTCTCAGCTATCAGTTTCACTGCAAAATTCATATCAGTTTTGTTGCATCTTGATTAGAATCTAAACTGCTCTTTTCCCATATTAGTTCCACTGTGGCGACTCCTAACCGGGAAAAGCCGAAAGACACAACAACAACTTTCTACTGCACTGCATATTCACTTATCAGTCAGCCTCTCCTGTACTTTTATGCAATGTGACAGAAGGTTGACACTACTATACTGCCTAGACATGTGAATGCCCCTTTTCTTCTTGTAAACTAACACAAGTATGTTTATTCTCCAGTCATCTGGGATACACCTTTCCGTCCACACAGGTATGCGTACCCTCAAAAGCTATTCCTCCCCTATGTCACCCAACATCTTGATCATATCCAGTGTGACCTCATCTGAGCCTGCTGCTTTCCCTAACTTTGTTTTCCTTTTTTCTGTTCTTATGTCTTCTCAGGTGGTCTCCTATTTTTCTTTCATTATAGGCTGTGTCTTGAGCAGTACAGCTTCTATGGGGGTTTGTTCATTCAGAAGCTGCTGAAAGTACTCCTTCCATATGCCTTTGATTTTCTGTGGGCTGGTGATCAAGTTGTTACTGATGTCCATTATGACTATCTTCTTTATCTTTCTGTCTTTGCCTTGCAAGGTGATAAAGTTTCTTTGTGCCATCTACCAAGTCACTTTCAAGAAGCTGGTGGAGTGCCACTGATGCCTTGTTCTTTGCTATTGCAACTCCTATCTTAGCCTCCTTTTAGCCAGTCAGTATTCCTTCTTTCTGATACGCCTTTTCTATCTCCCATTTTTCCTGCACTTCTTTTTATGATTTTCTGTACTTCTGCATTCCACCACCAGCTTTCCTTATGTACCTAAGCCACATATCTGTTATATAGTCCTCACACATGCTGTTTTGAGTCAATGCCATTCTTCTTCTTCAGATCCACCTACTTCCCCTTCATCTTAAGGTGTTAGAGCACTGAGTAATACCTTGAATTCTTGTGCTTTCAGTCCAGTCAACACCAGGTTTTCAGCCAAATCTTTGTTGACTTTGGAGCCTTCTTTATCCAGTCCTTTATGTTATGGGCCAACTGTTTCACTGGGGTTGACTTCGCAATCACTGATTCTACCCAGCACCCTTTTCTTACTAGGATGATGTCTACCTGAGTTGCAAGTTGGACACTCTTGTATGTGATCTTGTGAATGTCTGTCTTACTGAACCATGTGTTGGGCACCATCAAGCCATCTGACAGACAAAAATCTGGAATGACCTCTACTTCTTTATTCCTTTTGCCCACCTATGTCGATCAAATCAGTCCTCATATCCTATTCTGTCTGTCCCAATATGTACATCCAGGTCACCCATTATCAAACACCAATTCAAGTTGTTCTACTTGATCTAGAAGGTCCTGCAACTGCTGCCTGAACACACTTTATTACTTACTATCACACCCCTGCTGTGCGGCATAGGATGAAATTATAAATAATGCCCTATCCTTATGCAGGAGTCTGATTTCCATGAGCCTATCACTAATTTTAATGACACCCCTCACTGTCTTCTTAAGCCTGTCCCACACTACAATTCCCATACAATTTCTAGTTTGTCCTCCTCTTGCATAGTAGAGTCACGAGCTCCAAGCCATGTCTCCTGGATAGATAGCCTCCTCCTTATTCTCATGTTAGCCTTTCCAAGCTCCATCCTAACAGTGAACTGACACTGAGTGTAGAAATTCTTAGTTCATTTTTGGCAGGTTGATTGGTTTTACGTCCAGATTTTGCTCAACAGAGCTATCCCAGGCAATTCTAGCTGGGCAGCTGGACACCATCCAGACAGTATCTTATTGGCCCATGGCTGCTGGGCTTTGTGGCAGGTTTATGCTAGCCAATAGGGGAACATACATCCCTGCCGCCAATATCATGGATCCTTGGCATAGAATGGAGTAGGCTGGGCCCCCAATTCACTTATAAATACCCATGCCCATTTGGTGACATTAGTCAAGTGCCACCAGATTATCACCATTAAAATTAGTTATCCTCTGCCTATATAATACTTTTTTGGATGCTGACTGCCACAGGGCACAGGTGGTTTTGTCCCAGCAAGACATGCAGCTCACACCTAGAAACCACAAGTCTAGCAATAAGTGGCAGAATTTTCACAGATTGCAAAGTAGAGAAGATTGGCAAGACTCTGCTTTGTATAACATATCTACAGACGGTGTAAAAAAGTTGGAAAATTCCACTATGAATTGCAAACAGGTGACACAGTGCTACATTAATGTATGCAGAGTTGTGGCTGACTTTTTAAATTATTTACTTCTCACTATGATTTAATTTTATTTAGCTTATTCATGGCTATCATGCGTGACCTTTATGAATCGGAGCTTGCCTGTGCTCATTCGCAGTCAGAGCAGATAACCTTAATGCATCTGTATAATGACTATGAATACCCCCCACCATTTTCTTCAAAAACATTGATGGTTTTCACCTGATAAGAGACAATAATTTGTAAGGAACATTTTAATATTAATGCAATTATGGACATATTGCATAATGTCATCATTACTAACAAACATCTAGCACTATATCCGGCACAGTGGACAATATACAGACAGTGACAACATATGTTTGTATATCCAACCAAGGCACTTCACACTATGCTCTTCTCTGTTTACAAAAGTATAAACGTAAATATGAAAATGCAAATAACTACTGACATTCGGTGATTAGCGTCTCTACTGCAGGACATATTAGATTAACAGTCTTAGAGTCATTTTGTTATTTTCAACTTGACCTTTCTTATGTTGCTTTATTAATAATTGGTAAGCCATTTAATTAAGTCAGTTCCAAAATATGTCAGGGCATAATATGGATCTATGGGTATTAAATGGAAGTGTACACAAAGGTATCATAGAT
>NC_056737.1:1656300723-1656458223 GCF_019279795.1 Protopterus annectens | reverse complement strand
ATTTTTCTATAGTACTGAAGACTTCCTGGGTTCTATCTTGGAGTAATTGTAGAGAGGGGGCTGAGCAAATAAGGGTGGTGTCATCAGCACACTATACTACATTAGTTTGTTGGGTAGCCAAGGGGAGGTTATTGTTAAAGATGGAAAATAGTAAGGGACCAAGAATGGATCCTTGCAGAACACCTTGTTCCACTGGGAGGAGAGGGGAGAGAGAGTTATGCCATTTAACAGCTTGTTGCCGGAGGGACAGATAATTTTTAAACCACAGTAGAGAGGAGTTACCAAGACTGAGCTCAGAGAGAGTTGATAGTAATTTGCAGTGGGATACCATGTCAAATGCCTTTGAAAGGTATAGGAAGACAACAGATACTAAGTTACCGAGATTTTTTTTTTTTTTGGTTGACTTGGTCAGTAAAGGATATAAGAGCAGAGGTGATACTATGCTTTGGCTGAAATCCATCTTGGGAATTTGATAGCAGGTAATATTGAAGATGATTCAGTAGTTGGGTGCGTACACATTTTTTTAAGATTTTTGACAGGGGAGATAGTATTGCTACGGGGCAATAATTACTAAGGTCTGTCTGTATAGGGGACAATGTAAGAAATTTTTCAGAGAGACGGGACAGTGTGTTCAGCTATGGGTCTATTGATGAGTATGGAAATAGGGTAGGTAATGGTAGAGGTGGCAATTGTGACGTAATCAGTGGGGAGTGTATAAGCAGCAAGAGTGGTGGGTTTCAATTTGACAAGGCGTTTACAATTTAGGTCAGTTGGAACTAGTTTGAGAGAGAATTGGGTGTTGGTTTTACAGTGACAGTTTTGTATTTTGGGGATATTTGTAGTAGTAGTAATGGGGAAATTGTTGAATAAGTAACCAAAAATAACAGCACCAAAAACAAGGCCACAGGTCGACAACTCCATCTAACATCCGTTTATTAACACAAAACTGTAATTGAAGTTAAGCACTTTCATCAAAAGGTAGTTTGACTTCCTCAGAACAGTGTAAGTCCCACAAACCAGCTTTAAAATAGCCAATGGTTGAACATAATTGGCTAGCAGTTAAGGCAATAGACCTACATTATAAAAAGTAGTAAAAAACATTCGGATGAGTTTGATAGGAAAACATTAATATAATACTGTTCATGCAAATGAATGAAGATTATAAAATATATTGTCCCTCATATTTTTGCTTTCAAAATTTACTTTAAAAATCTAAGTACATATTGAAAAAATAAATATTGAAAAAATATATAATATCATAATTACAAAAAATATGTCTAACGGTGAAAAATATTAAACACTAATTTCTTGTTAAAACTCTTCTAGTGAAAAATAAAACTGCAGATAGAATTAGCAGCCCAAAAAAATAGCAAAACAATATAATTTAAATTCTGGCTGCTTTTAACACAGATGAAATGGAGATAAAATAATTAAGCCCAGGGTGTATGTTTGCAGCAAAGCATAATTGCCACATCAATTCTTTTTTGTTCAACTGATTCTTCCAGACTCCCCCCCTCACATCCTGAATTACCATATCAATAATACCAAAACTGTATCCTGTATAATTTACACATACCTTGCTGTGCTTATAAAAGACATTTGTTTCCTTTTTAGTTTTAATATTGTAAAGGTGTTCATAAATTCTTAACCTAAATGCCCTCTCTGTTTTGCCAACATAAAAGCTGGTACAAGTTTTGCACTTAGCAAGGTAAACTACCCTTTTTGTAGCACAATTCTCTTTCCTAAAAAAAAACTTCTGTTTCAGCATATTTCATAAGTATAACTAAAGGTTCATGAATAATAAACTTACACTGTCCACAACTTCCACATGCCTTGGTACCCTTGTTGTCATGGTCCATGATAAAAACTGGATTGCTTTCAAGGATACGTTTGATATTTTGACCGACACTGGTGGAAAAAGTGGGATTTTCACCCAATGTGTTGAAAACATCAATATTGGCTCTAAAAATATTCCAGTTCTTACTTATTATGTTTTGGATACCTCTGTAATGAGACCTATATCGAATAACACAGGCTTCTGTATAATTACAAGTACCATCCACTCCATTATTTGAAGGATTAGGGGGAACAATTTCTTTCAACTTCTTACCTAATAAATTTGTATTTGTCTCCCCACCCATCATAAATCTCCTGTAAAATATCTGAAACCAGGGCTGGTAGATAGCCTCGCTCTGAAAACATAGTTGTAAGTATATCAAATTCTCCCTTCAAATCTGCCTTGTGTGATGTCATCCTGGCTATTCTAATAACTTGGCCTTTAACAATACTCTTTTTCTGAAAAAAAAGTGGTGGCTATTGAAGTGAAGGTAAGAATTACAAAAGGCGTGTTTACGGAATACTTCAGATCTAAATCCCACAGTATCCTTGATGATCAATGTATCCAAATAACTGGTCCCCAGAGGGTCACAGTGAAAGGTAAACTTGAAAAAATGGGTGCTGGTGTTCAAATGTTCAATAAATTTAGGAATGGTTTCCAATCCCCTTTCCATAAAATAAAAATATCATCCAGGTATCGGTTATAAGACAAGATGTCAGAAAAAAAGCTACTCTGGAAGACATGTTCACGCTCCCACCCTAACATGACAAGAGTAGCGTAAACAGGGGCACAAGCTGCACCCATAGCAACCCCTGAAATTTGTTATAAATATTGCCCCTCACAATAGATATAATTGTAATCTAAAATGAGGGTCATCATCTCACAAATTAGTTTAACCTTGTCCTGGGTGAGATTAGAGCTGGTGTAAAGAATTTCCTCAAAGTAATTTAACTCTTCCTCTTTAGGTATACCAGTAAAGAGGTCGTGGACATCAATAGTTAAAAATATAAGGTCAGGAGACCAGAGATCAGGAGTGAGTTTAGCCAAAAAATCCCATTAGTCTTTGACAAGGTGAGGGACAGTAGTTACCACATGTTTTACCATCTGATCAACAAAAACAGCCAAATTATGAGTTTTAGGCCCACTGCCTGCCACAGTAGTCCTAAAAGGCAGTTTGTCTACGCTTTTATGCACTTTAGGTATACCAAAAAGTGCAGGCATTTTATGATGAGGTTTGGTCAAAAAGTTAAAAATACCAGTGTCTATTCTACTCTCTGACACATATTCTTTGAGGAAACTATCAATCCTATATTAGGAAATATTAATCTGGTTAATAGACACCTGAATGTAATTGTCTTCATTAAAAAGGATGTTCTGCATGACATTGGTGTAATCCTCAGAATGAAAAATTACTACCCCACCTCCTTTGTCTGGGGTCATTATACAAATCGCTTTGTCACCCCTTAGTTCAGCAAGTACATTTTTTTCTTTTACAGTTAAATTGTGATATATTTTTTTATTGTTAGCCCATAACTTGTAAATATCATCCTTCACTGCCCTTTCAAAACTAGCAATCACGGGGTGTAGGGGAGGATTAAACATACTATTTTTCTTTAATCGATTGATCTTAAAGGAAGAAGACATGTTAGTGTCAAGTTTAGGAAACAAAATTTTAAAGTTCAACTTCCTAGTATAAAAATGAATGTCTAAAAACACATTAGCTTTGTCAGGTACTTTACTAGGAACAAATTTAAATCCTTTTAAAAATAAGGAAAACAATTCTTCACCAATGTGTCGATCAGTATAGTTGTACACATTGAAACCTTGAAACTGACAATAATATGGTCAGTGGTATCTGTTAATACATCCCCCTGCCTCTCCCCTTGTTTGTATATTCCGAGTGGTACCCCAACCCCTGGTTGTGGGTATATGACCCCATTTTGTTCCTGTTTGCAATTCTCTCCGAGCGTCTCACACCATAGAAATCCTGAGATTCAGGTAATTCATATTAAACTGTATCAAAAACTTGGGGGGGGGGCAGGTTCATGGCCACCACCTTCTGTACCTAAACCTGGATCAGGTAGATGTAAATGTGCCTTAAATTTAGACAATGGTTTTCCATCATAAAGAAGTCTGCCTACAGGGTATACGGAATGAGTATTGTACTGCTTGACATCTCTGTCAAGTTTCCTTTTCTGTTTTTGAAATAAAGCATTACATTTTTTATCCACCCTGTCAATCATTTTTTCAAATAAACCTTCATATTGTTCAAAAAGTAAATCAGTAGTAATAACCTTGTGTAAACTGATGACTTCTTCCTGAATTTGAGTTTTCATAAGCTCTAAATAAAAAACATTTTTCTCTAACAATTCCAACCCCTATTTATCAAACATATTGGAAAAATCATTAACCATGTTGTCGTCATAAAACAAACCGTAAGGGAATTTAAAAACACGTAAACCCTGGGGAACAATACAACAAATGCATTATTTTAAATAAACTATATCAATCTCCAAAGTTTTGAGTTTAAAACGTTTTTTCACAAAATAAAAGATGGCATCCTTTAAAGAATAGTACGATGCCAAGCCATCTTTTTTGTTTGGAAAGTCATTTGCTTGTCTAGAATTCTTCTCTTTAAAATGGTATTCCTGCTGCAACAGCAAGCAAAAATTGTCCCTTTTACATAAACTACCTTTGGGTGAACTAGTCAATCTTTTGTTATTTCCAACAGGAACAGGGTCAGAGGGCTCAAAATTGTGAGTGTTCTTGTTAGTGGATGAACAAACAATTCCCATCTGACCACTACCATTAATGTTTGAACTAGAAACATTCACAGTACCTGTCATGACATTGGAAGCAGAGCCCTGTTTCTGCGAATCCTCGATAACAATCGATTGAACGTCTTCACCAAAGTAAACGGCTCCATTGGTTTTCACCTCTCTGGGTCCGTTGAATACTGCAACTTTACCTCTAGCAACCATCCATGTGTCAGGGGCTCCTATTACACCATCACAATGAACGTCTGCCAAAACGGTAATGTCGTGACACTCCCCCAGCTGTTTAGAATTAGAAACACTAACAGGGGATGAACCTGGACGTCTGTGCACAAATTTAAGGCAAGAATTGCCCTTAAATAAATTGTCAGTAGCATGAACATTGCCTGTAACTTGAGTATTGGAAAATTCACATAAATAATATACAGAGACCATAAACCACAAAGATAATAATATATAAATTATATACATAAACAGTGATAAACAAAAATATCTATAGACTTGCAATAAAATACTATACTGGGGACATGCTGTAAAAAACATGAAATCCCCATTGACATGAAAATGAGTATAATATGATACTTTTAACAAAAGATCCATAAAAGTTGGGTAGTGTTTTATAATTAGTTTCTTTGTAGGTGAGTTTGGTGAGCTCAAAGGGGGAGTGGTTGTAGATGGTAGTTGAAATGTATATGCAATGGTGGTGAGTGTTTGAATAGGTTAGACTGGGGGAGTTTAGGTGATTGTGGTTAGTGATAGTGGAGTGGTAGGATGTTAGATGGTAGTCTAGGGAGAGGAAAACTGCTACGAAAATAGAAGGTGCAAGCATGGTGAGAGTTGAAGGTGGTGGTGGTAGTCTATGTAGAGTTGAGTTATATGGTTTGGGAGTTATTAGAGGAAGAAAGGATAGTGTGTTGTGGCAGAGCACCACAGAACAAATTAATGAGCAGGCAGTGAAAGGAAAGAGATGAGGGAGTGGTTGGAGGTGATATGATAGGTTGGTGGGAGGTGTTAGGGAAGTCAGGTGATTGTGGTTATGAATAAATTGAGGTACAGGTGGAGCGGGTGGGATAAGGAGGCAGGGTGGGGAGTGAAGTGAGCCCGACCAATAGCGAGGGCGAATGTAGCAGGCTGAATCAACTCCACAAGGTAAGGAACTCAGCAAAGAACCGAAACAGTGAACTAGAGTAGGTAAGGTACTGGTTAAAGTGTGATTATATTTAACTGTGACTGGCAACACCACTGCAACTTTTATGGGCAGTAGCTAACAGTAAATCAGGAGGAAGGTCAGGATCTACTGTTAATTAAGGGATGCTGTTAATTCTAAGTCAACTGCAAAGAAAAAGGGGGGGTCTATAGCAGGCCTTCACATCCATACACATTACTCACTCAGAACAACAAGTGCGATACTTTAATGAAAAAAACACATACAGATTTTAATAACTAGTGCAGCTCTGTGGTAGAAGATGGTGGGGCAGGTAGTAGACCGCTGCAGCTTAAGATTGTAGAGTACAGTCCGGAGGGAGAGGCAAAACAGCACAGTTATATTTTCAGTAAACAATGCAGCAGGTATATTTAAACACTATAAAAGAGAGCAGAGATATAGATGTTAGGGTGAGGCAAGTAGAACCTCTGCAAATGGGTAGTGGGCAGTATTAAGCAGAGCAGAAAATACTGGGTAATAAATACACAGACTTAGGCTAGTCCTCCAATAGCAGAAATAAAAACAGTATTTAATCCTCTTTTATCAATGGTACATTAAGGAATATTTAAAACACACCAGTGTAGTCTCAGTTACATAATATATATATATATATATATATATATATATATATATATATATATATATGGGTCTACTGCTTTTCATTGAATACCACGTATTCGAAAAAGAGCAGTAGACTGCTCAGTTATGCGAAAGTGCACTCATTCGAAAGTGTACTTTCGCGAACTCTGCTTCTACGAACATATCGCACCACAGTGGAGGACAGTAGGAAAACATGCTATGTCCTCCACTGTGGTGCAGTAGTCACAGACCTTATGGTTAGGGCACGGGTCATAGTAAGGGGATAGCCCTACTAGTTATCTCCTTACCATGACCTGCTCCCTAACCCTAAGGTTCGTGACTACAGCACCACAGTGGAGCACAGGCTAAAAGAAGTTCATTTTCGAACTTATACAGTAGACCCATAGATATATATATATATATATATATATATATACACACACACACACACACACACACACACACACACACACACACACACACACACACACACACACACACACACACATATACACATGTATGTATGTACACACATGTCAACATATGTATACCAACTCTACAGTGGCACAGAGATGAGGAAAAGACAAAGCCTGTTTTGATGAATGGAGTTTTTCAGTGAGCCATTTTGTTTGTGACTGTCAGATATTACCTTCCTAGAGTTACAGAATTCTTTTAAATCCCGTTCTCGTGAAATCTCTTGGCTATATCTGATAATGAGTTGCTATATTTTTCATCTTTTTTTGTACTGGTTCATGCAGAAAGAATGAAGAAGCTTGATTGAATTCCATATTTTTCCTCTTCATTTTGGTCTCATACCTGCCAGTCATTGTCAATTCAACAAATCTGTGTAACTTGGTCTCTACTTGAGTACACTCTAAAATGAGCCTGCCATTAAGTATGGTGGCTAAACAGTCTCTTTAAAAGGCAGGTGCCAACAGTTATAATTCATCTTTTTGTATAGTTATTCTTACATAAATTAGTAAAGTGAAATAATGAAATTCTCTAATTAAAAAAATTAGACAATTTTGAAATCAAAATATAAAGAAAATGTATTACTTAAAAAATAAATATAAAATAATAAAAAAAAATGAACAGAAAGATGTCATTAGAAAAACATCAGCCTGCTCATCACGTCATGACTACTGGCTAAAGGTAATGTTAATCTATATACCTCTGACTTTTGAAGCCATTAGCACTTAAATAGGACTCACAGACAAAAGTTATAAAGATGAGCTTACTGACTCTGAGTAGCAGATAACTACTTTTAGTCTGCTATCCGAATGTTTCTTCAGTCCTCCAAGAATGCAAGTCCAAAAAGAAATTGTAAATACTAAAATTTTTGTGAAAAGTCATATCAAATGAAAACTCAAGAAATAACCTTAAAGGAAGCAACATTAGACAATATTCAGCTAACAGTGTCCTTTCATTCACATCCTTTTTTTTGTAAAGATGCCCTGGATTTTTACTTTCTGCTAGGTCAAAACAATGAATTCAAATAGTATCAGAGATTCAAGGAATCATAGAAATTACAAGGAAAGATTAGTCAGTGGATCATATTTATATCACCAACATCAACCTGATGGGGCCCATTCAGCCTCCGGCATGTCATACTCATTTGTTGATGGTGATTCATAGCTTTAGTTCAAGTATTTATGGAGCCAATTGTATTTTGTGGCAGTATAGGAAAGATTGGTATTTAACAGCACAGCATGATTGATATAAATCATAACTCAAGTCCATAAGAGACGAGAGTAGAGGGATAGATCATCAAGTCTGTTTTGGAAGATGATGGCCTTTATTCATGTGATTTTTTTTTTTTTTTAGCTAAGAACTTCTGGGATCTTTTCAGCTGTCTTGAGTTTAGATATACACATGTAAAATGGAATATTATATTCTATAACTGGTCTAACTTCAGTAGAGTATAGATGACTGCAACTGCTTTTGCCAGGCAACATAATTTTAGTTATTCATTAAGCTAGCCAGAAGGATTTCTTGACTGCTATTGCTTTGTGATGATCAAAGAATAGGGACCTGCCTAAAAGGATTGAGATCTCTAATGACCATATACGTCTGGAGTGTGACGCTGCCTATACTATAAGCTTCTGTTGTAACTTGTTTACCAAAGGTAACAATGCTACACTTCTTTGAATTCAATTTAAGCAAATGTCTAATAGCTGCTGATTTGTTTGGTTTAGCCCTTACTGTAATAATACAGTATCAGATACTGAGCAAATAATGTCCAGTTTGCAACCACTAGTAAATTTAGTTAGCAATATGTCTGAGTTAGGGGAATCTGAGCACTTTTTTGACAGTGATTTCTCCAATGCACAACACCAAAAAGGAGATACCACTGAAAGCTGCTTTCTGCAGTCATTAAATGTTGACCATTCTCCACTGTTGTGTTACCGTTCAGTCAACATATGTAAGTTAGGGGGCTGGTATCTCCTTCCTCATGGGGAGTTCATTGAGGCTTACCTCCTGCAAAAACATGATTACCATGTTATTTTCTGAAATTATTTATTTTATTTATTTTATTTTATTTTACATGTGTTTATCAGAATAGTCCAACTGGACCAGGTCCATTTACAGCAGAGGCCTGGGGAGAAAAGCACCACATTTACATAACAATCAGGCAGAAATGTAAAACAAACAAAGAGAGTATCAACAATATATGAAGTAATAAAAAATATGGTTACCAAGGGAAATGTCATGTTAGAGATACAGAAACTAGAGTTGTAGCACTGTAGCATATATACAGTAAGCATACTAGGAAGGAAGGTATATGAAGAAGCAAAATAAATGTTATGTAATACATGGACATAGCCAAGTGTTCATAAGATGTGATTTAAGTGAGTTTTTGAACAGTGGGGTAGTGGATGCAGAAGTCAGAGAAGAGGGGAGGCTATTCCAGGTTCTAGATATGGTGTGGGAGAATTGGGCTTTCCCTGCATTATTGTTAGCCCCTGAGATACAGAGTAGTGATTTGTCAACAGAACAGAGAGGGTGATTAGCTTTGTGATGAGCGAGAAGCTGACAGTGCTGGGGTTTTATCAGGATGTTTCAGGATGTTATAGGCAATGATTACTTGGTGGTAACTGAGTAGTTGAGGACGTTCTAGCCATAGTAGGTCCTTTAGATCCTGGCAGTGGTGGGTTCTGACAGAGGAGTTGTTAGCAAACTTGGAAATTTTATTATAGTATGACTCAGGTTTCTCAAGATGAAGTTTTCTGGTCAGGGTAAGAATTGGTGCTGCGCACATTAGTGTGGACAATAGGTGAGTTTGGGCTAGGGTGATTTGCGCCTGATTTGAGAGAACATTTTTGTGTCTGTATAGTGTTCCCATTTTTTTGTGTACATTTCTGATGATCTGAGAAATATAGACATCAAAGTGGAGGTTTTTGTCAATTTCTACACCAAGGAGTTTAGTATGAGTTGAAGGAGAGATGGTAGTGCCATTTTTGGAAGTGATGGTAAAGGAAAGAGGGGTAGTTTTTTATTTATTGGGGGCGAATAAGAGCAATTTAGTCTTGTTGGGGTTTAGGATGAGTTGGATATCAGTAATAAATTTCTCCACAGAGGTAAAGGATTCCTGAGTGAGTTGTTGTAGAGTGGTGAGAGATGGGGCAGAGCAGACTAGAGTTGAATTATCTGCATACTGGATGAGTGTTGTATGTTGGATGGAGGTATGCAGATTGTTAGTAAAAATAGAAAAAAGAAACAGGCCCAGTGTTGAGCCATGTGACACTCCAGTGGTAGTAGGTAATAAGGGAGATAGTGTGCCTTGCCATTGGACAGATTGCTGCCTATTTGATAGCTAGTTCTTGAACCAGGCCACAGTAGATGGGGCAAAGGATAGGGAGGCTAGAGTATCCAGTAGTACGGAGTGTGAGACCATATCAAAAGCTTTGGAGAGATTTAAGAATATAGAAGTTACAAAGTTATTGTCATTTCTGTGTTGGATGACCAAATTAATAAAAGAGAGAAGGCCAGTAGTTGTACTATGATATGGCCGGAATCCATGTTGTGTGGTGGAAAGAAGTTTATGTGTGTTCAGGAATTGCATAACCAGAGAATGAATACATTTCTGGAAAAGGAGAGAGGGCAAAGGAAGCAATGTTATCTGGACATTTGGTTGGGGTATGCTTCTAGATGTTTTTCGATAGTTGGGTCAATAATGTCAGAATAGATTCGGTGAAATGGTGATTAAATTGGGAGGCTATGCTCTTGTTATTATCAGTGGAGCTAGGAGCTGGAGTAGTAGTTGTTTTACCTGGTTTTAGTAGGGAGTTGATAGTCTGCCAACATTTTTGAGCCTCTTTTTGAGTATTTGCTTTGGGCACCAAGGAAATAGTTTTGTTTATCAAGTTTGGTTTGTTTCTTGGCCTGATTTCTAAGTTGTTGGTAGTTTTGTTTGGCTAGGAGAGTGTTATCTCTCTCCCAGATTTTCCAAGCCTTGTCTCTGGACTTTAGTAGGGCTCTTGTGTCCCTGCTTAGCCATGGTGCATAGTTAGTCTTACCTCTTACCTTCCTGATGGGTGCAACACTATTGAGGACATTGGTGAAGGTACTATTGAAGCAGCCGACTGCCTGATCTAATCCTAGGGGTCATAGTGGCTCCCAGTTGCATTATTTTAAAATAGTGTTATGTTCCTGAGGGTTTAGGTTGTGGTCACCTCTGATTTGTCTATAGGCTGTGGGCTGAGCTGGTGCGTTTGCATAGGAGAAATGTGGGAATGTGGTCACTAAGACCATCTGGGAGACAACCCATATGGTAGTTTTGTTTGGGGCAATTGGCCAGTGTCCGATCAAGAATAGATTGTTTTGGGGATTTTTTTATCTACTCTAGTAGGTTCTTGAATGAGTTGAGAAAATCCGAAGAGATTAATATGGTTAGTGAGGTTGTTAGAGTTACAGTCTGACCAGTCAGTATTTAGGTCACCTAGTAGGATAGTTTCTTGTGGAAGGTTATCACAAGCTCAGTGTAAGATTTCTTCAATTATGGGAGAATTATTTCCTGGAGGGATGTAGCAACAAAGTATGTTAATTATTTTTTTGTTGTTTAAGTATAAGACTGAGGCTAAGGTTTCAGTGTTTTGAAATTTAGGTAGAGGGGTTTGTGGAGGTTAGACATTGAGTGTGTTTTTAAAGAGAATTGTGACCCCACATCCCTTCCTGCCTACTCTGTCTAGTCTTAAGATATTATAACCTGGGGGGAGGATTTCTTTGTTTTGGGTGCTACGTTTTAGCCATATCTCTGTAATGGTCAGTATGTCAGCAGAGTAGTGGGTTATGAATGCATGTAAGTCAGGGAGCTTGTTAGATATACTCCTGTTGTTGATGTTAAGAATCAGTAGGGCAGATGTCTGTTTGCTTGAGAGTATGGTTTTGAATGGTCCTGGGTTTGGGTGTATGTCTCCTGAGATAAGTAGTTCCTTTGCAATAAATAGTATATGTTTAATTGTGTGAGCTATTTCTATGTTGGATCTAAGTGATGTTTTTCTAGTGTAGCATCTTGGCATGTAATTTCTGTGTATGTGTAGTATTGTGCTATCATTGAATATTGTAGAGCTGATAGCAAACTTTATGTGGGTTTTTGTAAGTGTAGAAATATGAGTTGTATGGTATGTAACAATGTCCAGTGATGTGTTAGTATGTGTGGATGTGATGTAGGCTAGAGTTTATAATTAGCTATCAGAGAGAATGTTTTGAGGTGTTGTCCATCAAACACATATTCAATATATAATCATGAATCTCTGAGTCAGGGCTTTGAAGATGCAAGACGTACATTCCAGTCAGAAGTAGTGCCAGTATTGATCCCTGAATAATGTCTCTGGGAACCTCTTTGCCTTCTGCATTGCATCCTGCTAGCTTAAAGCTGTCAGAAGATTGGGGTACCTCAAAAACTGTTTCTGGAAAGAAGTTAACACTAAATTTATCTGAAGATAAGACAGCAAAATCTTTATAGCTAGAATGGGTCATAACACTATGAAATACTTAATATCATTGTCATATATTATTATTGTATGTTATTTCTAAGTTATCTGATACTGTCACTGAAGGATTTATCAGTATCCTTGGAGTTGGATGTTAATTTCAGTTTGCGTTCTGTTTTGATCTTCTTTGTGGTAACTTTCAGATATTTGCTGATGTTTTTGAATAAGTCATTAATGTGAATAGATGATGATTTATTATAGGACTTAACTTTTTGTTTTATTGCAGAATTTACTAATGCTGGAATTCCAACAAGATGTGTTTTGTACTTTCCCAGATACATATAAATATATATATATATATATATATATATATATATATATATATATATATATATACATATATATATCAAAACTTAGAACTTCATATGATCTCGGAGTTGATATATTTAATTAGCAAGGAGTGTGGGGGTGCAGGGGGCTTGCCCTCTTGCATAAATATGAAAAAAAAAAATGTTTTTATTTTAATTGAAGTTTCGAACTTTCAAAACTTCAGTGTTATGGTCTTAACCATATGACATTTGACATTTTGAAAGCTTGTGCTTCCAATGTAAATACATATATATATATATATATATATATATATATATATGGGTCTATGTTGTTAGATCGAAAGCACACAACATCGATCTAACAACATCGAAGCCCATAAAAGCGAAAGTGCACAATACTGAATGTGCACTTTCGCAAAAGCTGGTTTTCGTAACTGGCAAAAAACAGACTAACAACCTCTAAACAGTATTTTAGCCCCCCTGCACCCCCCTCCCCCAATTTAATATTCTAACTCCTGGATCACACTACAATGGGGAAAAGGGAATATTCCCTCATCCCCACTGTACCGCGATCTCCACAAGAGGTGTGTTAGCTCTACATCAACAGTATATGTTGATGTACAACTAACAAAACATGCAAACAGCATGTTTTCTCCTTTTTTCAGTCTCCTTTATATATATTTACATAAAATTATGTTTACACATATTTACACACATGCAAACATATATATATATATATATATATATATATATATATATATATATATATATATATATATATATATATATATATATATATATCTATATATATATATCTATATATATATATATATATATATATATATATATACATGGTTCTAATTGTGACTGAAGTAAAATTTGTTGTCATATGTTATAGTTGACCAGAGTTGAGGAGAGTGGTTTTGGCCAATACTTTAGAACAACTGTCTTTCTCTGAAACTGTTCCTAGAATGAATCAGTTGTTGTAGTGGGAAAACACCGATGTTTCTTAATTCCTCTACAAGTATTATTAATTTTTACAAATGGGATTTCCACAGCCTACTCCTGGTTTGGAGGATGGTTTTCTTACAGACTGCAATTTCCCTGAGAAGCAGCCTGCTACCCCTGAGAAAGCAGACAGACTTTATAGAGAACATCAGTCTTTTAAGTTGTTATACACCCATCCAAGGTCTGAATCAGCAGCTATTCCTTTTGCGAATCCAGATGCTGCTAAACATGTGGTTAATAGTAATCCTTCTTCTGGCAAGTATGGGAATCCTTTTGATAAATTTCGGGGGAAAGAGTATACTCTTCCGCAACACTTGTGTTTAGAATTCTCTTCATCACACTCATATATTGAAGTTTATGCTTGTCTCCAGTGAGAATATTAAGAACATTTTTGAATTTGTTTCCTCTTGAGAGAAGTCTACTTTGTGTGACTCAGTTCCTTCTGTGTTTCAAGTGTCTGCCTACTGTTTGAAATGAGTTTATGATTCTTCTGATGCCACTTTCAGGTCTGCCAAAACTGGAACAATTATGTGGATGTTTACTTAGCTGCATTCTCAGAATCTCCCAGAGGGTGTCAAAGATGAGATTTTGAATTCGTCCTTCAATGGACAACTAGTTTTTGGACCCTCTACTGCAGAGGGCAATAAAAAGTGTGATGAAAGAGGAAAGCTGGTTTACGGGGTCTCATAGATTTTTAGCCCCCCCTTGCTTGTTAATTGATTCAGTGCTCCCACAACTTTCTTTAAAAAGACAAAATAAACAGTCCCATTAAGTTGCTGGTAAGCAAATGTATAAATAGCAATGACAAGGAGGTACAAAAAAGAAACAGGAACCCCAGAGAACAAAGGACCATTTAATAAGTGTTAGTGGATACTTGATTGAATTCCAGACTCCCCTCACACCTTGGCAGTCTTTTATCTTTTCCACAAAGTCTGAATCTCCACTATCTCTGTAGATCAGAGTGTATGTGTTGTATCTTTAAGAAGCATATCAAGGACTGAACATGCACATATAAATACTGGGCTAGTCCCAGTGCCATTTTGAGTGTACAGCCAGAGATTGAGCATGTTTGACTGCAGTAGTTAGTTTGTATATATGTTACTTAAGTTAAAGTCAGTAAACTTCTATCCTGATGTGTTCGTATATAATAATGAATAGAATCTATCAAGACTCTTCTATTGTGTCCAAAGTAGGAGAGCGACATGGTGTCAGAACTGGGATTCCAGAGAATGATATTCAGAGCCATGAGCTGCAGAGATGACAGTGAAGGTAAACTAAGAGAAACAAGCACAAAAAAGACCCAGAAAAGAATTAAAGGTAATGAGAATTTGTACAAACTGCTTATTTTATAGAAACGATAAAACAGAGCATTACAAGGGCACAAACTGGATTATTAAACAAGCTGGAGGAACAAAAGGTTTATTAACTAAGCAAAATGATTAAGATTAAGATATTTGATGAAATGATTATCAGAAAAGCAAAATGGGTATGCTTAAAGCAAAATTAGCATGTTTAAAGCAAAATGAGTATGTCTGAAACAAAACGAGTGTATTTGAAGCAGAATGGGCATGTTTAGATTAAAACGAGCACAAGAAAAGTACAATGGGCACGAAAAGAGATTAAACGAATCCAAGAAAGGTAATCGATATTTATCTAACAACATACAGATTTTGCTATTGAAATAAATTCAGTAAACATAAGATCTTGCTTATTTTTCCAGTTCAATGTAATTATTTTTCGAGCAATAGCTAGAATTAACCAAAGAGCAGGTAACTGATGTCTAGGAATTACACTTGGGAATATCAAAGAGCTAGTAATCTGACAGTTATCAGACCACAGGACTTTTGTGAAATGTCTAAAACCACTCCAGTATTGATGAACATATGAACAGCATTTGCTTTCATTACTCTTGGTTATAAGGTTAATTCTGTGTGGAGTGTAAAAGCCTCTATGAATAAATCTCCAGGTATATAGTCTCCAATATAAAGATGATGAAGTGTTTTTATTGAATTTAATAATGGTTTCTTATTATCGTTAGATGAAGGTTCACCATTAATCTTTATGGAGTAATTCCAAAAAGCTTGGTCAAAAGTAATCAAGTCTGATTTTATATACAGGTGATATGCTTAATTTATGTTCAGTGTTCATTGAACTGCACCATATGAATAGTTGTATCAATCTTGGTATAATATCAGTTGCCAGATTTATTGACACTCTCACTTTATTTTCAAAAACTGTCTGAAATAAATAGGACATGCTGTTCACTCTGGAATAAAATCCCAGTCCAGGTTAGGCAGAGTCCCTCATTGACTCTCTTGAAGAGGAATCTTGATGAGTGGATGGGGTATCACTTCTGTGTCACTGTTAGACAGAGGCACAGTATAGGGCATAGCAAAATTAATTTAAAATGGATGGCATAAATGCCCTAGGGCAGATAGCCTAGTATGAACCTATGAATACAGAGCCAATTATCTTGATAGACATTATATCTGGCTAAGAGGAAGTTTATTGGTTGGGTGTTCTTATTGTCTATAAACTGGTGCCAAAAGTTTAGATTATGATATTGAAGGAATCTAGGCAATCTGATGTATAATCTATGGGAAATGTAATGAAAAAGGTGTTCTTTAGACTATAGTTGTTGTCGATTATATTTTTGAAAATATAAAATATTTGGTTTATACCATGTGAGAAGTGGCTAAATTTCTTATTATATAAGCAATATTCATGGAGTATCTAAAATATTTTGTTAATTCCAAAGGTTTCCTTAAATTGGGTTTCTGAGTTCTCAGAGGAAGTTATATGTATTTCATGTACTTGTTTCCAGCTAGAGGTGTTTATGGATGAAATCCAGTGTAGTAATATGTTAATAATAATATATTTGGAATATAATTCTATGTTGGGAAAGCCAATCCCATTACTGTCTCAGGCTCTAACATGCCATTTATAAGCTATTCTTGGTTTCTTTGGGAACCATAGAAAAGTTAGTAACAGGGAATCTATTTGTTTAAAGAATTTCTTAGGAAGAGGTAAAATCAATGATTGTATATAAAATAAAATCTTGGGCAAAACAATAATTTTTATTAATGTAAGTCTGTTTTCCATGGTGAAAAACATTTTGTTCCAATTTTTAGTCAAGTCACTGATTATAGCTACTGGTTTAGTAAAGTTAAATTTAATAGTCTCATTCCATTTATTCTTAATACTTGTTCCTAAAATCTATATTGTAAAGTTGAATGCTTACCTTATTGAATACCTAAATGTCAACCCATCTTCATGAGATAATAAAAAACCAACCTCTATATAGTAAAAAAAAAAAAGTCCAACTGTCATACTTGTCCCACCCCACCGCCCCTACATACAACCTACACAAACAAACTAAATAAACCACATACACTAACCACAACCCTACTTCTAAACCTAAACTAAACCCTACTTCTAACCCTACACTAAATCTTACATATACCTAACCCTATGGTCTGTAACTATTGCACACTTACCTTAAAAAGCTAAACCCAAACAAACTAAATAATCCACACACATACACTTAACAAAACCCTACACTAAATCTAACATACATTGCCATCTATGCACTTACCTTAACCTGCACCCTAACCCTAAGGTCCTTCAGAATGATCAATGTTTTCGCAGTTTGATGATGACAGGTCGACATTTAAGTATTCGATAAGGTATGCATTCGACTTTACAATATAGACCCTTATTCCTAGATAATCTATCTCATCGTTTTCCCAGTTGAATGCATTGTATTTTTGAAAATTGCTATTTATTTTCTTATTGATTAAAAGATTTTTCCAAATAGAGTTATGGCATTTATGATATGTTGTAAAGAGCCTTCTGTGTCACTGGATGTTTTTAGAATATCGTCAGCAAAAAGCTGAACTTTTGGACAGTATCCCTCATTAACTTGAAATCCGTTGATATTTGGGTTATTTCTAATAAATGAAGCAAAGGTTCCACTGATAAGGCAAAAATTAATGGGGATAGAAGGCAACCTTGTCTAGTTCCCTTATGAATTTTTACTGGAGATGATAGACATGAACCAATCTTAACAAATGCTTTAGAATCACTAAAGTAAAGTTAAATTCTTTAAAGATTTTTTGTAAGTATGACCAACTAAGGGAATCAAATGCCTTATCAATATCTAGACTAATAATAGTTAATTGTTTCTTGGTTTTGTTTGTAATGTCTATTAGAGATAGTAGCTTAATAATATTGTCGTGTACTTTTCTATGTAAGATAAAGCCAGTTTCATCAAAGTGTATTAGATTGGGTAATATATCGTTTAGTCTTTTGGCCAGGATAGACATGAACATTTTATAATCAATATTTAACAATGATATGGGTCTATAGGATACACATAGTTGGGGGGCTTGCCTTGTTTCAGAATGGGGGAAATTATTGAGTATTTCCATGAGGGAGGGAAAATTAAGTTGTGTTTAACCATGGAGAATGTGTTTAATAATAACTTTATTGCATGCTCTGGAAGAATTTTATATATTTCTGGGATTATCCCATCTAACCCTGGGGCTTTATTATCCTTCAGATTTTTAACTTGTTCTTTCACTTCTGCTAAGATTATTTGTTTATTTAGGGTACTATTTTGTTGTTTTGATAGCTTAGTCTTGATATTTTCTTGTAGAAATGTATCTATTACATCGTCTGAATCTAGTGGTGATTGCATGTTATTGATTGACCGATAATGATTTGTAAAGGCTTTTAATATACCTCCTAAAGCAGTTGTTCTTTTTACTGTGTTATTATTCTTGTATTTAATTTCATTAATGTGATTTTGTTTATTAATTTGTTTGGATCTGATAGCTAGTTTATGTGCATGTATTCTGAAGACTTTATTTGTGTGCAAAGTGCAACTATTTTGTGAAGTACAAAGTATAGCCATTTCAAAAAGTTTCTTGCGTTGGGTGTGTCTATTTGCAAAATGCTGCCATTACAGAGTGTTTCTTGCAGTGTAAAGAACTGTTTAGCAAGGTACTTACATTTTGGAGAAATCTCAGTGTGCTGTGTACAGTTTATTCGCAAAGTGCAATTATTTCAAAATGTTACTGAATCTGAGCTTCTCTTGCCCAGTTCATTCGCATTGTGCAATTATTTGAAATGTTTCCTGCACTGATAAGAGGTGATTTCTTGCAGTACAGTATGTGTTAATATGAGAGATGGATTTTGAAAGCCCTTACCACTTGTATTTGATCAGAATATTTCAGAGAATTGCAAAATATTTGAGCAAGAGTACAGCATTTTTATACAAGCAGCTTATTCAGATAAAGATTCATGCACCAGGGCATTCATTTTGCTAAACCTAGCTGGGTCAGAGGCCATTGAAATAGAGAGTTAATTTGTGAATATGCCAGCAGTATATGAGGGAGAAGGTGAAAATCGTCTTATTGTTGTACAGGCTGAATCAAGGGAAGACCCTGAGTATTTGAAGTGCAAATTCAGGGAAATGTGTAACCCCCAGGTAAATATTACATTAGAGGGGCATATTTTTTACATTAGAGATCAGAAACCAGGGGAAATGTTTGCAGTTTATATAACTGACCTGAGAAACAAAGCCAAAATATGTGGGTTTGGTGACTTAAAAGATGAGTTAATAAAAGACAGGCTAATGTGTGGTATTAATAGTACTGCTGTTAGAAAGATTTTGATTCGTGATAATGATTTAACATTGTGTAAAGCCACTGAGATTTGTCAAATCCATGAAGTTGCAGAAAAACACACAAGTATGCTTACAAGTGACGAGAATGCTTTCAATAGGCTCCAGAGCAAATGTAGATAGCATGCAACACGTGGCAAACAGAAGTAGGCCTAATCACATGACAGCCACAACCCCCTGCCAGTTCACTGGGGAAATCACACAGTTTTCCAACAAGTTCTAAGACCATTTCAGTTAAAGGAGCACGCTCAGTGCAGTACAAATTTGAATTAGCAAAACCCAAGTCCAGCTTTATTGCTAACTGTCGCAACTGCGGTGCTAATCATGAGACAAAACGTGAAAAATGCCTAGCGTTTGGTCAGCAATGTTACAAGTGTAAAACATGGAACCAGTTTCAAAAGTTTTACAAATCAAGCAAACCTCACACAGCTGTAAAGAAGGGTCACACAAAAAAGCAAATCAATCAAGTAGAGTTGCAGCAGTCCACTTTTTATGAACAGTAGATTGTGTTTCCATGATTGGTGAAAGGGTTGATGCAGTCAATTTATTGGCAAAGAGTGAAATGTTTTATGCAGCCTGATCAATGGTAAATCCACAGAGCTTGAAGTAGACACTGGTTCAAAGGGTAATGTTATATCAGCAGATGCATCTGCTAAAGTGAGAACTAATGAACAACTCAATGTGACCAGTAATGTAAAACTTGTTGCTTATGGAGGTGAAGAAATTTAAACCAAAAGCTTAGTGATGCTTTCATGTTATTTGGCTAAGAACTGTTACAGATTGTTATTCTATGTAGTACAAAGACCATTACAGTCATTATTGGGTCTCAAATACAGTTTGAGTATGAATCTGCTTTCTTTTACCAAAAAAGTTAATCACATAAGTGCGTATCCAAGTTCCAATTTTTCTGAAGCCATTTTCTTAGAGTATGCTGACATTTTCGATGACAAGTTGGGCAAACTTCCAGTCGTGTATTCCATGAAATTAGTCCCAAAGGTCAGTCCAGTAGTCAGACCACCAAGAAGAGTTGCAATAGCTATGCAGGATAAACTCAAGGATCAGTTTGATAAAATGGTACATCAAGGTGTAATTTGTCCAGTTACAGAACCAACTGAATGGGTGTTTTCTATGGTAGCAGCTCACAAAAGAGGCTCAGACAAAATCAGAATATGTATCAACCCAAGAGATCTGAACAAAGAATTGAAGAGACTGCATCATCCAAGGTGCAAAGTCAATGAGGTTGCAGCCCTAATACTGAATGCAACTGTTTTTTTTTTCTGTCTTGGATGCAAAAAGTTCATTTTGGCAAGTGATGCTTGATCACAAATCCTCATTACTAACCACTTTTGGTACCCAGTTTGGCAGATACAGATTCCTAAGGATGCCATTTGGAATAAATTCTACAAGTGAAGTCGTCTGGCATGCAATGGAGCACATTTTATTGGGTTATCCTTGTGCCATAATAATAAATGATTTATATGTTGGAGGCAATGGTGAAGCTGAGCATGACAGAAACCTAAAGAGAGTTCTAGACATAGCATGTGAAGTAAACTTGAAGCTCAATCCTCTGAAGTACAAATTCAGACTGCCAGAAGTTACATATGTAGACCATTTATTTACCAGTACTGGCTTGAGACCGTGACCAAGCAAGCAGCTATTCTTGAAATGCCAGCACCAATCTACAGACGCTCTACAGCATTTCCTAGGTATGGTCAACTATTTAGGCAAGTTCATACTAGACTTTAGTGAGTTGACAGCACCTATAAGATAGCTGATATGCAAACATGTTACATGTTCATGGTTAGAACAGCACCAGAAGGCATTTGAAGACCTTAAGCAGAAAATTGCTACCCCACTTACATTAAGATATTATGATGTGAATAAAATAGTCATCCTTTCCTGTGATGCTTTAAAATTTGGTTTTGGCACAGTTATTCTTCAAGAGGGTAGGCAGGGAGCCTATGCATCTAGAATACTTACCGAAATGGAAATGCAATTTGCTCAAATTGAGAAAGAACGTTTGGCAATAGTATTTGCATGTTCCAAGTTTTATAATTATGTCTATGGTAGAGCTATTCAGATTGAAACTGACTACCAACCTCTAGTTACTATTCTAAAGAAGCCTATGCATTCAGCTCCAGAAAGATTACAAAGAATGATGCTCAAATTGCAAAAGTACAACTTCAAAATGAAAATGGTCTATATACAAAAGGCAAACTACTTTATCTGGCTGATACCTTATCCAGATCACCCAGAAATATGACAGAACAGCTTGACACAGAGAATTTTGACTTTGATGTGATGGCAGTGTGTAATTTCTCTACCACTAGACTTGATGAGCTGAGAGATCATACAAAGATTGATCCAATTTTACAAAAGCTCAATCACTACAGTACTTTTGGATAGCTGTCAAAGCAATCTAATTTACCACCTGAAGTGCAAACCTATTTTCCTTACAGAGATGAAATGTTGATGGAAGATGGCATTATTTTCAAAGGTCCTAAAATGGTTGTTCCTGCTTCCTTACAACAAGAATATATCCAGATTTTGCATCGTGCTCACCCAGCTTCTGCATCCACTAAGAGAAGAGTGAGGGAACAAGTATTTTGGCCTATATTACTGAAAAACATTGACAAAGTACTTTCTTCTTGTTAGCATGCAATAGTACTAGACCGCATTTGCAAAGAGAACTACTTCAGCTAAGTCAAGTTCCTGAACTACCTTGGTCAACAGTAGTCACTGATATCTTTGAGTGGGACAATCAACACTACTTAGTATTGCTAGACTCTTATTTGAATTGGTTTGAAATTGACTCACTACCTAATCTAACATCCACTAGACTCTTATTTGAATTGGTTTGAGATTGACTTATTACCTAAGCTAACATCCACTACTGTTATTACTAAGTTGAAACATCATTTCCCAGTCCATGGCAGTCCACACAAAGTTGTTTCTGACAATGGTTCTCAATTTACTTGTTAGTTATTTCAGAAATTTGCAATAGAATGGGACTTCATACATGTTACTAGTAGTCCTGAATATCCACAGTCAAATGGGCTAGCTGAATGTGCAGTGCAGAGTACAAAGCAATTACTTGAAAGGTCAAAGTGTGACAACACCGATGACTTTTTGAATTTACTTAATCTCAGAAACATACCCTGTGACGAGATACTTGGCTCACCTGCTCAAAGATTTCTATCCAGGCAAACCAGAATGACGCTACCTATTAGTTCCAGTTTACTGAGGGCTAAAGCTAAGAACAACAGAAACATCAAGGCTCAATTATTCAAGAATCATTCCATCCAGAAGTCTGGTTATGATAAATTGAGCAGATTCCCTTAATCCATTGAGGGAAGGAGAGACAGTGAGGATGCAAACGGCAAAATGTTTCGACCAGATTAGTCAAGTTACAGGTATATGTACTGAGCTGAGATCCTACCCTGTAGAATTTATGGGTATGGAATACAGTAGAACTTGCAGACATCTTCTTCCTGTACCAGAATCATCATCGCAGCATTGTTCTTGTGATACAGACTCTAGATCTCAGTGCGAACCAAACATTGTTCCCATCCCAGAGTGTGTTTCAACCTCTACTTCCATTCCTGAGGATGTTCCAAATACTCCCAAGGTTAAACATTCTGTAGAGACAGCTCCAGTTGCTAAACCTAATGTCCTATTTTATGTCACACATTATGGTCAAATTTCCAGGATTAGTGTGAAATACACAGCAACATGGACATAACTGTACATGTGTACCTAGTCTTGTATAATTGCATGACAAAGAACTACTTGTATTATCTGCATGTCAGATAGATTCATAACATTGCATGATCTATTTCTCAAAGAGGGAGGATGTAGATCAAAGTGTATATGCTGTGTGTTTAAGAAGCATATCAAGGACTGAACGTGCACATATAAATACGGGCACATGGTATTCCCAGTGCCATTTCCAGAGTGCAGCCAGAGAGAGAGCATGTATGATTGCAGTGGCTAGTTTGCAAATAAACTATTTAAGTTAAAAGTCAGTAAGCTTCTATTGTGATGTGTTTGTATATGATAAAGCTGCTTGAACAGAACCCACAAAGACTCTTCTATTATGTCCAAAGTAGGAGAGCAACAATCTCTTTGACAATAGATTTTTTGATAAAGATGGGTTCTAAGAGTAATCCATCAAAGTTACAGATGACAGAGGGAGTCTCTTCCTCCCTTTTGGGGAATTTCTCCTCATCCATCAGTCCAGATTTTTCATTTCCCTCCTATCATTCAGCACATGCTTTCTAAGGCAGTGAAAGAAGTGGTCATCTTCCTCACTTAAGGGAAGTGTTTTATTTCAGAATGTTCCAGGTTCCAGAGGAAAAAAAAAAGATTCTTAAAGACTAGTTCTGGATCTTTCTTTTTTATGAACTAATTTGTTGTAGTTCCTATTTGAATCTTCTAGTGACCTTAGATTTAAAAGACACATATCACCACATTCCCGTAGATCCAGATTTGAAATGATTCTTAAGGTTTTCTGTGTTTGGATCACATTATTGTCTCTCTGCATTACCATTTGGTCTATTTAGCACTGGAAGTATTTTACACAAAGTGTCTGGTTCCCATGATATCCTACTGCAGAGGGAACAGTATTCACCTTTTACCATATTTAGATAAATTGCTTATCTCTGCAGGGTCTTTTTCATAGATTTAGGAATTTCTCAGTTAAGTAATGTATCTCCTTCACATGCTGGTATTTCATGAAAACTAAGTCTAGTCTTTTTTAATTCATTTTCACAGCATTGTTTTCCTGGAGTGTCTCCCAGGCAGTTCAACTCAAAGGTCTGTTCTTTGACTAGAACAAAATGGATATGCATTTGGATCTTTTCATGAGTTTTTCCACTCAGACTACCATCTCAGCATGGGAATTCCTCAAGGATTTTAGGTATTGTGGCATTTACAATATTCCTGATACCCCTTAGAAGACTCTACATAAGAAGAATGGAAAAGTAACTGAAATCTCATTGGTACAAGTGTCAACAGCTCCTGATATTTCAAATTCCAGTTTTCAGACTTGTGAGAAGGGGAGATTTTGTGGTGGAAGCATCAAATTCTCAGAATCAAAGTTTTCTACCTTCCCTTCCTGCTCCAGCAGAGTCAGCCACACGTGATACCTCAGACAGTGCTTGGGAAGCAGTGTCTATGGAGATAAAAGTGCAGGATCTGTAAGAAAACAAGACAGGCCAAAACTGATAAAAGACATTTTAGTTGTTATAAATGCACTAATTTCTCTCAACCGCCTGTGGTCCCTGGGATGTCTGTAAGTGTTAAGAGACAACACCACAATAATGTGGTACATAAAGAGTGAACCATGTCTTACCCAGTGTGCATGCTAGCCACAATAGTCTGGGATATAGCTTTTCAGCAAAATCTCACTCTACAGGCATGTTACATAATGTCAGAGCAAAATTATGAGGTAGCGAGCTGAGCAATACCAAGACAGACCCTGATGAATGGAAACAGAATGATATGTTCATAGGTAATTACTAGGCTAGTTGCCCTTGCAGCACATTTTAAGCCTAAATAGTTTCTCTTTTTGTGCACAAATTAACCTAACCAGTTTGATTAGAGACTGGCCTTACCCATCCCATGGTCAATAATTGTATATTACCCTAATTAGAATAACTGGGATTATGCCATAGATAATTTGAGGGAACCCATGCATTGGATTGAAAAGCTGCATCTGTCCATTAACAGTACAGGGGAAATCTTTGGGCAAATTTTCTGCTTCCCATCCATAGATCTGAGTTGTGCTTGAATAAGGACAGGAATTACTTTGTTTTACATGGATGGGGAGTCTGTTCCAGAGCAGATGTGTCCTCTGTGAGATAAACCTGTCCCTCCAAACTATTCTGTTGATGTTGCAAAAGAGGGTTATATCCCTATACTGAGTATTTCTGATACCATTTGACTTACTGATGCGCATTAAATCCATCAGTAATAGATCAGAGGATGCCTTGCATGCTAGACATAGAACACATCTTACTGGTCTGTAGGATAACTACTAAACGAATGTCCAAGTAGCAACAACAATCATAAAAAAACTCGACCAAATAGCTACTGGTCTGTGGGATACAGTGTATAGTGACAGGGCTTTCAGTCAGTCCATGTAGGACATGTTGTTTATGTCTTGTATCCTTTTAGTAAAGTATCTCTGTGGACATTCTAGTTACTTCATATTTCTAGACAGATACATGCCAATGGGGGGAGGTGGCATTATATTCAAAGATTACTGACTTATGAGCCCTGAGTAAAGGGAAGCAATGGCAACCCTAGATCTAGATACAATCCCTTTGTTTATAAGTTGTGCACAGACTCTGTTAGACCATCATGAGACAGGTTAGTTTTACTCTACTGATGATGTATTGTTGTGATAGTAATCCTGCTCCAAGAGGAACCACAGGTTCAGACATTTGGTGTATGTGCTTGGCTGAGGAGCCAATGGTGCGAACCTACCATATCTGGGATTATGATGGAATGTCTCTAAGTCAGAATCCCACCTAAATGTAATGATACAGCAGGGTCACAGATGTCCAGTTGGCTAGGGATAGCCAGCTGCAAGGTCAGCGAGGAGCACTGCTCATCACTGGGTTGGAGTGCGGATGGAAAGGGGCCACATTTCTCCAGAAGTGCACTGCATGTTCATGGGGAACTGGGTGCTAAGTCATTCATAGATGACCTGTTGTGTTCTGAGAGAAGGACTTTCTTACAACAATGGACCCGTGTTGGCCAAGAGTTAGGTCATAGTCCACATAAGTTCCAAATCATGAATAACTGGATCAACTCTTAGGGATATAATGTCAATGTGATAGTTCCTTGGGGTAGATGACTTACCAAAGGATACAGTGATGCATTTTTGTGGCATTTAGCTTCAGTCCATGATTTTGGCACTAGTAATTTATTTGAGATAAAACATCCTGAAGGATGGCAAAATCACTTGGGAATTGAATTACTGCTCCTAGATTGCAGTCATCTACAAACTTAGTCAGCAAGTGTCCATTGGTATTGGCTTTTACTTCAGAAAAGTAGATGCCAAACAGTAGAGGTCCCAGCAAAGAACCACCGGAGGGGCACTGGTGACTTGTCACTTTATGGAGGTTTTGTTTAGTTTTATTTCCTGCATCCTACCTGTAAGCCAGTTGGTAATCCAGCTGATAACATAGGGGTTTATTTCCAGTTCATTTGCTTTTCTACTATGCCTGAGTGGGGAATTGTGTTAAACATGTTGGCCAGGTTGAGGTATACAGAGTGTACCTTTGTGCCTTCATCCATTGCTTTGGTCATCTTTTCAAAGAAATCCACTAGGTTGAGTAAGCATGATCTGCACTTGATGACTCCCAACTGTGGGGGGTCCAGTGTCTGTAGGTACCCTCTGTCCTGATTGATTAGTTCCATGTTGTCTTCCTATGCCTTTGCATATGAGGCTGGTCAGACTTATAGGTCTGCAATTGCCTGAGTCTGTGGAAGGTTCTCCTTTATGCAGGAGAATGACTGTAGCTGTTCTCCATTCACCTGGTATAACCTCTGTATGGAGGCTGAGACTGAACAGAGTTTTTAGGGATGTGGCTAAATCATGCACCATGCTATTTAAGATACATCCAGGGATATTGTCAGAACCCATTAATGCAGCATTTTTAGCTTTTGATAGCACTTTTAGGACATGGTATTATTGATAGCTTGAGGTGAGCCAGTTTCAGGTAAATCTTAAGGGACAGATGGAGGGGAGAGAGGAGTAATGTTAGAGCTAAATTTTTCAGCCAGTAGGTTGACTGTATCTTCTGCCTTAGTGGAGGTCACATTGTACATAATCAGCACACTGCCTTGCTACATTGTGCTTCTGAGATTACGACTGTAACTAAAAAATGCCTTGTGATTGTCTTTGGCTTGGCTAGTTATTTTAGCTTCAGACTTGTCTTTAGTAGGTTCTGTTAAGATCCTGAGTTTGTTTATTTTAGTTATAAGGGCTCTAGCATTGTAGAAATATTCATCTTAATTTTTTTTCAAAATTTCTTTCTTATTATTATAAAGCTTGCTGCCATTATGTTTCAGCCACATGGGTTTGCCCTGTACTTGTTCCTATGGGTTAGAGATGCAGCTAAATAGCTGCTACTTGCTGGTATAGAGTAAAGGTTTATATTTCTGTATATAGAGTGGAGTTAACTAAGTTTAGTGGGGTGTTGTAGCTTGCTAATGTATTACTTAGGAGTAAGTAGTTTGTCGTACAGAAAATTGTAAAGGTACCTTGGGTGGAAGGGATATCTGGTGTCAATTTTATTTTGAAGGAGATTGCTCTATAGTCAGACCTAACAAGAGATAATAATACACAAGGGATGGTACAAGATGCTCCCCCTAGTGGGAACTCTGTCTAATTGATCCAGGGCATTTATATCGACAAAGTTCAAGAATTTCTTTGCTTGTGCATTATTGGTGGTGTAGGTGTCCCAGTCCATAGATGGATAGTTTAGATCATATAAGAAATGGTATTGGATTTAATACTGTGTGATTCTCTGGGTTTAATACTGTGTGATTCTCGTTGTAGAATATGCTGTGGTTTTCTTTTGTCATAGCGAGAGTTCTATAACTAACTAATATGTGGCACGGGACCCTTCTGCTGATTATTTCATCATCAAGAACTCTAGTGCATCATGCAGTTTTACCAGCCTTGATGTGAGTCTCTTCTGGATGTAGATTAAGGCATGTCTGCCTTTTTCCCTCTCCTTTGCAGTGTGTGGAAGGCATTACAGCCCCACACATCTGAATACTCTCTACCATTTTAAATCATGCCTCAATGTATAAGGGGTTCTTCTAAGATCTGATCCAGCTGTGGGGAGCACTTTAAATAGATCTATTTGTCTCTGCTCAAAACAATCAGTTGGTATAATTCTGCTCCAGGACTCCATGCAAGAAGGCCTGGAAAATAGATGCATTTTCTTTTCCTTGGACAAGGATATTCATGTATGCTTTCCACACTTTCCACTACACTAATATCCAGGGTCATTCTAAAGCTTCAGAAAGACATTCCAGAAATAATTGTGATGACTCCCTTCTGGTTTAGGAAATGGTGGCTCTGTGTTCATTTGAAAATTGCCAGAGGCAATTACTACAGATTTCCTCACAAATTAGATTTACTCATACAAGATCAGGGTTGTTTGAACTATCCTTACCCCAAACAACTACAACTGATTGCCAGGATGACCATTGTTAATACCCTTTAGGAACTGTTTTTCTTTGTATGGGCAGCAGTTACAAGCTCTTATAGTGGGACAATGTTATGTCAGTTTTCTACAAAGGTAGGGTTTACTATAGGAATAGCCCAAGGCTGGGTGTGGGTAATGTTGACTTACCCATGATTGGTGTTTTTTGGTCATGAGGGCGAAGCCTGAGTGACAACATAAAGCCAACAGTGGGTAAATTAGCATTGCCCACACTGAGCCATGGGTTATTGCTATTATATAATGACATTGTTTAAGAAATACAATTCTTACTTTTCTTAAATAATGTCCTTGTATAATGGCTCTGTGGTGCTCTTCTGCATTTTTCTGTGGTATCATGTGACTTTATGGATGTACTATACATGTATACATGTGTGTAGGACTTACATTCCTGCACTTACTCATTATATCAGTGCTGTGGAAAGGAAGATCTCATTTGCTTTTTTTTCTATTAAAAAAACAAAAACTTGAAATCCGGAGCCTTTAAACATTCAAGAAAAATGTCCAGAGAAAAATAAAGATAATGTACTTGATTATCTTTGTATTTTCTCTCTCCTGTCTCACTCATTCTTTTGCATTCTTTTGAAATCTCCACATTCCTATTTTTTTAATTAAAAAAAACTAGAATTTCCATATCCTATATTAATAGAAGAAATTTTTGGTGAGTGGACTTCTTTTCTATTGGTATATGCTCGATTTACAATGGTCAGTGTGCTCATTTTTGACTGTTACTGGCCAGTCATTGTATAATTCAGAATAATCCTTCAATTATGCCTAATGTTATATCTGAGTTTAACATAAGCCAAGATATCCATCTCCCTGTCTTCCTTCCAGAACCTAAAAAAGAGGGAGAAAGGGTACTCACTATCTTGGATACCCACAGATAGCTCAGGTACTATCATGACAGAGCACAGTCTTTCAGAACTTCTGATCAATTTTTCATTTCTTGTAAAGGTAATAAAAATGGACAACCTGTGTCAAAAACGGAGCATTCAAAACCATTGTCTAATGCTATTACTTTTTGTTAAACTCAAAACAACAACACAATTCTAGGTAAGGTCAAGACTTATTCTTCCAGGGCCTTGACTTCATCTGTGGGTTTTTGGAAAGGGTTGGATGCTAGAAGCAGTCCCACTTTAACAAAGCACTACAAACTACATTACTTCTCCAGGTCTGGGACAGGCTTTGATAAGGATTTTTCTCCAGGGCTCCAGGGCTCTCATCCTATCCCCTCCCAATGAGTTTATGCTCTGGTAATCTTAGGCTACAGCAGCAGGTGATCCTTATATAGAACATAGTACAGCTGTACGAGTGAACTTACTATATATAACAGTAGATGTTTGATGATCACTCCTTTAATATCCACCCCCTCCTTCAACTCCTCCTTTATTTTTGCATGTAATGGTATAGATAGCTTTTTAATATATTGCTAGCATTGTACTGTCAGGGTTTTAGCCTCCCTCAGTCCCTGTGTTAGCATGAAAGCTCTGAAGGGCTTAGTGCCCAAACTTCACTTTTTGTTGTCTTAGCTCGGACTGACTAAATGTTTTAGAGAACAGTAGGTGCCTTGTAAGCTTTGGAAGCTGGCTAGCTTTTGTATCATGTACAGAATATAATCCATATAGCTCTGGCTACTGCAGCAGTGATATTTGAATATCTACTGTAATGGTAAGTTTGCTTACACAACTGTACATTTTTTTTCTGTTACCCTATGAAATGTACCATAGGATTTCATAAACAGCCCAGGAGAATTAATTTGGCTAAATTACTTGATCTGAATCATAATGACTGGAAATGCAATTCAAAAAGTAAAGGTCAGTAACTATATTTGTAGTATTAGGCACATAATGCTGAAGAAGCAGATAAAAATATTTTCTGTATCAAACATATTAGCCCTTCAAAAAAACAAACACAATTTCAAATATGAGAAAAGAATATGTACAATGTCAAAAATCACTCCTTTGAAACTAATGCAAATTAGCCATCCATCCTAATTGTGATCTAATGATCCATGTCATATAAAGAAAAACTTAAGAGTTTACTGGCTGACATTATGACAGTAGAACTTCAAGGTGGTAAATCCATGTGTGCTTAAACATGACTGAAAACTTATTTGCAGAGTACTATAGGATGAAAATGTAGCCTGCGCATGGTTTTCCCTAGCTTTTTCTAATCAAGAATTTCTGAGTATGTTGCAGATAATAAAAGACTCAGTAGAAAGGGTAGACTAAACCACTTGAAGGACAATGACGCTGCCCTTGACTCTATAAGCAGTGGATTAAACTATATTGCTTTTGAGGTCCTTCTTCACATTGTTTTTTTTTTCTTTTTTACAGTACATTTTATGCTAGCAAACTCAGAATATTGCTTTCATGCTTTCCAAAATTAAAACAGGAAGTGATATGTTTAAAGACTTGTCTACCTTCAAGACTACCTGGGAGTTCCATTTGTGAATTAAGAATAGAACTGGCATGTACTGCACATAAACTATGTTTATTTCATTAAATGTTAAAACCTGGATCTCTAATGTAGTGCTAATATATATATATATATATATATATGGTTCTACCTCACTTCAACGACACGCCGGAACATCGACAGGGAAATCGCGAGCCCCAGAAGATCGACAGCGCAGAAGACCGATGCAACGGGACCTAGAAGATCAACAAGCAGAAGACCGACCCGACGGATGAAAGCACCAACGCCGAGGATGCCGAAATGGGAAAAGGCTTTGTAAGTATGTGGTAGTGACGGATGTTAGGGTGCGAGAAAGGTAAGTGTGGATAGGGGTGGGTTAAGTGAGTTAGGGTTAGGGAGCGGGTCAGGTAAGTGTGCGGTAGTGATTGTGTTTGGGTTAGCGGATAAGTGAGTTAGGGTTAGGGAGCGGTCAGGTAAGTGTGCGGTAATGATTGTGTTTGGGTTAGGGGTGGATAAGTGAGTTAGGGTTAGGAGTGGGTCAGGTAAGTGTCGTAGTGACGGACCTTAGGGTTAGGGTTTGGGTTAGGATTGTAGGTAGTTGTGTATGTGAGGTTTAGTGTGGGTTTGTAGGATTTTGTGTGCTTGTGTTGTGTATGTGGTTTTTGGACGGGGAATGTGTTTTGTTTGTTGATTGTGGTGTGTGAAGTGTATGAGGTTTCGTGTTTGTGTACCGTCGGTTATTTCGTTGTCAGGCATGTGGGATTTTGTGTTTTTGTACTGTCGGTTATGTGGTTTCGGTGATTGCGTTGTCGGTGTTTTGGTGTTTCGTTTATGTGAGGTAGAACCATATATATATATATATATATATATATATATATATATATGTATATATATATATATATATATATATATATATATATATATATATATATATATATATGGGTCCCCTACAGAAGACCGACAGCTCACAACACCGACACCCACACATCGCCGACACCAAAAGCCAGACACACGAAATACCGACAATGGGGGAAACGGTAAGTCTTCATAGTGCGGAATGGAAATATTTCCATTTCTGCACTGTAGTGTGATCTCGGAGTTGGTATATTAAAGTTATGGGGGCTGGGGGTGGAGCCCCCCATAGGGGATGCAGGGGGGGATATGGCCCCCCTGCTAGTAGAAGTAAAGAAATGTTATTTTCCTTTCTTCTGCAGTAGCGCTGTTGTCGGTATTTTCATGTGTCAGGCTTTTGGTGTCAGCGATGTGGGTGTCAGTGGTGTGAGCTGTCGGTCTTCTTTAGGGGATCCATATATATATATATATATATATATATATATATATATATATATATATATATATATACATATGTGTGTGTGTGTATTTATATATATATATATATATATATATATTTATATATATGTGTGTGTGTGTGTGTGTGTGTGTGTGGGTATATACACATATATATATATATATATATATATATATATATATATATATATATATATATAAAATAGAACTTCAAAAACTGACAAAATGGCAATGGAGCCTTTAGTAAGCTTTCATCTTTTATTAGTATCAAAGACTTCTTCAGACAATGAAAAAATGTGAAAACCTCATATATATATATATATATATATATATATATATATATATATATATATATATATATATAAAACAAGAAGCTACTAGTGGGTGGTCTTAAAATATATAGTAACCAGTGATCAACAGATATGTAAAAAATGAAATGCAAACAAAGAGTGGTGACCATGCCAACAATGACTTAATGAATAATGTAGGCTGTCAATCAGTAAAATTAGCATAAAGAGTGATGACCATTCCAACAAAGACTTAATAAATAATGTAGGCTATCAAACAGTAAAATTAGCATAAAGAGTCAGTATGAAAGGGAAACTCTAATGAAACCACCTAAGTGCACACTTGATATTAATGTTTTCATTGATGCCCAGAGGGGCATCTGCACTGAGCCTCAACTGCCAAAGTAGCTCCTTATACTCCAATAGAGTATTATTGACATTACCAAAAAAGTTATTGACATGTTGTAAAACAAAGAACTTAAAACCAATAAAACCCTGACATGTCCAACTGTGCTTAGCTAAAGCATTTCTTGGGTCCCTGTTTCTAACAGCAGTTAATTGTTCTCTGACCCTAGAGGACAGTTTCCTTGTTGATTTACCCACATAAAAAGCAGGACAAGAATCACAGACCACAGCATAAACCACATTACTGGTCTTACAGTCAAAATGATTTTGAAAAGTGATGTTAAAATTGTTATGTTTGAATTTAAACAAAGGTCCTTTAACAATGTGAGGGCAAGTGACACAGTTGCCACAGGGAAACATTCCTTTAGTAAGCTTTTCAGAAGGTGAGAATTCAATAAGGAAAGGACAGTCTCTGTTTTCAAAAGAAACTCTGAGCGTCCTGGATCTCTTGTATATAAATGAGGGAGTTTCACCCAATCTATTAGCAACTTCTTGACTATTAGTAAGAATCTCCCAATTGGACAGAATGACATTCTTTATGTTAGTAGAATCCAAGCAAATAGGGATAGGAAAAGCAATAGTCCAACTGTGTATATTATCCTGTGTCAACGATATAGCTGAAGCTGTGGAAGAAGGACCGGAGCAGTAATAGAGGTAGAAATGGGACATGTGTTAGCAAAAACAGGCTCCATTGCCGCTTTGTCCATTTTTGAAGTTCTATTTTATATGTTCGTTTATTCTTCAATAGTGGTCCGACAGTTTTATTGTGTTATATATACATATATACCCACACACACACACACACACACACACACACACACACACACACACACACACACACACATATATATATATATATATATATATATATATATATATATATATATTTATTTATTTTTTTTGTTTTCTTTCTCCCTCTGATCTAATCCTGATGGAGGAGTAGCACAGTCTTGTTGTATAATATGATTGTTTTTCATGGGGTCCGGCCTAGGTCAGGTATGAGAAACAAAATTTATGTATCATGGTAAAAGTTACGAGAACAACCTTTTCTAAGAGTTTTGAGAAAGACCAGCAAAAAGTCTTCACTTTGATCATGTTTCATAACCAGAAAATATATGAAGCCCTGTAAAAGCTGATTTGGTGTAATAAAAGCAGTTGTCATTCTGAAGTCCCTTAAGATAAATGCCTCTCTTTTACTCTGTGAGTTGAGTTTAAAAGCTGTGATAAGTCTACTTTTGAAAAGCTGTCATCATCTATAATATCACTCAGTGACACACATTTTAAAGAGAATGAAACATGGAAGGTCTGTGACTTCTCAGCACAAGTGATTTGTGGAGCACTGCACAAAATACACCTTTGCTGCTGCTGCCATTATAGCAATGGAGTAAAACAACGTAGTAAATTGATTCATCTAACTACAGAGTGAGCAATATTTGCTTTTGGCTGAGTCAAGAATTCATTCTGTTTTTTTTTTTTTTTTTTTTTTTTTTGCATGTACTAATTCTTCTTAATGAAAAGGCTAGGGCTTTGAAGTTGTCGACTGAAATACAATCTTATGCTTCAGATCACAAAGAAATTAGTTATTTGAGCTCCTGGCAGCTAAAAATACTATTATACTTTATTTTCTATCTTAATAAAAACTTTATTTTTGTATTGCATTAATTTCTGCCTTTATCATGCAATTTAAATGAAAAAGATTTTAGAGTGTTGCTACTTACTAAATGAACTAACATGGCTTTTATTTCCATATTATAACCAAACAACTTTTATTTTTTATTCAGACATATCATGGCAATTTAATAATGTAGATGAATATTACAATTAGTGGTATAAGAATGCACATATAATGTAAGTTAATATGAAGAGAAAAGTTATCATATAAAATATACAAACATTAGACAAAAGATACCTTTGAACATAGGTGCAGATATCAGATATATACCTACTCCTTAATGTAACAGATTAATAAGAGTAGAACATGTTTAAACAAATGCATTAACAATAACAGTCTGTGTTAATAACAAGTCAGAAACAGTCACAGGGCTTCAAAGAAATTCAGACATGAGCATAGTTAGCCTACGCATCTTATACTTCTTTTAGAATACTTTGTAGCATATGAATATCTGCTAGCTTTGTTTTAGATTCTTCACGAACTGTTCTAGTACCATCTATTTTACATAGCAAAGAAGGTTATGCTCGAAGGTCAGTATTGTTAACTCTAATGTAGTTTTCCAGTTAATGGCTTTTATTAGTCCTGCACTCAAGACTTCCTGTTAGTTCCATAGTTGTTTTGCAGAAATCAGCTTTAAAAATCATACCCCCATCCTATTATTTATAGATAAGAACACTGTGGTGCCCAGAACCTTTGCAACTATGACTGCGATCTTAGCCCAGACCTCCTGAATTGGGAAAGGGTGGGGCAAGGAATGACCAAAACTTAAAGGCTTGATGAGCTTAACTTCTCCATCAAGCAATACGTATAGCAGCTAGCCCACATGTAAGTTATACTTGGGTAACCAGTGTCCAGTCAAATCTGTTACTGTTCCTGCATCCCTTAATTGTGGCTAAATTGTTTAAGAATCTTAGTAACTTTTGCTTGTAAGAAAAATGGTATAATAGTAGCCCTAGGCAAAACTTTGAAAGAAAATGTACATAGCATGTCTACTATTACATGTTCATCTTTAATAGATACTGGCCTGAATCACCAAGCAGCAGTAATGGAGGGAAGGTCCTGCTAAACAAAAACAAATAAGAATGTGACATGAGCTGGACAATGCTAGTGCATGTGATTTTGCCCTAGATGCATATAGCAAAAATAAAATCTGTCTCTTTCTAGAGCGAATTTGTTCTTAGGAGGTTTAGGTTATTACACAATAATGATTTTAGCTTAAGTGGGGCTTTCTTGCAGTTTGGTTTGAAGGTTTTGGTGTGTGTGTGTGTGTGTGTGTGTGTGTGTGTGTGTGTGTGTGTGTGTGTGTGTGTGTGTGTGTGTGTGCGTGTATGTGTGTGTATAAATATATATATATATATATATATATATATATATATATAGTTCCCCTTCATATGATCGAATTTCTCTAAACTCGAAAGTCATAACCTCGAAACCAGAATCTCGAATTTAGAGCAACTCGAACATATGAAAAGGACAAAAAAAAATGAACATTCTAAACCGTGAATCCTAGAAGACTGACAATCATGAATGGCTGTTTCCCAGTTCAAGTAAATACTTGTCCAACACCTAATATAAACACGCCGGCTTATATGAATAAACTATCATGGCAGGGCTAGCCACTCGGAGGTGTAAACCTTGGCAAGAGGTGATTGTCACTGTGAAAAATGGGGAAAGGGGTTAAGGGTGGATAGAAGGATATACATATATCTATGTATGTATAGTTCAGCACCAAAAAGGATGCACAGAGCAAAAATAGGTGCATGGAAAAAAAAAAAAACAAGATGTAGAGCAAACAAAGAAGTCCAACACCTATCACTGCAAATTAGTTCTGAGGGATTTATTAATCAGCAGGCAACATTAACAATTCACAGACGTTGGGTTTCATCTCCCACCTTTATTTGTAGATATTAAGGAAGCTGGGAGGCAAAACCCAGGTCTTTGAGTTGTTGGTGATGTTTGCTGCTTAAATAAATCCACCAGGATTGTTCTACACTGCTGTGTGTTGGAGTTCTTCTGCTTGCTTTAATATATATATATATATATATATATATATATATATATATATATATATATATATATATATATATATATATATATAAATATATATATATATATATATATATATATATATATATATATATATATATATATATATATATATATATATATATGTATATATATATAAATATATATATATATATATATATATATATACATACATATATATGTATATATATATACATATATAAATATATATGGTATTTGTCAAACTATAATTTTGCTGACATCTGTTTAGACAGGTGTTGACAGGTATGCCATTATATATGATTCTCAGTTTTTAGGAATTTGCCCTTTCCCAAAGAATCATGCTTTTTTGGAGTTGGTATATATAATTAGCAGGGGGTGCAGATGGGCTTGTCCAAGGTGAACAACCATCCCAGTTTTTCCAGGACAGTCCCAGTTTGGAAGTCTCTATCCCAGAATCCCAAACATTGTCTTTTGGACACAGAAATGTCCCAGTTTAGACCGCTCAGTCTAAATGGTGACTTGGCTTGCCAGAGCGGCCAGTCCCCCTGCTTTCCTATCCTGAGCAACTCTGGGGACTTTGCAATTTTTCTGGGATGCCATTAGGTATTGGGTAAGGTTTGATCCCTTCACCCTGACCATGTGCTGCTATCGTCCGTCAGTCACTGCCTCAAGGACTTCTGTCATGGGAGGCTCTGCTTGACCTCACTCACCCAGGCAGGAGCTCTCCAGGCTCCACACCCTTCTGTCTGGATCTCCCTTACTGAATTCTGTCAGGGCTAACTGCTACAGGCCTCCCCTTTGACCTGGCCAAGAGACCTTCCTCAGCTGCGGATCCCCCTTGTCAGGGGACTCCGCCACCTCCATATCTCCTGTAGGCTGCCAAATCATGCCGGATCGCTCATGCCCTTGCACCCTCTCAGAGGACATTCCTGCCAATCCTATCTGCCCCTCAGGAACTCCTCTCGACTGCTGAGGGGCAGATCACCTCTCATGAAGGCTTCAGAGTCCACCTGTTTTCCCATCCATAGCAGCTCTGGTGACTTTGAGATTTTTCAAGGATGCCGTTGGTTATGGGGTGAAGCTGGATGCCTTCACTCCAGCAGGAGCTCTCCAGGCCCCTCTGCCATCTGTCCTGGCATGTCCTCAAGGAATTCCATCATGAAGAGCTCTGCCTGACCCCACCCACACAGGCAGGAGCTCTCTAGGTCCTGCTGCTGTCCAACTTAGTGCTCCTTTAAGGACTTCTGTTGTGAGGAGCTCTGCTTGATCCCCCTCCAGGCAGGAGCTCACCCAGCCCTGCCACTATTTGCCCCTCTTTCTCTGCCAGACTTAAGTCACAGAGGGGGTATGGTCTGTACTCCCTCACCCAGGTGACAGCTGTCCTGTTCCAGTCACTTTCCACCTCTCTCTCCCTTCCAGATTTTCATTGGGAAGGATCCCCTCTGGGATTACACTTCTACCCAGGAGAGAGAGCTTTTATCCAGGGTTACATATCTCCTGACTGCTGCCAAATCATTCAGTGTCATGCATGTTCTTGGAGCCTCTCAGGGGATCTGCCCAGCTTCATGAAACTCTGCTGGGCCATGAAGCCTCAGACAGTCCCTCATCCAGATTTCAATGACACCCATTCTCCCCTTTGCCTTCAACCTAAGGTTTTCAACCTCACAGGGGAGATGGCCCTAGGTCCCCCCATCTCTATGCTTTTTGCAGCACACCTCAGTCTCTCTCCCCCACTCTGCCAAGTGCTGATGAATGTGCATTGCTTCTATACTCTTGACATGTGGCCTCTTGCCTCCTGGGTGGTACCATTCACAGAGTGGCATCCCCACAGTGCTGGGTGAAGGACAGGAGGCTAACCTGACAGCCTTGGTGTGAGATGACATGGTGGCTCTATCTCCAATCCCATGGGACTGGGAGAATGGGAGTGCAGACCTGGCTTCCCAGGGTGGCTCTCAAGTGTCCCAGATTAGGTCCTGTAGCAAAATGGTCACCTTGAGCTTGTCACCCTGCAAAAATTGGTGTTTTTTTTCTGTATGTTTTTTATTTTATAGGCGCCAAGGTTGTTGCTCAGTACATGTGTAGTGTGTGGTGTTAATTAATTTTTTTGTCAGTGTTATACATGTAAACATTTGGGTTGTTCAATATATTTAAATATATATATATATATATATATATATATATATATATATATATATATATATATATATATGGTTCCCATTCAGAAGCCTGAAACATCATAAGCCTGAAAATCAAAATCCTGAAACCAAAAGCCTGAAAATTCAGAATCCTGAAAACTCAAAATCCTGAAAGCCCAAAATCCTGAAAGACCAAAATCCTGAAACTCAAAATCCTGAAAACACAAAATAGACATACTGATGTCATTGTGGCTTTGCTATTGTTAGCCCTGTGGTGTTAGGTCATGCGTTGGGGTCAGGTAAGTGTGGTTGGTTTTATTTTAGGGTTAGGCGGTTTAAGTGAGTTAGGGTTAGGGCAGGTTAGGCATGTATGCAATAGTGACAAATATTGGGGTTAGGGCGGTTTAAGTGAGTTAGGTTTAGGGCGGTCAGGTGAGTGTGCGATAGTGACGGACCTTAGGGTTAGGGTTAGGTCAGGTCAGTTGGTAGATATTAGTGTCTTTATAGTGACATATTAGCATTATTTGTGTTTTCAGGATTTTGAGTTTCAGGATTTTGGTCTTTCAGGATTTTGGGCTTTCAGGATTTTGAGTTTTCAGGATTCTGAATTTTCAGGCTTTTGGTTTCAGGATTTTGATTTTCAGGCTTATGATGTTTCAGGCTTCTGAATGGGAACCATATATATATATATATATATATATATATCTGTGTGTGTGTGTGTGTGTGTGTGTGTGTGTGTGTGTGTGTGTGTGTGTGTGTGTGTGTGTGCATGCATGCATTTGGTGTAAATGGTTCTTCTATCTAATGTTTTAAAGTTGCTGTGGGATATGCATTTATTACTGGAGAAAGTATTTTGCATCCAAAAATCTTAGTTAGGCAAGTTGATAATAATGTCGGAGAACATAGGAAATAATTCTTCACATTTTATATATATATTTATATATATATATATATATATATATATATATATGGAGAGAGAGAGAGAGAGCGAGAGAGAGATACTCATTGCTGCAGTTACTTGGATATAAGTTATGTCTGTTTTGTTTTGTTTTCTTTTTCACTAACCACAGCTTAAGAGTTGTTGTTATTCAGTGGACAGGAAATTGAGGCTCAGTGAAATAATTCATTCATGGCACAGACTTTGTGCCAAGAATAGTATATTTATATTTTAGTGAGCTCTTCTGGTACTTCTCTACTTGAACTGTTGGTTCTACAAGCACATTTTTGAAGGTATATTAATTGTGTTATTTAATGGGAAGTCCATTTTTAAAAACAAATAGTCCACACTCAGAGACAGCTCTCCAATAATATCCTTTAATATAACATAAAAATTATGTTCTAAAGCAAAACACCCAAAGGTGAAAATTCTACATTTAGCATACCAGTTTCAGCTGTAATCCTTCATCAGTGTGCTAAACAATTACCACCAACATGATATTAAATACAGTTCCCTAAACAGATATTGGTTATTATAATTGCTCATTAAGGCCTGTTGCAAATAAACCTCCTAATTTAATAATCCACATTTGTTCCTTACAATTTAACAATGCATGCCATCCCACTTTATTATTAATGTTCAAATTCTGTCAATAATAATAAAAGTAAACCTTGCAGAGGCATGCTTCATGGTATGTTTATATAAAGCATTTGTCGATTTTGCACACTGAATTTCACTCAAATGCTCACATATTCTTACCTTAAAGGGACGTGAGGTTTACCTCACATAAAATGCTGAACAAGTGCAAGTTGCCAAGTATATCACCCAGTCAATATTACATTTTCCATACATCAAGATATTAAAAACTATAGAACTATTCTTAGATGTGAAAATATTTATCCTTCTTAACAAACTTACAGAACCTGCAACGTCCACATGGATAACAGCCTGTTAATATCTGGACATCCAAACTTAGCAGGTATTTCACCTTTTCATTATTGCAAGTTTTTTTTTAATAATGATTAAACCTACCTTTAAGTTAAGAATATCTAAGCATTTGTAGTGTTTAGTAACAATTTTTATGTTATATTAAAGGATATTATTGGAGAGCTGATTGTGTGTGTGAACTATTTGTTTTTGCTATCTATTTTTGGGGGCCCTGCACCATTCAGTACTTGCTTGGGAGAGTGTGTACTTCAAGTCCCTTTTCAAACCAGACCAAGCCAAGGTAGTATGGGGTATTGTGAATAGACACTTAAATCTAAGCTCAGAACAGAGGTGAGTGAAGGCAAGCACTAATAAATGTCTTAAAGTAAAAACCTCTCAGCAGAATTTCCATCTGGAGAAGCTCCAGGCTTCTGTACATTTGGGAGAGGTTTAGATAGTTTTAGCAATCCTGGACTTCATAACACCATCTTCAGATAAACTGCTGGTCCCGTTTATACTTTATAATAAGTGATTTATGTGTAGAGGAGTTTGAAATATGGCTAGATGTGCAATATAATTGCCAAGCATAGTTTTCAACATGCATGGATCCACAGAAATAATCAGTCCCACAGCGGTTTCACATTTACAGCTTTTAGACATGATTGAAGAGTGTAAAGCAATTCCAGAATATACTGCAGAAAATGAGCACAAAGGAAATGTATACAAAGAACTAGTGCATGGGATGGTTTATTATCTAGGAAAACTACCATTTTTCTTTTGCCATTAGCACTGGAACCTGAAAATACCTAAAATGTGTAAAGTAACTTGTATTAAGAGAATCTCTGTCACTGGTTGTCATTTAGTTGCCTATAAACATGAATGCATTAATCTGATGGCTATAAATCTTCCAGCCATCAAGTCTGTCTTCTTGTATAGCATTTAGGGACTAAAAGTACTACAAAAGGGGACAGCAGGCTGCCTGCCTTTTCTTCAATATCTACAAAATAAACAAGGAGGAAATGCATGTGTTAGCACATATGTTGGCCTGTAGATGATATTATAAAACTTGGCTGTTTGTAAGGTACTACAGAGGGATGTTACATTCCCTGAAGATAGTCTAAGTATATTGCTAGGAGATGGTTTCAACTTCCTTCTCAAACTCTGTGAAAAACATTAATTAGGAGGAATGCATCCTGCTGAGAACACAGGTAAGGGGTTAGAAATGTGCTACAGCCTATGCTGACCTCTAGAGAATGTGCTAATCATGGACAATAACAATTGTATTCTTCTTGCCTAAATTCTAGCCATCAGATTGACCTCTGAACTGGTTAGTGAACTTGTCCTGAAGTTTTCCACAGTTGGCACCATCCCTAGGTTTAGGGATCACTATGATTAATGTATGTGTGGCTGAAACAGTCAGAGAGCCCATTCACATAGTAGATTTAAAAAGGTGATCCACAGAGGATTTTAACCACGGGAACCCTAGTTTTTAAACTTCCTTTGTGAAGCTGTCTGGTCTCATAGCCTATTAATCTCATCTTCTTTTGCACATTTTTGTGGAAAATGGCAGATTTCCAATTGACTGCTGACAGACGTAGCTGGGATAAACTTCATGCAAAACGGTAACTCTTTTTTGGGTCAACTAAGAGTCAGAATTTTCTTGTGCAAAAGCCATTAAAGAACATAAAAAAATTGTTTATCCCTTTCAAATATAAACCCAGTCTGTCATACCTTTGATTTCATGGATTGCCTGTCCTCTCCTACTTTTCAGCAATTATACATTCATAGGTAGGTACTAGGCTATTGACCCTAGGGCATATATACGTCTAGCCAAAAAGGTACCTTGGCTTTTCCCACCCAAGAAAATTATTTTCCTGTGCCCCTGTTGAGCAGATCACAGAGGTAACCCCTGGGGTGAATGTCCTATTTCCCATCCAATCATCAAGATTTTTCTTGAAGAGTACAAATGAGGAGCTTTGTTTGATATAGATAGGTAGTTTGTTCCAGAGTATGGGAAGTCTCTGGGACAGAAATCTATCCCTCCAGCATGTTCTGTTTATTGTAGTGACAAGGTTTAGGTCCCTAGAGCATATAGCTCAGATAGATTGGGATTTCATTAAGTGGAGCATATCCAACAGCTCTGGGTTTGACATAGCTTTGTATGTTAGGCAGAGATCGCCTCTGAGTAGGCAATATGTGACATAGTAAAGCTAGAGTTTTTTTAGACAGTCTGCATAGGGCATCTGTTTGAGGCCGGTAATCCTCTTTGTGAGGTATTTCTGTGGTCTTTCCAGTTGTTGTAGATGTCTTATGAGGTACATACCAAAAGGGGCATTGTACTCTATAATGGGTCTAATGAGTGATGAGTAGAGGGGAACAATGACCTCTTTTTTCCTGGATGGGAAACCTTTTGTGATGAGGTGTGCTACATAGAAGGATTTCCTGACTAATGTGGTGATGTGATTATCAAAGGAGAGACGACAGTCCACCTGTGTCCCAAGGTCTCTTATCACACTTTCAGTGTTAAGTAGACTACCACCTATGTGGTAGTTCATAAGTACCGAGTTTTTACCAAAGGGGATGACAATGCACTTTTTGGCATTGAACTTGAGGCCATGGCTTTGACATCAGGTATCTGTTTCCGTGAGGCCCTTTTGTTGGATGTCCACATCGTTAGGAGTTTCGATTATGGCTTCTAGTTTGCAGTCACCTGTGAACTTCATTAGCCAAAGACCTTCTGTGTTATCCTGTACTTCAGAAAAGTAGATACCAAACAAGAGAGGACCCAGGACTGAACCTTGTGGTACTCCGCTTGTCACTGGTCTGAAGTCAGATTTGGAGTCTGCTACTTTCACAGTGTTGGTTCTGTCATTGAGCCAGTTGGCAACCCATCTTGTGATATAGAGATTTATACTTAGTTTAGTGAGTTTATCTATAATTTCAGAGTGGGGGTTGGTGTCAAAAGCCTTGGCGAGATCTAGATAGGCTGTGTGAACCACCTTACCCTCATCTACAGCTTTGGTGACTGTTTCAAAGAAGTCTATCAGGTTTTGAGACATGATCTGCCTTTTACAAACCAGAACTGGGTGGGGTCCAGAGTTTGGAGATTACCAATGTCTTTGTTTATAAGATCCTTGATGATACTTTCTATGGCCTTGGAGACCAGGCTCATTAAGCTAATGGGGTGGTAGTTCCCAGGGTCTGTGGTGTCTCCCCCTTTGTGGTGTGGGATAGCCGTCGCTGTGTGCCATTCAGTGGGCACAAAGCCTGAGGTGAGGCTATGATTGAACATGGTGCTTAGGTGGGGTGCCAGTTCATTCTACAGTTCGTGTAGAATTCAGCCTGGGTTGTTGTCAGGTCCCATGTATGCAATGTTCTTGGCTTTGGAGAGTGTGGTTTTTACCTGTGCAGCCATGATTACAGGAACTTTGCATTCTTCAGGTATAGAGATGGGCCTTTTAGGGGGTGAGAGGGGGGTAAAGTTAAGTTCTGTATATTTAGTTCCATTGTGCTGTAAGTCAGAGCAGATCTGAGTGTTGCCATTGATATTTTTGACATAGCTATAGAATGCTTTGTGGTTGTCTTTAGAATCAGTGGCAATTTTGTTTTCATAACTAGCTTTGGAGGATTTTATGAGGTATCTCAGCATGTTACTGAGGCTGACCAGGGAGTTCCTCCAATCATGGGATTTTACTCTTTTTTGCAACAGTTTCTTTCTTCTGTTGTAAAGTTTGTTTATGGCAGAGGACCACCAAATTGGCTTCTTTTTTTTGGAGGATATAGCATCTTGGTTCTGTTAGGGATAGTATGATCCATGCACTCGTGTTAAGTGCTTATAAAGTGCATTTGTGTAGGATTCAGCAGTTGTACCTCTATTGTCCGTCTGCATGGGTGTCGTGAAGTTTTCCATTTCTTTCTTAAGAAGCATGAAGTTGGCTTTGAAGAAATTTTTTACAGTGGTTTCCCTAATGGAGGGTGGTGGTGGGATGTGGATGTGATTAGCTTGTGGACGGATCTGACCAATGAGGAATTGATCTCTGGTGTGGAGCACCAGTCGCCCATGTTGGTAATGACCAGGTCTAGGATATTGCTGTCCCTGGTGGGTGAGTGGATAAGTTGATCCAAGGTGTTGGAATTTATGAATTCCAGAAAACGTTGAGCAAAAGAGTTGGTACATGAGTAGTTTTCCCAGTTAATGGTGGGGTAGTTAAAATCACTCATTATTAGGGTGTTGGGTTGTACCCTAATATTTTCCATTGTATCAAGAAATGAGGAGTGGGAATCCAAGGGCATGGTGGGGGATCTGTAGCAAGTTACAATTTGGGTTGTGGTCTTGCCCAGAGTTAGTTGCACTTGGATAATCTCGGATGCATTATGCTGAGCAACTAGCCTGGAGGTGTGGATATCCTTAATGAATATGGACACGCCTCAGCCTTTAGTGTTTTGGTCTAGGTTAGGTGGCTGAATGGTGTGGTATGAATTATAGCCTGGTAATGCAGGGGGTGCTCTCTGGAGCTTTGAACCAGGTCTCTTTCACTGCAAAGATGTCAATGTTCTCCATTTTAAGGAGTGCTTCGAGAGAAAGCCAAGAGTTTCTTTGACTTACATAATGGCATCATGAATTTCAGAGGTGCTATTTCTAAATGCATAGCTACCCTGCCCTTTGTAACTCTAGATAGCTCTACTGTGGCATGGCATACTTGTAAGTTCTTAATACCCCTGAGTTCTTAAATTGTTTTGTTTCAGATCTACTATAGTTTGACTGTATAGCCATTTCCAGTTCCATTGCCCTACAAACTTTTTTGTAAACCTGATTTTTACCAGTTTACAACACATTCCCATTTCCAGCTTAAAACTCTCTCACAAATTATCTGTGGACATTTGTAGTGAAGGTGGTCTAGCAGGTTTTGGTTAGCTTGGCATTCATCAACCAGAATCATCACCATGAAAGGACTTAAAAGCAGCCTACCCCCTGGAAGACCCATGTCATATCCCATTTGTGAGTTTTGCTGAACAGAAATTTACTAGATTCCAGTCCATGCTATGTGCATCAACGAACTTGCAATTGCTGATAGCATCTTATAGACGCATACACAATATGATTTCAGTAGACGCAGGAACTAACAGCTGCATACCCAAACCTGAAGCTTCCTTGTCTGTGAATTAATTGGTTGACTTTTTACATGTTCACAAACTTAGACTCTGTTATAAATGATAGCAGTCAAAACAGATGTTGCACGGTCAGAAAATTCATGTGGACATGATCTCCCCATTAACTTCATCCATAGACTGTTGAGACTTTAAAAAAATCAATTCAGCCTACTAAAGCCCTTTACTGAAAGATACATAACAGTATATCCTCACATATTTGGATTGATTTTTTTCTAGACAAAAAATAACACAAAATCTTGCAAATGTTTTAAGCACACTCTGCTTTAATATGGCATGCTGACCGTGGCATAGATCTGCCTAGTACAGGTGTGCATGAGATGTTACGGTTCACAACCAAGATCCCTGGGAGGTTCTGTATATTGAACTTACCCATGGCATTGGAAAAAATAACAATCGAGACAAAATTGTCTATATTAGGACCATAAGTAGAAACAATAATTACAGAGCAATTACGAGTACTGCATTCACAGGGAGGTGGGAAAGACCTATCACAATGCAAAATCCTTTTCTCAGAAAGTTTTTATATATTCCATAAGTCTTTTTGTTTCAGAGATCACTTTATCACTGAGGTTTCCCTTTCCCGGGGCCTTACCAAAGAGGGTGGTCTGGACAGGGAATGTGCATGCTAATAGGGCAGTCTAAAGGAATGACTAATGCTAATTAGCCAAGTGTTCTCCACTAAAAATGTTTGTGGCTGTCGGTTTATTTGTCACTCAGCCAAGTAAAATTGTACTCTAAGAGGAAAATATAAATGTCATCAAAACACTGCATTTGTCCATTCAGTTCTTTCTGAGTACACTTAGTGCAGGTAAATACAGCAGAACTATAGGAATCGTGGGTTGTCAGTGCACGAGCGTGCACGCATGTGTGTGTGTGTGTGTGTGTGTGTGTGTGTGTGTGTGTGTGTGTGTGTGTGTGTATGTATACTTGTGTGTGCATGTCTGTAGAGGTATTAATAAGGCTGAATGAAGGTGTGTGTAAGTGTGTGTGCATGTTTAAGTGTGTCTAATTGGGTGGTCTCACTATATGGATTAGGTAAGGGATGCAGAGTTTGTATGCATGTATTGAAGCATATCTGTAGGTGTGTGTGTGTGTGTGTGTGTGTGTGTGTGTGTGTGTGTGTGTGTGTGTGTACCCTTTTGTGCTATTTGTCCAACATGTCTTGAGTAATTAGTGAAGGTGGACAGGAGTTCTCTGAATCCTAGTGGTTAAGCAAGAATCTTCCAGCCTTATTTTTGTTCTGTTTTTTCCATACTAGGTCTGCCCAGATGAAGACCATGGCAACTCTTTTAGAAGTACAAGCAAAAGTAAAGGACTGAATCCAGTATCGCTTAACCAACGTGCTCCTGTACTGTCCATAGGTGATCCTGAACTTTAGAAGAGAAGTAAAATCAGCATTCTGTCTTATCTGAGAAACTATAAGAGCTACTGTCTTTTGGAAGCTCGTTCAATGTCTTTAACATTAAGCACAAGGCATTTCATTGCCAATAAGTACAATGATTAACACACACTAGTATTATTATTATTATTATTATTATTATTATTATTATTATTACTATTATTATTATTTTTATTATTACTATTATTATCATTAGTCTTAGTAGTAATTATTTTATTTTATTGTAGAGAATGGGCAATCTGTGCATCTCTACCATGATGGGAGATCAAAATTTTCCACCAGAGTATTAATATACAGGTAATGCCCACTAATAACAAGTCCAAAGCGTCATGGCAGCATGTCAAACTGCCATGAAGCTTGGACAGTAAAGAAAACAAACAGGTACCTTTTTATGTTCACTAAGCAGCATCTTGCTGTTTAGTAAGCATATAATTAAAAATAAAGTAAATAAGTCAAAAAATAAAAAGTGTGTGTGTGTGTGTGTGTGTGTGTGTGTGTGTGTGTGTGTGTGTGTGTGTGTGTGTGTGTGTGTGTGTGTGTGTGTGTGTGTGTGTGTGTGTGTGTGTGTGTGTCTGTGTGTTTACACCAGCTGAGACAACGACAGGTATTCCCCCAGCACGTTAAACAGTATGAGGTAAGAAACACTTAATGTCTGGCATTGCTGACTGCCTTTAATCCTCAGTGATGGAGAGAAGCATCATGTGACAAAATAAGTGACAGTAAAGGGAATTCTATTATTTTTTTCCATTCATTTGCATACAACAACACATCTAAGGATGTATTCAATCAACAAAGTGGCTGTAATTGCAGAGTGCATGTGTGTGTGTGTGTGTGTGTGTGTGTATGTGTGTATATACACGTGCATGCACATGTGTGAAGACATTAAATTATTGCATTCTGGATGTAAAATTCTTCCTACACTAACAGTTTCATGTACTAAAGCAAGACCTAAACACTAGACAGAGGAACTATTTTGCATAAAAAAATGTATAAAAACACATATAATAATTAACAAAAGAAAAAAAAAACAAATGCTAAACAGTTTAACAGATAGTCTATCCTCCATGGGATGTGTTATTGTCTAAATAATGGGTGTACATTATTTACACAATAAGCCATGCTGGGCTTTAATGCTTAGTTACTTTTTTTTAATCATGTATAATGCTTAGGTTTAAGTATTTTATTATTTTAGCTAAATAAAGATACAGTAAAACAATTCCAAATTAACTGTAAGTTGAATAAAACAAAAGGCTGCACAAAACCATTCAATGATCTAAACATAGCATATGGAGAATACAAAACTGAAATGAGTCTGGGCTGTTTTCTACTTGGCTACTAGGCAAGCTTTAAAAAAATCTGCACCCACCCCGACCATTCACTCCTGAATTCTTACAGATGCTAGCAGAATGCAGTACATAGCTCTCAACTTTCTAGAATTTCACAGCTTGTCCAGATTTTTTGCGTCATATTTTTGGTCTATCCTTCATAAAAATATCTGATATTATGGCAAATACTTGAGAACTGAAATCACTGAATAATGACAGACATTTTATAATTCAGACTTCACGTTCTTCAGAAAATGCAAGCTAATGCAAACTCTGTTATTCCATTAACTTTCTAAGTGTATAGGAGGAATATTTACAAATTGCCCCTAATCCCCCTACCCCATTATTTGAAGCTTTATCCATTTTTTTTTTTAGCTAAGAAAATGAGAGGCATGGTGTAATATGAAAAGGTATCACTGGAATACACAGCCACATATTAATGGAAAAAAGAGCTTCTTTTTTTTCCAATAAATTTTTATTCATTTTATAAAACAGACATTTAAGAGTTTTGTGCATGTAAGTAGAATTGAATAGTAATATTACAACTCATAACTAAAAAAACAATCCTTTAGGAGAGTTTACATATACCAATAGTAATAAAACAATACTAAATATATACACTATATACAAGTTAGGTATTCTGAACAGATAAAAAGGAAGGAAAAAAAAGAAAAAAAAAAAAAACACTGTAAGAAAAATACCATCATGAAATAATACTCAATGTGATGACTTTAAATATTAATAATATTTAACGCTTTTTCCAATACCAGCTTCTTTAATGCCTTTTTATTTGGACTTCTAACAATGTTCCCCTGTGCATCAATATATGAATAAGCCATTTTTTGGAAGGTTTTCCAATTTAGTTTGGTGCGATCAAGCCAATTTTGTGTAATGTAAAGTTTTATTAAAGAGCAAATAAAAACGATAACATGAGTGTCTAATTTTGATAGATGAGTTAAAGGAATATGTAAAATGGCAAATTCCCAGGATAGCGTAGATTTGTGGTATCCCATTCTTTGTAGTCTGACTTTCAAAGAAGTCCATAATCTATGAGAAAAATGACAATACCACAGAATATGGAGTATATCAGCTTGGGGATGATAGCAACAAGAGCATGATGAAGATTTGCTTGGATTGAATTTATTTAATTTATAAGGGGTGTAATAGGCATCATTATTAATCATCAATTGGGTATATAATAGTTTTTTGAAAGGGATAAATTCCTTTGTACGTCTGATAGCCAAGAGTTTTTGAGACTCAGTAATCTTAGAATTATAATTCAGCCATGTATTAGATAAAAGACAATTGTTTACTGTCACTAAGTTTTTTATCAACTTGTAGGAATTTGAGAGCATTTTATCTGATGAAGATACCATTTTGATAATTGTGTTGAGATTATTCATTTGAATTTCTGTTGGGTCTATAGATAAAAACTTAGTTTTGATTATTTGTCTTAATTGACGAAGAATAGGTGTATAGTTCCAACTAACTTTCAATGACTCACGCCAAACAGGTAAAGGAAGGTCAAAATGTTTCAAGACGTCTCCAATTTTTAGATTTTTAATAAGAGGATATTTTGTTAAGTCAAAAGGTTTATTATCAATCATTATATTTGGGTTTAGATGAAGTGGCTGTAAATAATGAGAGATCTTATCTAAATTGCATACTTTTAGTAATGATTGAAAGGCATTAACTTTTTGCTTAATAAAGATGGATAAATTTTTGGTACATTTGCTGTCCAAAGAAATAAAGGGGAGAGCACCTGGATTTATATTTTTTGAAATGATGTATTTATACCATATTTCTATCCATAAAGAGTGATTTATATGATTAATAATTTTGAAATTAGATATGGTGAAGAGTTTATTGGAGGAAACTATCAGATAATAGAGACATAAGTTAGGAAGACCCAGTCCACCTTTGTCCTTAGAAACTGATAATCTGGAGTATGAAATTCTGACAGATTTGGGGAACCATAAAAATTTAGCCAATGTCTTATTTACATTGTCAAAGAAAGATTTCGGAATTATCTGATCGGATGACATAAATTGATAAAGAAATTTAGGCAAAATATTCATTTTAATTATCGCAGCTTTTGATAAAAGCAAAAGATTTAGAAGCTGCCATCTGCTTATATCAGATAACATCAAATTCCAAAGTTTATATATATTATTTTGGGAAGATGATTTGTTATTGTGCTCTAAGTTGATACCTAAATATTTTATATTATAAGTAAACTGGAACTGATGGTCCAGAACAGACATGTATTATGTACCAAATGATTTAAAGGAAATATATAGGTTTTGGAAGAGTTTAAAAGATAATTCGAAACTGAAGAGAAGTAATTAATAGAGTTAATTATTTTTCTATAGTCAGAGATAGGAGTTTGAAAGTAAATTATTAGGTCATCAGCAAAGGCTGAGAAATAAATTTTGGTATTAAGTATTCTAGGGACATTGTGAAAAGTATTTTGAATAATATATAACAATAAAGGTTCTAAATAAATGTTAAAGAGAAAAGGGGATAGTGGACATCCTTGTCTTGTTCCTCTAGTGATCTTTATAGGAGATGAAAAAAGACCATTAATATAGAGTCTAGTATACATATCTTTGTATAATATTTTAATGAAATTTAAGAAGAATGAAGGAATATTAAAACAAGTCATGGTCTGAAAAAGAAAATTCCAAGAAACTCTGTCAAAAGCATTTGATGCGTCCATGATCAGTGCATATAATGGGTTAGCGTCTTTTTTAATGAGGTGAATAATAGACTCTAAGGACAATGTGTTGTCCCAAGCATGTCTGCGAGACATGAAGCCAGATTGATCTTTAGAGATAATTGAGGGTAAAATTTTTTTCAATCTATTAGCTAAGATAGATGATAGAATCTTAATGTCTACATTTATTAAAGAAATGGGTCTATAGTTAGCTGGGTCCGATTTTTCTTTATTACTTTTCAGAATTAGGATAGTTTTAGAAGTATTCCAATGAATATCTGAGATGTTATTAAGACTTATAAAGTTATACACTTTGAAAAGAAAGGGAAGAACTATCATTTTAAAGGTTTTGAAGAATTCCGGAGTGAATCCGTCCGGGCCAGGAGATTTAGCTGATTTAAGATTATCAATTGATTCTGAGATTTCTTGTAAGGATATAGGTGCTGAAAGTAAACTTTGTTGGCTATCATTTAGTTTAGGAAAATGCAGGGATTCTAGGAAGGTTTCTATATTGTTCTCATTACCAGCGTTAGGAGTATTTGAGTATAGATCAGTAAAAAGAGTAGTAAAGAGTTGAATAATTTCTTCATCTGTGTTATATAATCTATTGTTATAAGACAAAGATGCTATTTTAGGTCTATTATCATTAATTTTAATAATTCTAGCCAGTAATTTAGAGGGAACCTGAGCCCATTCTGAGTATAAAGCTAGTAGCTTTTGATCCGCTAAGGATAGCTTATGTTGATGCAGTAAAATTAAATCTTTTTGATCTTCAAGAATTTGTTTTTCTATAGAATAATCATATTTCGTTCTAAGTTGTTTTTCCAGGGATAGAATTCTAGATTTTAAAAACTCCTCTTTTTTAGAGTAAAGTTTTTTAAGAAAGGTCGCTTTACTGATAAATAAACCTCTTAATCTAGTTTTACAAGCTGCCCATTGTATATCATAAGGGATATCTGATGTTTCCAGATTGGCCTCCATTTCCTGCAAAATTTCAGAACATTGTTTACGAATTTCTTCATTTTGTAATAAATTGTTATTTAAAGACCATTTGTTCATATTGCTTTTATTTTTAGTATTGTTATTTATGTTTAGATTTAGCAAAATTCTTGAGTGATCAGAAAAGAGTCTAGGTTCAATATTAAAATCTAAAATATATTTTGAAATAGAATCAGAAATTAAAAAAAAATCCAATCTGGACCATGAATGGTAGCATTTAGAGTAGTATGTATAAGTATCACTTCTATTTGGGAATTTAACAGTATGTATTGGGTCCATTAAACTATACTCTTCCATCAAATCATTAAGGGCCATAGTTGATTGATAGTTGTCGGTGACAGCAGAGCGAGAACAATCAATCTCTGGGTTAATTACTGCATTCCAATCCCCACCTATTATAATATAGTAGTCTTTGTATGATATGAGAATTTTATAAATCTTTAAAATAAACAAATGTTGTGAGTTACATGGGCCATATATGTTTAAAACTAAAAGAGGTTTATCAAGACCATTAATGGAAGTAGTAAATAAACACCATCTACCCTCATTATCAAATTTCTCATCTATAATGTTCCCCAAAAATATTTGCTTAATAATTATTGCTACTCCTCTGGAATTCGATGAATCCCCTGAAGCTATAATCTTCCTAATCCATTTTTTGTTACTCTCTTTATCCCAATCAAGACGAGGAATATGGGATTCCTGAATAAAACAGATATTGGCTTGTGACTTGAAAATCAAATGGAACAATAATGACTTTTTTGCTTTATCTTGAATACCTCTAACATTCCAGGAATCTAGTATTAATTCAATTGTCATATTTTAAGCTTACCATTGTTATTGATACTGCCCAGAAGCCACAGATTAGAGTCCAAAGCACAATTAAATCATTACATTTGGAAAAGCTAAAAAAAACAGATTTTAAATGAACCGTATTTAAAAGAGACATCACATTGCTAAAAATCTCTTGTAAAAGAAAAATAGAATCAAAAATATTATGAAAATTATTTATATCCTTTATCCTAACCCTAGTGCCTACCCACCAAACACCTAATGATAAAGGAAGATGGAATGTAACTATACTAAATGATGAAATTTTTGGTCGTAGAAGTATGAAATTTGTATATAGAATACTCAATGTTAACCTAACAAAAATTAAAATCAGTAATATATTACTAAACCTATTTACAATACAAACTAAATTCAAGATGTCCAACATATTCAATCCCCACTTAATATAATTGACTACAAGCTCTTATTTATAAGTAAAAAACTATATAGTGATAAGTAAATTTCCTCAAGTACTTAATATATCAGTATAATGTACCTTAATAACATATGTTACTATTAAAAGACTAATATAATCACATTACTTTCTATATTAATAATCCTATGAGAAACTAACTGTAAATATATCATAAATAAGCTGTCATCTTTATTATATATAAAAAGATAACTATAAACAAAGTACAACAAAACTAGATTTCACAATTACCTATATTCATATAATTAACAATAATAACTATGTCAGTATTCATTTACAATATAACTAATACAAGAAATGTTTGAATATTAAAGTATATTCATTTAAAACTACTTCTAATGTGACAAGTATTTTCTCTATGAGACTTAGATTTTATACTTCAAATCCATATGAATGAAAATTAACTGTCAAGACTGTTGATTTAAGTAATCTTCTGACAGTATTTTACTGTATAATGCATGTACTCTGTTGCCATCTACTGGCAAAAAATGGACGCACAGAAAAACCACTGAACAATACCTAGTTTCTTAAAAACTGTTATAAATTTAAATATTTTGAAAGATTTGTTTTAGAATATTAGTGACAATAAATCTACTTTATATAAGATTAAACTAAGTAATATGGTAACATAATAATAAATATTTCACACATGAAATAGATTCTCTTTTGCATAACCCTTGCCAAGCCAAAACAAAATATACAAGATCTAAGGCATTCAATCAAGTCATTCCTAATATATATATTATAGCGGGCAAGCTCAGATTCAAAGCTATCTAAATTTTCAAATAAGTGAAATAGTTTCTTATGCATTACTTGAATGTACAATCTCCCCACAATATTTTTATTAAAACATGTCCAAATACTAAATAAACAAGCAAGCAGTGAAGTATATATGTATTATTCAACACTGTTATAACTTTAAAATGTTTATGGTTGTTAATCCATTCATGTATGACTGTAGACAATAGGACTAGTCTGACTTAATGAATGTATATGTGTCCGTATTTAATATTGAGTAATTTTATTCAAATTGGTGGCTTAAAAGGGAAATATGGATAGTCATTATTTAAGGAATAAAGATAGCATCCGCTGATGTAAAACACGCACATCACATAGCTATCATACTTCTATGAGTGTGTATATAGGAATAAAAGCTTTTTGGCCGCTTACTGTCCATTTACGATATATTTCATTACATGTGGGGCGCTATCCGCTGCTCGCAATGAGTGATGACGTCACCCACCTCTTCGGAGCACTCCTAGCAGGCGCGTGCTGTATTAGAGATGCATCTGTTGCTTCAGGAGAAGATTTTCTCTTTTGCGAGTCTCGAGATGTGTAAAATTCTCCCTCCATCAATCGCAATACTGCAAGGGAATCTTTTTAACATAAACTAAAAGGAAACTGAGTTTTCTTCATGAATAATAAGAAAATAGCCATATGACAGTTTGAGAAAAAAACAAAAACATGACCACGTTTCACATGTAAAATATATGCATCTATGGTATATTAATCTTTGTTTATCACTAGTACAAGTATAACTCCATTCTGTTTACCATATTAGGGAAAAAAGAAAATAAAGTTAAATAATAACCAACATATGTGTTCTAAAACATGAACTATGACTGTAATATATCACATTTAAAATTCATTCATAATGACATATTATGACACGTTGTCTGGTAGCTTTTTAAATGTTTTGACAAAAATGTCTTTTGCTTCTTTTGGTTCAGAACACACAAATCTTTTTTCATTTACTATAAAAGACAAAGTATTTGGATAAGACATACGAAATCTTATTCCTCTTTTTATCAAGTCAGCACAATAAGGTGCAAGTTTTTGTCTGTTTAATTTTATTTGAGCAGGAAGATCTTGGGAAAATGACAGTTTGTGAGATTTCCATATAAATTGTTTTTTACTTTAAGCTGCCTCTGCCTCAGTATTTGGAAAGTGTCTTGAAAGTTTAGTAATTTAGTATAGATAATCCTTGGTGTAGACAAATCTTGCCTGGAACGTAAAGCTCTATGTGCTCTCTCTACAATTATAGTTTTTGTGGATGTTTCACTGTTTAATAATGTTTCAAAAATGTCTTTAGTCACAGATAATAAATTTTTATTGTCATAAGATTCTGGCAGACCCCATATAATGATATTATTTCTTCGACTTCTGGCTTCCAAATCCTGCAGCTTAGTTTGTATATCAGAAATAATCTTATCTTTAGATTTAAGAACATTTTCCAAAGTATCAGTTTTTATCTCTAGAGCTGTATTTCTATTTTCTATCATATCCATTCTGTCATTTATTTGTTTTAAAGTTTTACTAAAATCTGTAAACTGTTCTGAAAAGTTTTGAATGGCACTTTGAATAGGTTTTAATGCTAGTTTTAATTCCTCTAAGTAAAAGTTTGAGTCAATTAAGTCTTTATTACTTACTTTGGAAGTTTCAGTAGATTGTTTGGATGTCCTTAATCTTTTTGAACTGGAGTCTTTTTCAGGAGGGAGCACTGAAGAAAATTTGGCCTTTGTAGGGTGAGTCTCCATGGAGTCAGATTTAGTAGCCATGCCCCAGAATGAAGTACACTTGGCAGGATATCAGGATCCAGGAATAGCCTGAAGCAGCAGGTGGCCCAACAGTTGTAGTATCAGAGTTGTTCTGAGGTAAAATAAGTCTCAGGATAAGAAATTCCAAGCCAATAATAATCCAAATACGAAGAATAATACTTAAAAAATGTTTTTTGAAAAAAAACTGAGGAAAAAGTTTGATATAAAGTTATAAGAATCACTAAAGGTTAAATATCTGTGAGGAGCTCAGAGAGTAGGGACCAATCTAGTCGGCAGCCATCTTGGAATCTCGGAAAAAAGAGCTTCTGTCTTGATGTCCTTTTCTTGGCTTGCTACCGCTCTTCTTATTCTTGGATGTAAACACAATGTAAGCTTTGTTAACACTGCAGGAGCTCTTTGGTACTAGTGATGATCCTGATGTATTGGAAGCATTTGGATGCATACGTCTATTCCTGCATCATGCCACTGTACTTTTTGATATTTTAAATGGAGAATAGATTCCTCAAAGTGGATTACCTAGTCTTACTGGCACGGCTTAATTGTTGTCCACTGTAATCTATTCTGTTATTAGGGATGCCTGTCTTACAAGGGATTTAAACATAAACTGAAGCATATTTACATGGTTTGGGCTGATTCTAGACTGGTCATCTACTGGCTTCAAGTATGTTCCTGTCTGAAATGACTCTTGCCATAGCTTGTCCATATATATTATAAATGGGACTACTTGGATCATATTTAGAACTGCATCAGGATAATCAGACAGTTCCTCCATTAAACTGGATCACCAAAGTTCCAGAGTACCTGAAGAAAGATAAGGTATTCTTTTGGAAATACAAATTACAGGCCTCTTTAGAAGATTTTCTGTTGCTTGCTGCAAAAGTTGCAAGTCATGTTAAAGCCTTACTTTAGAGCAGTTTGTTACACACCACCTTGCGTCCTTGGTTTCAGAAATGGGTGCAATTTAGTGTTGAAATTCCAGAGGTTAAAATTACTGTCCATGAGGGCATGTCATGCCTGTGTAAGGGTTATGGAGATTTTGTGCTTGCTTGTTTTTGATAGCTTAAGTTAATTGTCGAACTAGGGGAAGATACATGTTCCAAGTATCCCACCTTAACATTGCCTTCCTTCCCCTTCTTGGGTATTACTGAGTACAGTCAAGCATTGTTTCTCTGCTAGATGTTTTCTGTGTTTTTCCAGTTTCTCTTGAAGTAGTCTAGTAGGTGTCCAGATCTTCCACATTGTGTCTTTTGTTTGTCAGATCATGGTGAACTGGGCACTTAAGGCCAGTTGTATGATGGTGGTTTTGCTATCACATTCTTGATATTGCCCTGGATTCAGTAATATCCCTGACTGAATGTGTTGGTTAGCAGGAGTAAGAGTTGATATTTCTTCTGCAGGAGACAGATTCAATAGCTACCAGCCCTGTATTATTTCTATACCTTTCTTCATTTTGAAGGCTATATTGTCCATCTGATAACATACTCTATGATGGACTAATCAGAAGGTAGGAATGATAACAAAGGATGTTTAGTAATGAAGAAGATGAAGTATATTATAGCATTCAATGAGAGCTTAAATAACTTGCAAGGTCTGGCTCTGCAAAACAGCTCCTGCTGTGCTGATGTTGGTTAACTCTGCACCAACTAAGACAACTTTACTGGGTATAATTTATTCAAATAACTTACCTGGCAGAAACCATTTGCAAAGATACAACAAAGAACTAATTGTTCAGTCTCATTCTAAAATTTTCGCAATGCTAATTAAAACATGTAAAATCCTATAATATGCCCATCCCGTTTATTTTATATACCTTATAAATATGATCAATTACAGATCCTTATGTTTATTCGAATCATGCACATGTTATGTGTTAACTCTCTTTCCTCTCCTCCAGTCTGAAGAGATCACATTGGATAGTTTAAAATCTTACTGTTGGCTATAAATAGCTAAGAAAGTTTTCCTGCCTAAAGCAACACAGTATTCTGGTGACTGGGGACCAAAAGAGTAATGTAAGTCCGATGAGTTGAGTACTTCAAATTACCAAATGTAGACTCACATAAGGAATCATGGGAAGGAAGATGGAGTCAATTTAGAGAAAGAAATGATGACGCACAGAAGCAGTAAGGTCTCTCAAGGACAAGTGTGTGATTGAAGAGCCTGCAGTCCTGATCACATCATAAAAGAAGCTGCTGAAAGTGCTGTTATAATTTCAGCAAAATAGGCACTGATTTTTACTGATGCAATTGAGGTCCTAGTATCAGAACACAGACTGGATCTGCATGTTAATGGATGTAAACACGAGTCAGGAGCAGACGAGAAGCTGTTTGGTTTTCTGGATAATTATTCACACCAGGACAGCATTAGTCTGAAAAACAATCATGGCCCTGAGGGTAGAAAAATGACTTTATGATCTGTTATGTGGCACCACATGAAAGAAAAGCATGAGGCTTACCTGCTTATGAGCTTTTGGTCTGCTTGCATGATTTTTCTATTACTTACTTTTGCATGTTGGACAAGAAGACTAAATGAGATAAAATTATGTGTACATCTATTTGAATTAAATGGATTAATGAGGCATTTCATACATATGCAGTACCATGACCTCAGATAATTAAACAGATGTCTTCCTGTATTGTGCAATTTACATTGTTTGCCTTCTACAATTTTGACAAAAGAGAAATTGGTGTTTGTGTCTACAACAAATAAAATGGATATTATTAAACAGATAAATGAGAATTTTTACTTCAGAAAGAATGTACTATATAAATATCACTAAAATATGCAAATGAAGCTTAAACTCTGCTACAGTCAAGAAAATAAAAAAAATAACTGGTATAAAACTTTATTTATTAATAAAAGTAATAAAATGAATGAATTGCAATTTGATTGAGCACTTGGGTTCTTAACAGTAACACTACAGACAACAAAAAAACAATACTATGGTTTCAGTAAGCAAAGAATTAGGGCTGTAAAGATTTTGCTCTCAAAATTGGCTTTATATTTGTATTCAAACCTGGCCTTTGCCCAGAATTAACCCTCACTTGTCATTGAACTTATTTGTGTTATTAGGTATCACTGTAACTTCCCTCTCTGGGTTTATGTCACGTGAAGTAAGAAACCAGTCAATTATTCATTTCATATTTTGTTTTCAAATGCTATACAAATGTAAATATATTTTTCCATTGAATTTGCACACATCCTGGGATTCAAGGAGATTCTGTCCACCCACACTTATTGTCTAAGATGAGGCAGACAATTAGTGTGATGAAGACAATCACTGATTCAGGTAAAAGGTAAAGCCATGCAGAGAAACATCTTATTAGGAATGAACTACCATGTCTCTGAATTTAATGCAACACTAACAGTCATGAACCATGCCAGTATTTTCCCTACTAGCCCATGCACCACAGTAGCATAGGCATACACACACACACACACACACACACACACACACACACACACACACACACACACACACACACACACACACACACACACAAACCCGCACACAAACGTTTACATACACACACACACACACACACACACACACACACACACACACACACACACACACATACCTTCATCACTCTGATATACTCACCTGTCGTCAATGTATGAGCAATGACCAGTCCCATAAAAATAAATTGACGTATGCGATTCAAAAGTGAGCATTCACTTTTTTTCCTTTCAGTAGAAAAAAAAAGTCAGTAGAGTGATTATCTGAATAGCTCTGTCTAGTTAACTCAGTGCTGCCACCATATCTGAGACAAAGCCCAGAGCTAATTAGCATTAACATCATCCCCAGACTGCTGCACTATCATGAGTCTTTTTCAGTGAGACCACTCCTTGCACTGTGGCTGCCTCCATTGAGAAACAGTAGTAATAGATTGGTCACCAAATGTGAAAGGTTACTAAGATGTGAAAACCTTCCAAGTTAAGGCTACTGCACAGACATAAGTCTTTCTGAAACTTGCCTACAGTTCTTGCAATAGAGCTTGACAGTTTTCACATATCCATGTGCAAACTACATGTATAACACAGCTTTCAATTTATTGGATGTCAACAGCAGACTGTTACATTCACGTTCTTACACTGGCAATAGTCATTTTATCTAAAAGTGCTATTTTTCTTTATTGTCATACTTTTTTGGAGTTGCAAATTATTCCTGCTGTTAATTTATTTAGGAATTTGACTAAGTGATAGCTCACCTCGCGGTGAACTGCCAGCCCAGTCCCAAGATCCAAGTAAGAGCTTTTTAACTGCAGCATCTTTAATAGATGCTATTACAGCTGGAGAAATTTCTAGGTGATGATAGAGTTTCACTTGTAAGCACTTCCAGTTCATATTGGCACTCAAGGGTATCTAGTCCTTTGATATTATTTTCAGTGTTTGTCATGACTCTTTAAAACAAGATCCATTAACAGTAGAAGATTCCCTGTTTTTAGACCTATCCAATGTATTTGATACAGTTTCTCATCCTATACTATTTTGTAGACAAAAGGAGATGGTATTTGCAAACAGTACAATCCACTGGTTTATAGGTTATCTTATCTGCCCTGAACACAGTGTATAAGCTGGCCTGATGAACTGTCAATTTCTTAGCAAACATCAGATGTGTCAAAAGGTAAATTTTGGTGACATTTGCTCTTACAGTAATTTATATTCAGTGTCCAGTCAAACAGCTCCAAGATAACCTGCAGCATTCTTTTACAGAAGTTGAAAACTGGCAGAGCAATCTAAATTACACCTATATACAAATAAAAATAAACCAATGGCATATTCATCGCTGATACAGTAATCATATAATACTCTGATTTAAAAATAGTAACAGCCAATAATATTAGAATTTAGCTACTACAAAATATGAGTCTTCTGGGTATAATAATTCATGACAGATTAAGATTCAATCAGTTCATCAAACATGCAGTTCAAAACAACAACCATAAAACAGGACTTCTTTATAAATTCAAATATTTTCTAATGGAGCATGTGCATGAAACCATAGCTGAAACCTATCTACTCCATACCCTCCAATATGTCTCATCAATTTTGACTAGCCCACTATTCTCTAAGCTAGCTAAACTGAATCAATTATAATAAACTCTCTTTTTCAAGCAAATGCGTATATATTTAATTCATTCTTAAAGGTCACATCATTTGTTGTGAGTCTGGAAACTCACAGAAATGGATATTTTATTATGTTACATTTCATAAATGGTGGGCACACTACTACTAAATGTATTTGTATTTTTACAGGCTTTATATACATTATGCGGCATGCTCACTAACTTTGTTGTCCACTGCCATAGCTGAGACAATAGAAATCCATATTGCTGTGCATTTAATTTGATGGTAAAGCAGTTCTCAAGACATATCAATATTGTATGTAAGAGCTAAATCAAGTAAAAAAAAAGCAGTATTTTTTGTTCTTATCTATTGCCAGACACCCAGTTAAAAGTTTCTATACCTACTTCATTAGGAATTTTAACTGGTATACTGCACTCATAGCCATATGTATGTAACTCCAGTTAAAAGCTAAATTATTTTTATGCTTCATAATCAGTCATAAAGTGCTTCACCATTTTAAATGAAATTATAAGATGCAAAAAGAATGAAAGATACTGATCAGAGAACAATGTTTTTCATTTTTGATGTAGACTCCTTGTATAACTGTCTTTCTAATGAATATGGTATGAAGACCATTTACTGGATGCTTAGTAAAGATGATGAAATAACAAGAACAAGAATTGAATTAGTTCTTATTGCAATAGCTTTATGTTTTGAGTCCATGTTTACCACCCAATGAACGGGACATCATTTGGATTGCAATGGTTCCAAGTATGCTCCTGCTTTTATGTCTGTCTAAGATAGTGGTAGAATGAAGAAATACACATTTCTAATTCCTTGACAAACATTATAAATAATTTTATTGATGACATATTTTATTATACAACAGGCCAGTTTCAATTTATTAGTCAGTTTTCAGCTGTCTGGAAGTAAATCTATCAATATCCTGAATTTTACTTTTGCAATCTAGTCAGAAAAGACTACATTTTTAGATGTAACAGTCAGTAAAGCCAGTGAACATAACATTAAACTGTACTTAAAAAAATTAAAGAAGAAAACATGTATTTATGGCAGCACTATGCATCTATGACATATAGCATAAAAAATGTATTTGTGTGAGTCTCCAGGTTCACGTCAGTCGAGTTAACTTTTTAGTATATATTAAATATGTATAGATTATTTGAAAAATTATTAAACTGAAAAACTGAGTTATACCCACACGTGTTATATATTTAAAAATGAAATTCTCAGCAGAAAAAAGTCAACAATATAATTCAATAATTGCATTAGAGCTGTTGACTTGGTACTGATTCTGAGGGGATTATTTCTGCATTTAAGCCCATAACCTTTTTAATTTAGTTGACGTCTGCTTCCATTATGACTCACAGATTTCAAGTGGCTAGGAATTCAATGCAATTAAAACATTAAGGTAAGCATTTTTTAGTAGGTAGGAATCACCCCTTCCAAAACTTTGTATATCTCTTTTGATGTACATCTAGGGAGCATATTTAAGTGAATTAGTAATCTAGGAGTTCAACACTAAGAAGCTGAAGTCAGTCAGATGAAACTCATCCAGAAGTGCAAAGAAACCTGGATAGCAGCTCATATAGATGTTCAGGCTTTGCTGTTATGATTTGTCTTGAATTAAAGCATTTGGGATATACTTAATAAATTGAATAAGCCCAACTTTATGATACATGTACAGTTTTGAAAGGTGTGCTAATAAACTGTGTGCCATTTTTCTTGTATATTCTGCACTGTTTGCTTTCCATAATTTTTACAAACGATCTTACATGTGTTCAAAGCAAAATAACGTGTTTTGTTATGCAGACTGTCAGACATACAATATTCCATATGAATAATTGTAGTCTGTGTTGTTTAATCAGTTTAGTTAGGAGTTGGAAACATGTTAGCAACATGTCTAGGTTTATGTGCTACACTATTGAATCAGACTGCTTTTCTAAGTATAAAATATCCCCTGATTTGCTTTTAATGTTTAAACAGGAAGATGGACTTTCTTTTAAAGTAGTTAACATATTTAAGTAGATAAACACACCATTTTATTGTATCTGCAAATTTGAGTTGCACTTGAGTAGTATAGGTAGGGTTTAAAGTACACAAATCTATTTATGCAACTGTTTAGATGGGAGATCGTGCTACAGATCTATGTAAAGTTGCACATCATAATCAAATTGCTGGTAACCCGCAGGAAAAAAAATTAGTACATAGATTTATGACTTGCACTACGTAAATTATTAACACACAGCAAATAAAACGTGTTTATTAAGTTGCTAGATGGGAAATTTCATAAAAAGGAACATTGCATGCATAATTTAAATATATGCCTATTTTAGTGTTGACATTTATAGATGCAGTAGATCATTTAGACCTTTTAAAGGCACATTAATTTATTCCTTACAACACAGGGAATAATTCTGATATGCACTCATATCACAACTTGATACTGTAGAAGGTTCAGGGATGGCACATTTCATGGGAAGTAGAATATTCTTTTAAAACAAATGTAGAGTTTTCAAAATAAGCACATTTAGAGTTAGAGTTGAGGTGTGGTGGCTACCACTATTTCCAAAAATGCTTTTGTTTTATTAATACTTATGTCATATTAATATCACTGCTTTTTCCACTGCTATTATGCTGGCATAAGTCTTATTTTATATGTCCACTGTTTAATGGAGCTAAAATACATTAATTCAACAGACAAAAATGACTGATTCTACTGCAATATTAAAGCTATCTGTGCTTATAGCAAATTCAATTGTAATTAAAAACTCAGGTGAAAACCTTATTACATTTGCATTACTAATGTTATTATATTTTATTTCCCTGTACTGCATTATGACAGACTTTTACAGCTTTATTAGCTTTTAATTGAAATTATATTGTGATATTACATATGGATCTAAAATAAACTGGTACTCACAAATATAGTTTATCTGGTATTTAAACAAAAATCTACACGATGAGTTTTCTCTAGAAAATGCATGAAAAATCAGAGGTGAATTATGCTGATAGAAGCTTGTACAGGCTATAGATGCACCCAAAAGGATGAGGAATGTTATACCTAGATCAAGTTTTGGTTTGCTGTCAGATGTCTGACACCACCACTACCAAATCAGGAAATGTTAACTATTCTGTACCAATGCTTAGTGTGTTGAAAACCTACTATACCAAACTCACAGACTGGCCCCCTTTTTGGACCCATGTTAATGCTTGTTCCTGAGTTCAGATCAGTAGGGACTTTCCAAATTCTGTATTTTGCATTATTTCAGGTGTTCATTGAAAATAAACTTTCAAGTATGAGAATGTTACATGGTTGGATTCAGTAGATAATTCTTCAGTTCAGCCTTGTCATTTACTGAAAAAGATGGAATAGTGCTGAAGTTCTCAAATTAATGCAAAGTGAACAAAAGAAGAGTTGGTATAATGGTTAAGGTGTTTATCTTACAGATGCAAGGTTTGATTCTCACATTTGGTCACTGTCTGTTTATTGGCTGTGTGTAATAGTATCCAAACAAATTTTTCAGTATTTACCTGTGAAACAAGTAAAAGAAAAGTCTATCATAACAGCATACATAAGGAAACATTTTATATTGACCTCAGGAGAGTAATTGGAGAAAGTTAGAAGTAAATTATTAGAGTTCAGGATTATTCCAGATGAATAATTTTTCAATATTCCTCTTAAGTTTTGGTCATTAAAAATAATCAAATTTGCTAGCTTATAAACATCATAGCAGAGGAGCACTTTGTTATTTCTCATAATAGAAGATTTCCGGCACTAACTCATACAACTAGTGCTACTGAATCTTTATATGATTTAGTTCAGTCATTTAAAAGAGCATGTTCCATTTAAAAGGTCTAATTTTCTGAGAGGCATGGGTAACTCTTTGAACAAAAATCATAGTGCTATGCATAAATCATAACAGTTGTGATGTATGATTTTCACAAATAGAGCAAATATTGTACTGGTCATGCTTGCTCTCCTACTAAATATTTTGTTCCAGTATGGCACTGAGATACTGGATATGAAATAGACTATGCTTGATCATGTTGAGTGATAGATTTTAGAGAACTATAAGCATAAGGAAACTTAACATGATATGTGTCATGTATATAGGCCAAGATTGATAAAATAAAAAATAAAGTGAAAATTTTACAAGCCATACATATCCAATGGGGATGAAGAATTTCAAGTAGATTTTTTTTGGCAACGTTTTATTGTAAGGAGTGAATTTATAACAAAGTTAATTAGGCCTGAATATACATACCATTGTTGAACATTATCAAAAGAAAGGCAAGTTGTGCTATTTGTATGTTTATTTGTAATTTGTTATGAAGATGGCAGATGGTACAGTCATGCTGGCTAGACTGACATAAATAAGTGTATCAGATGGCAACAACCAAAATAGTTAAACAAGTTTAAGAAATATAGTAAATGTTACAGGCAAAGATGGGAAAATGTATGGAAATGGACAACATAGTCACACATCAAGTCAAACAGACTACTACTAATGGACACAGACAGATCCTAAATGATTTATCCCATGGATGAGTCTCCTCAAATTATGTCTGGCATGATCCCAGTTATTCTCATTAAGGGTAATATATAATTATCAACCAAGGGATAGGTTAGGCCAATCTCTTGGGATAGATTAATTGAGCACAAAAAGGTAAAACAGCTAGGCTTAAAATGGCCCATACGTGCAGCTGGCCTAGTACTTACCAATGAACTTATGAACTTATAAACCTATGGCTGAAGAATCACTAAGGATATAACAAATGACATAGATAAAGCTTCACAGATGATTCAAATGAGAGCAACAAAATGGAATGAGTGAAATAATTCAGAAATATGAGGGTGTTTAACAAATGGTATAGGTTAAATCTTGTCACATGAAAATAACTGGGTATAAAAATGTAGTGGCCAAGCTGTCCAGGTAGACAAACATGTGCACAACAAAAAAGTGCAAGTCAAGCTTGTTAATTCAGAGGATGAGGAGTAGAATGACACATGGTTTCCAGGACATGGTGATCTGTCAACTTTATGATCAACTCTATATTCCAGCAAGATCAAATGGTATGTTTTTTATGAATAACAGAGGCCATTATGGCCAGATAATGAAAGATGTTAACTAACCACGGGTTGAGCTTTTTAGATTAAAGAGTACATTCTATACTGGTTGGATGGTAAGAAATTAGTTTCAAAAGTATTTAGTATTGAACAGCAGACACATTTATTTTTACCTTGCATCTTTTCTTTTTTATTCCCCCAACTGATTTCAGTGGTCATATCAATGATGAATTTTTACAGTAAGGTCATTTGTGACTTAATCTGACTTCCCTTCATGGCTGCATGATATTTAAACTTTTGTTTCCTCACACTTTACTTGTATAGGCTTGTCCATACAGCTATACAACTTGGCCAGTACATTTTTATATCCAGTTATTTTCATATGACAAAAATCCAACTCTGCGAAACCTTAAAGTTATCGGGAGTTTATGCTGCCCTGAAGAACCAAACACTATTATATCCCTAAATTGCTTTGTATTCCCAGTATTTGTCACATTGCTACACCTCCTTTTACGGCACAAAAATCCAACTCTGTGAAACGTAAAAGTTATCCGGAGTTTATGCTGTCCTGAAGAACCAATCACTATTATATGTATATTTCACCACATAAAGTTTATTTTGAAAGCTGTATTTTATGATAATCCTTAACTTGCTAAATACAAATGCCTGAGCCAGCAGCAAGAATTTTTTACTCTATTTCTTCCTCCTCCAATATTATTACAGTAGCTTGTATATGGTACTGGATTATGGATTTTTCCTCTAGTTCCTATAGTAATTTGATTGGTCACCAGACATCTTCTGAATGTTATATCTTTGCTATAGACTACCTTCCCAACTTCAATGCATCTTTTTTTTCACTGTTTCCATCTTTCTATTTAACCATAGTCCTCCTACTATATAAATTTATTTAGGCTCCGAGTTGCCCATACCAAAGCAGTCTCACTGATATCTACAATAACAAGTGTTATAGCTTAATGGACAAATTAATTTACTAATAAGCAGCTAATAGTTCAGAGCAATTGAATGTTCGTTTGTACTTGCACGTACTTGGAATTTGGCTGTGGAATTTGGCTGTTCTCGCTGCATTCACCCTTTGCTATGCTCATGCTCAAACCACTCCGCTACTCTACCCCCCATTCCTACCCACCCCCGGCTCCTGACCTTTATACCTAACTAGCCACTCCCCTAAGCCTCATTCTCACACCAACATCATTTCTATACAGCCACTCCTCTTCTCACTTTCTTCAATCCACATCACCATCTACCTTCACTACACATCACCTCACTCACACAATACATAATTGTACAATCTGTTCAGGCTAATACCCCCAACCTAATCCCCTCACTCTTACCGCAACCTACATAAAGTATAGCCACACCTAAATCCCTACTCGCTGCTGTAAAAACACCTACTAAAAATTCAAAATACATCAACACATTGTCAGAGCAAAATGTGGTCCTAACCTTTACATTAATAATAAGTCTCACCATAACCTCACACTTAACCTCCTACCACTACACTTGGAACTCACAATTTCAGACTAAATCCTCTACCTGCCCAAACCATTCACAAGACAAACCAGTCTTTTCAGTAATATCTCCTTCTATCTACAGCACCTCAAATTTTGACCTTGCCACATTCAAAGTAACCCCACACCAACTACACATCTACATGTCTTCAAAATATAACAACTCTGTAATCAAATGCCTAAAAACTATAATCCAAATAGCATACCAAATCATACTTAGTGGAGACATGCACCCAAATCCTGGCCATACAAACAATAACAACCCCCACCTCTACCATATTTATAGATATATGGGTCTACTTTCATTTGTCAAAAGTGTTATCTACATACATTTATATATATATATATATATATATATATATATATATATATATATATATATATATATATGTTATATTTATTTTATTTATTTTACATTTGTAGCTTAAGATAAAATAAATAAATATAGATAGATAAATGTTTATATATATATATATATATATATATATATATATATATATATATATATATTTTTTATTTATATAGATCCGATATAGATATGTAAGTGCTTGAGGAATATAAAGTCAGTCAACTAGTTAACAAACTTAAAGTAAATATATATGAGTTCTTAAACAAAGGTAAGACACCTTTTTAAGTGACTATGCACCATGACAGTAGTAGTCAATGCCAATGTAAATCACATTAATGAAAGCTACTGATTGAAAAGGATCTCTGTTTTCTTCCTGACAAAATAAACATAAATACTGATTGCAAAATAAATACCTTTGTTTGTTTAATGACTGGAAACACCCAATACACCACTCCAAAAATATGACCAGTAAAAGCATTTATGTGGAGAGCTGTGCCACAACAACTGCCAGTGTAATGGCTTCCCACTCACACTCTCTTACTAATATATACTAAACTGCACATCTCACAGCTTCAACTACAGTGCAATACACAGCTTTGCACTGTTTTCAACCAATGTGCAGATGATCACTACAAAAGTCCACTTACTCAATATTTGAATACAACTGCCGGTCAATCACCATGTCAAATAAATGCACAGTGAACAAAATGTAATGCAGGACATACAGAGCTACATATGGAACTACAATGATACATATACATGCAGGCAGATATATATTTATAATATGTCCAGGTAAGAGGTTTCTAATAATCAAATGTTTTCTTAATTCCAGACATCCTTTACCTTTTAAATAACAATATGGCATATCTCCCAATGTTTAATGCACCTGTGCTATTGAGATGTATGATGTAGATGGCTTAGTTTGTCTGGTAGCATTGCCCTCTAGAATTAATAGAATTCATGGTCATACATAGCTGGGTAACAGCTATACAACTTTCTGAACCTTAAATAACATCTGTTTGTATCATATTTCAACATCTATGGATTGTTCTCCAGTACAAAATCAGTTTGAAACCATATGAACTAGAGACACCAGAGATGCCACTGGAGAAAAACATATAGGGAACACATACCTTGTCTAATGGTTTGACTCTCCCATAGGGAGATGCATAAACTGTTACCCATTTCCTCTCCTAATTACTGCATTGTTTATAAATAGCACATTTTCCTGATGCCATAATTTTATGCTTTGAATATCCATTTTAAAATCCCTCTAGTAATTTGAAGGAAGTCAGTGAGCCTTCCTAACTAATGGAAATCCAAAAATATGCAAATACTAGGATGAGATATTAACTCCAAATTTTGAAGAAAGGCAAGTTACTTTATTTTACTAGGACACAGTTGTTTTATGAGCTAATGCATGTGGACTGACTAATACTGGCATGAGTAAATTGTTCCCTGAAGAAAATTACCTGTTGATAATATGATAAACTAGAAGGCATGAAAGTGGAGGGCTGATATTATAGTCCTGCTGTGTTGGCTTTCTTGAAGCCTGATATTCCAATAAGATGCAGCCTTTTATGATCCTTTAAAGTTAAAAATGTAATCTCAGCTCAACCTTCGAGATACAGCGGTGATCGGGACTCTCATTTCAAAACTGGGTTAGTTTCTAACATGAGAACAGAGTTACAGGAAAGTAGTCACTGTCATTGTTAATTTGATGTGAACAAATAGGAACAGCTGATGTTTATGGGATTTGGGAAAACCTACCAGAATTACTGGAATCACTTGTATTGTTATAAACATCTAGGACACTGTCTTTTCAGACTTCTTTTCTATAAATTATCTAAAGTCTTGACACAGATGAAACTGAAGTAAAGCAACTCATATTTCTACAATTGTATTTCAGCATAAAGGAAAACAAATGATTAGTTAAATTTCTGCACAGACTGGAAAAGTATTACAGCAATTGGTTTTCAGAGATTGAAATGCAGAAATTATTTGGGGTTGGCTTGCAACATTCTAATGTGAGACTTTACATGTGGCACTGCTAGAAGGAAAACATGATCATAATTGCTTGTTCTGTGCATTATGAGACTACACAAAGTACCGTTTTACATTCTTTTTCTGGGGGGAGGTGAAGTAACCAAAGTTTGCTCTGCTTTTGACTGTTTCAACTCCAGTAAAGTTCATGTTTGTTACTGAAGAGAAGACTGCCATGTGCCTTATCAAACAGATGTAGCATTTCACAACAAATGTAGCCTTTCTACAATAGAGATAAAATCATACTATATTTATCTTCCATTGGTGATATATTGCTTGCTTTGCCTCAGGAAATATTTCCCCCATAAGGACCTCTGAACATTGTCGCCCATCTTTTCAGTTCTCTCTGGAAATGCATATGTAAAATGACAATTTCTGAATTAGGAGAAATTGATTAGTGCTTAGTTCGAATGGCATATTATCTTCTGATCATCTCTTTCTTACATCTGTAACTATAAAATCAATGCTTTATTTCTGGTTTCATTCGCCTGGAAAAAAAATCTTCTGAAAACCCCATTGTCCATGCTCTGGATGCTCAAAGGAAAGAAACTTCTTCTCCTACCTGATTGCATGTTTTTGCAGTGCACTCAAAGCTGATACTCAATGGATGTAAGTACAGGACGACTGACGTATGATATGGGGTAGGGATTTTAAATTATTTATCACTGTGCAGATGTCTGAAATCCCGATTTATGATTATAGTCTTTGTTCTCAGTGACTTATAATAAACTTCTTACTGTTACAAACAACTAAAGCTGTTACAATCTGACTAAGAGTTTCTCAAATAGCAGTATTCCACTCTATGGTAGTAACTTTTCAAATCTAAAGTAGATGAGAAACTCAAAAATATACTGATAAATTCCTTGCATACCTGCTTGTAAGTGAATGAGCCAGTTTTGGTTGTCCCTGCATGGGATTCCAAACATAGAGTAACAATCCAACATTCATTAATAAACATAGGCAACTTAAAATAGACTTAGGTTAATACTGCTTATGACAAAAGTAGTGAAGAAGTAAATTCGAACATTACATATTATTAGCACCAAAGCAAAACCTCCAACATGTGGAGATGATCAGAGATTAACATATCTCAAGTGCTATCAGATTACACCCAAAAAAAAAAAAAGCATAAAACAAAAAAGGGGTGAACAAAGAGGGATATTAAGACAGGAATAACCTTAGATTTAAAGGATGTCTATAACCATATTTCTATTCATCAATATTCCAGGTGCTTCTTAAGGTTTTTTTGTATCTGGATCACATAATCAGTTCTATGCCATAACCTTTGGGCTGTTCAGTGATCCAAGAGTACTCATAATGTGTCTAGCTCCTGTCATAGCCCACTGCAAGCTACAGGGTACCCTCTTTTCTAACTTTAACATACTGTGTTGTGACTTCGTAATTGTTCATTAAATCTTAGGAGCAAAGAATAATTTTTGTCAGTCATTAACACCAGTGGGACCATCCACAGTGGCATTTTTCTGTGCTTCTGGTCTTGACTTTACACTGTGATGTCTTTTTTTGTGGGTATCCACAATTTTCCATATTTAGATAACTTGCTTATCTCTGCAGAATCTTTCTTAAGATGGCAGGATGCTGTGTGTATGTGTGTAACTAATAACAATGTATTACATTATACATACTCACTGATGGTCTGATTTAGTATGTGATATCAGAAGGCAAACTGTGAAGGCAAGGTTGTGAAAAACAAGAGCAGTATTGCAAATCAGATGTAACAGTTAGTTAAGAACCATTAGAAAAAAACCTGTAAGCCTGTGACAGTCGGGTCTATATTAGATCACTGAATGCTTAGGTTAGCGAATGGAGATAAATCGACCCCTTGTAATCAAAAGCTTACAAAACCAAATTGTCAGAACAGTGATTTTTTAAAAAATCACTGTTGCAACAAAAAAAAAAAGAAAGGAAAACACTTTAATACATGACATTAAGTGAGGAGCTTCATCCCCCACACTTCCCCTACTTAAATATACCAACTCCGAGACCACACTACAGTGCCGAAAATGGCAAACTACGGAAGCGGCCAAACAAATTCTTTCCCAGGAAAAGAATCTGCTTACATGCCACTTCGATATTTTGCTGTTTCTGCATTTACAGCTCGACCAAGTCGCATTCACAGTCCTGCATCTTCAGTCAGCTGATAGGAACTCTGACAGTCCCATGCCCACTTAATTCCATTATACAATGATGGTATAATTCAGTATTGCCCATGTCATTTTATACCTCAACACAAGTCACCTCCCCTCATTCTAAGCTATTCTCATTCTTGGGTGATAGAAACAGTAAGAATTAAATATACTTAATTATTTAATATCAACAGAAGTCATCCAATGTCATTCACTATGAAAATAGTGAGATTAATTTCTCCAACATTGAAAACAACTATCCATTACATACAACAATAGTTGGCTTCCTGGTAAACTAAATGACAACTAAAGTCCATTTAAACTAAGTAATACCAAACTGAGTCAAAGGAGGGTTCTGGAAAAGGATTATATCAACATCTCTAAAAAATAAACTACATTTCATTTGTAGATGGAGTTGCCCAAGAAGGTTTGGAAGCAAGGGATTTATCAGCATTAGTGGTGGGTATAAGTGGATTGTTTGTAACAGAATTAGTAGCATTGCCAATATAGTGTAATAAGTCCAATTATTTACAGGATCACTTGATTTATAAAAGTTATTTTTACACTCTTTGATGACTCCTTTTCAATATGGCCTTAAAATGAATCTAATTTCTATAAGTATGTGGAACAAATTAATAGCAGCACTGTTGTCATGGCTTAGTGGTTCTGTACTTTGATTATGGTGCACAGGGTCCTGGGTTCGAACCTTGTCATTATTTTTCAAAGTTTGCCCTGTTTGTTGCATTTACCTGTTGAGGCTACACACTCAGGTGAGCTAGCCTGTGTTACATATTCATTTCATTTTCCTGCTGTTTGTTGCAAAAAAGAAAAAAAAATATCCTTGTTTCCCATCTTTCCTGACCTAGAGTAGTCCAAATGCAGGCTTTGCTGTATTCTGAACTTTTGGAAAGTTGCTGTGTTGCCCATTTCCTTTCTTGGATAAAGGGAGGCTTCTTTGTTCACTAGTGGCAGTGGGGAGCTTAGAGAAACCTATCTATCCCTGGAGGAGTGTTCCCAGCACATGAATCTGGTAGTCTATCAGCCGTTTTGGGCCAATTTCTAGCTCTTTCAAGTCCCGCCTGTATAAAACCCACTTTAGCGCAGCTTTCTGTGATATTGCGCAAAGCGCAGCATTGGACAACACCGCTTAATCGGCTCCACAAAGTCTGCTCTTCACTTTTTCCCTTAGAACTGATCTAGTTCTCATAATATTCCTACTCTAAAGCCTGGTACTTGTTCACTAAAGCAATTATATAAGTAAGCACTAAAAAATTTAAAGCACTACATCCTCACAAACTCCCCTTGAGTACCTTGTTCCCCATTGGCCCTTTTTTCAATTATAAAGGAATTCCCAATACTATTCTAGCATGTCCAAAGGTCAGTTGTCCATCTCCTCTCTGGTCCAGCTGGTGAATCTGGGAATCTTGAGGCAATGTTACAACTGCCTCATGTACACAGACAACCCTCTCCTCCTCCCAACAAATTCCAGCACGTGTGAGAGAAGCAACCATATAGCCAAACTGGAGGCTAAGCTCTCTCAACTCAGTAATGGCGTAACCAGTCAGGAGGAGAAGGAAACCACACTCACTACAATTTCAGTCTCACATAGACCTACCACGACAGCAAACCAAACACATAAAAACACAAAAACATACTCGGAGGCTCTAAATAAAAATCTGCCTAGGCAACAGAGACCTCCAAAGCAGACACCCAAGCAACCTCTACCCCAAAACAAAACACGTGCAACACATAGCTCACAAAGCCAGTGTGCTGAACAGTCACAGCCCTTAAGGCTAAACAACTCACCTCATAAACTTGTAATAGGTGACTCTATCATCAGGCACACTGATGTCCCACTCACCAGGCTGAACAAGGAGAAGGTCACGGTGAGCTGTCTGTTGGGCTCTAGGATCTGCCACATAACACAAGCACTCAGGTCACTCCAAGGCAAGTACAAATATGACTCAGTCATTGTCCATGCTGGTGTGAATGACCTGAGATGTACCTCCCTGGACTACATGAAAAGAGACATAGAGGAGCTCTCTGAGCATGTAGCCCAGTCCGGTATGACCCTGACCTTGAGTAGCATCTTACCCTCACCAAGAATGATGCCACAATGCGAAGACAAGATGATCAATTTCATCAATTGGCTTAAGTATTGGTGTCATTCAAAGGGGATCCAATGCCTGTCAGCCTGGGATGATATGCTCAACAAGCCACGATGCTTTGCTAGGGACGTCTTGCACCTGTCACCCCTGGGCTTTCGGATATTGGCAAAGGCTCTTGCCACCCCCATAGTGCCTTTTTTAGGCAAGGTTCAAAAGACAAACCCACCTCCATAGGTATATACAAGGGATAAGATACTAAGAATAATGCTACTCAATGCCAGAAGTCTAAACCTCAAGATGCACGCACTCAAAACTCTCCTTAGCATGGAGAACATCGATATCTGTGCAGTAACAGAAACCTGGTTTAAGGATCCCGAGAGCACCCCAGCACTACCAGGTTATACCTCATACCATGTTTTTCGTCCCCAAAACTTGGACCGAACCACAAAAGGAGGGGGAGTATCAATATTCGTCAAAGATACCTACACCTCCAGATTGGTGGCACAGCACAAAGCATCAGAGACTATCCATGTGCAACTAACAGTGGGTAAAACTGCCTTCCAGTTTATTGCCTGCTACAGACCACCCTCCCAAACCCAGGAACCTCACTCAGCCTTCCTGAGAACACTGGAAAATATGGAGGTCTCTCCAAACACCATTATATTGGGCGACTTCAACTACCCAAACATAGACTGGGAGCATTACTCTAGCTCCAACATCCTAGCCCAAAGGTTCCTAGAATTTATAAACTCAAATGCTATCGAACAACTTGTTACCACTCCCTCAAGAGGGGAAAACATACTGGACCTGATCATCACCAACATGGGGACTCTATGCTCCAGACCAGAAGTGTATCCCTCACTGGTAAGATCAGACCATAAACTAATCTCGCTAGATATTCACATCCCGACCTCAGCCCCTGCCCAGAAAACCACAGTGAAAAACTTCTCTAAAGCAAATTTCACACTCCTCAAAATTGAGGTGGAATCCTTCAAAGCCCCCGGGCCTGTGGAAAATACGGCCCAGACCACAGAATCCTTTATAAACGCATTCTATGAACACCTTCAGGAATGCATGGATCATGCAATCCCAAACAAAACCAAGACCCAATCCTCCAAAGGCAGGCGTCCTGTCTGGTGGACCCCAGCCATAAACAAACTATACAATAGAAGGAGGAAGCTACTACATGATAGAGCAAAATCCCAAAAAAGGAAGGCATCTCTGATCAGTATTAGCAAAAAACTACGGGCACTCATAAAATCGTCTAAGGCCAGCTTCGAGAGAAAAATTGCACAGGACACTAAGGATAATCACAAGGCTTTCTTTAGTTATGTTAGGAACCTGGGTGGGAATTGCCAGATATGCTCAGAATTAGTTCAAAATGACAAAAAATACACCGAACCCACAGACATTGCCAACATCTTAGCTGACAGGTTCAGCGCAAACTTCTCCCCCCCTTCCCCATCAAAAGGGCAAATATCTATCCCAGCAGAGTTCTGCTCCCCTGACATCTCAGATGCTCAGGTAAGAGCCGCCCTCTCCAAAGCAAAAAACACAGCATCACTGGGACCAGACGGTGTCCCGGGCTGCGTCCTACATGAACTCCAAGAAGAACTAAACCCAAACATAAAACTACTGTTCAATCTCAGCCTTACTACAGTATATGTACCCAAATAGTGGTGTACAGCAACAGTGGTCCCTCTCCACAAAGGTGGTGCCTCAACAGATCCTGGAAACTATCGCCCCATAAGCCTGACTAGCTTGGTCTGCAAAACTATGGAAAGGATCATCATCGACCTCATAAATAAAGATATTGGGGACCTACAGACACTGGATCTTACCCACTTTGGCTTTGTTAAGGGCAGATCCTGCCTCTTAAACCTGGTCTATTTCTTTGAAACAGTCACCAAGGCCATTGATGATGGGAAGGTGGTCCACACAGCCTACCTGGACCTCACAAAAGCCTTCGATACAATACCCCACTCGGGCATTATAGATAAGCTCACCAGCTTAAATATAAACCCCTATGTCACTAGATGTGATGCAAACTAGCTCAAGGACAGAACCCACATGGTTAGAATTGCTGGAGCCATGTCAGACTCCAAACCAGTTACATGTGGCATCCCACAAGGCTCAGTCCTGGGACCTCTTTTGTTTGGTATGTATTTCTCGGAGGTACAGGCCGACATGGAAGGACTGTGGCTGTCCAAGTTCGCAGATGACTGCAAACTGGGCACCATAATTGACTCTCCAGCCGACACAAGCATCCTACAAAAGAGCCTCACAGAAACAGACAACTGGTGCCAGAGCCATGGCCTCAAGCTAAATGCCAAAAAGTGTATAGTCATCCCCTTCGGCAAAAATAAAGTGCCCATAAATTGCCACATAGATGGTAATCCATTAAGTATGGAAGAAGTAATTAGGGACCTGGGGACCCAAGTTTATAGCAATCTCTCATTCGACAACCACGTGGCCAAAGTGGTTAGAAAAACATTTTATATAGCCCACATAATCATGAAGGGATTCACATCTAGATCAGGGGAGGTCATTGTTCCTCTTTACTCATCCCTCATCAGGCCCATAATTGAGTACAATGCCCCTTTTGGGATGTACCTTACCAGACACCTGCAGCAACTGGAAAGACCCCAAAAGTACCTCACCAAGAGGATCAAAGGGCTTAAACAGATGCCATATGCTGCCCGGTTAAAGAAACTCCAGCTCTACTCAATGGCATATCGCCTGCTCAGAGGCGATCTGTGCCTGACATATAAAGCCATGTCCAACCCTGAATTAATGGACATGCTGCACCTCAGAAAATCCAAATCCCATCGAGCTAAGCGCTCAAGAGACTTGAACCTCAGCACTGAAATAAATAGGACATGCTGGAGGGACAGATTCATAACCCAGAGGCTCCCTTCACTCTGGAATAAAATCCCAGTCCAGGTTAGGCAGAGTCCCTCATTGATTCTCTTCAAGAGGAATCTTGATGAGTGGATGAGAGATCGTAGATTTACTCTGGGTATCACTTCTGTGTCACTGTTAGACAGAGGCACAGTATACTAACCTCGAGAAAGGGCATAGCAAAATTCATTTAAAATGGGTGGCGAAAGCCAAACACACTCTGGCTAGGCTTGTAAATGCCCTAGGGCAGATAACCTAGTATGAACCTATGAACCTATGAACCACTAGTTTTTAACAATTGCAGCTTTTATCTCTATGGAAAGCTTGATTTTATTTAGGTACCAAATTGTAGTTTGTGCAAGAAATAATGTACTTTTCTTCCAAAATTCACAGGAAAAGATCTGACATAAACAGTTACTTTCATGCAGATATTTTTCACCCTATACATAAAATGAAAGTAATTAGGAATCAAATTTTTAATTTAATTAGATTCTGCACAAATAAAATTATCAGGCTGCTTAACAATGTATATTTTAGACAGAGGATATGTCCTTGATTTAATAGATGGTGCTTTATAGATAACTTAGACCACAGACATGAAAAGCTTGATTGTGTTGTCTTAAGAATGTACTAGTTCTGATAATTCTAATCAGAACAAGGCTGGTTTTGTAAATGCTTTTATAACTTATGCTTAATGCATTACAGGATCCAGCAGATTTATTAGCTGATAATTGGGAAATTTTAGTAATAGTAAAGGCAGAAGAAATTTTAGTAGTAACCATGATCTTTTTAGGATGGTAGGAATTAGTCTTCCTTTCATCTACAGTTATGAATTTCAGGCTATTACTATACCAACAGGTACATATTGCAAGACTTTCCCCTTGTCAGCAGGAAGTCAGAAATACATGTGTGTTCTGCAGATAATGTAAAGTCTGCAGTGACCCTTCTCTGTTTATATTGAGTTTAGATAGATCTTTTGGTGCCAAAGCAGATTGCATTTATAATTTTGAAATGATCATTTGTGTAGGTCTATGTTCTAGTTGTGACAAAATCTACAAAAACAAGTATGTTATTAAAATAAGATTTTTAATAATGATTTATTTATAAATTTCATCAAGTATAACATTTTTTTTTATTTACTTTTTTCGAAAGGACCATGATGAGTTTAGTCTTGGGTGGGGAGGGGTGATTTATATTCCATCTTAGAGTAGCAACAGTACAAATAATAGATTTAATGAAATGCTAGCAATTCCCCTAACTTGATTGGCTTTATTATTATCAAATGTGTTTTGAAGCTTATACATGATGTGATTACATCTTTTGGTATCTAAATTTATGATTTTTTTGCATTTTTCTTAACTTTAGTTCATTTTTACGTTACTTGTGGCTGTAATCTACCTCTGTCCAAATGTTGAGGACCCAGAAAGATAGTGCATGAGGGAAATTTCCTGTAGCTTCAACTCAATAAATGTTTCAATGTTGCTTCAGCTCTACTGCATGATTGTAGTTGTATGAGTTGAGCTGCAGTCTTAATGGATGTTTCTTTTTTCTCCTCAGTGTATGTTTACATATCACTCAACTGTCCAAATTTTTGCAGAATGCTCAGATTTTTTATCTCATATTTTTGTTCTGTGCCTCATAAAATTTGTACCTTTCTAGCAAACTAATGAGGACTGAAGTCACTAAATAATGATATTCATTGGAGTTTTAGACATTATAGTGTTCAGAAAATGAATAGTAACACAAATCCTGTAATTCTAGCAACTTTCTAAGTTTATAAGATCAGTATTTAAAATCTGTCCCTATTTTGGGTCTTTGTCCACTCATTAGTTTATGCTTTCTTCAGATTTCTTGTGCTAAGAGATTGAAAGGTATGTGTGCATGCATCCAGGAAGTTAGTATAAATACATAAAGGAGTATGGTAGTGAAGGTCCCCAAATGGGGATGCAGGCTGTCTTCCTTGTTAAAAACAATGTCTGCCTTTTTTTTTCAGCTAGTGTGGATTCAGAGAGTTTGCATCAGGCAGTATTTTTGTGGAAAGTCAGATTCTTATTTCTTTTATTATAAGATCCCTCTCAGGGTATATTCTTCTTCTTCTTCTTCTTTTGGCTTTTCCCAGTTAGGGGTCGCCACAGTGGATCACCTGTCCACTCATGATTGGCAGTGGAGTTTTTACAGTAAAGTGTTCGGGTAGCAGAATATTGGACTGTTACTCTGAAGACATTAAATTTGAGTCTCTCATGTTATGTATGAAACTTTATTGTATAGGTTGTATATAAGATAGACCTATCTTGTTTAGTAGATGTACAGGATTTTGTGATTTACAACTTACTTCAAAATTCCATAGAGGAACATCTGTAAAAAGACATAATTTCTTCATGAAACAGGTGCAAGTGAAGTACAAATCCAATCACCATGTAAAAAAGTTTTTATTTTTGAGTACTTTCATCCTTGCCTTACAGGGGCTTCATCAGAAATCTGACAACCTTTTGCACAGTAATTGGATTTTTCCTTCAGTGGTGGTTGTGTCTTCAGGAAGATTGTGTAAGATTTGCATGACATGTATTTTATGCTGCAGTTGTTTAAGATTCAAGATGATCTGATAAAGTGTTTTCAGATGTCCAGTGAAACAAAAATGCTAAAATAATCCAAAACAATCTATTTAGAATTTATTATTGGGTTTTACAGTATATGTAAGTTTTTTTGGGCTTCCATTATAAATGGATGAGTAAGAATCCATTGAGCTTGAAGGACAATCTACTGAAATTAATCCCCTCAAAAAACAGTTTTCAGTGTTTTTGCAGGGAGTAAGCCTCACAGATGTGGGGGGGGGGATCTTTTCCCCTCACAAAAGTAATATAATCAACTCCATGGTCTCACTACAAGGGGAAAGGGAGCAAAGACTCACAAATGCAACTTAGTGCCTGCACAATTCCCTGTCAGTGACTTTCAGTGGAAATGCTGGCACTGCTGAGAATCAATTCTTGGGTAGATCTGACTCTGAGAATCTGCTTTTGTGGTACATTAGTGTAGCTTTTTTTGTTTAGTAAATACACAGAGAATTTTTATTGTTCTTTTGCTTAATCACCCAAGCCTTTGTTAAAACTGACTGTGTATGCACTGCAGAGTTTCCTACTATCATCACATTGATCATATTCACTCAAAACCTTGTGGGATCCAAAATGGCAGCTTTGACATGTTTAATCTTATGTAGTTTATTCAAAGTTAAAAACTCATTTCCATCATCAGCAGTTAAAAGAAGTCATATACCAAATAATTTATCCTCAGTCTGACACATCCTGTTTTTTTTTTTTTTTTTACATAGTTAAAACAACTCAAAGCTAAAGATAACAACCATTATTTAGGAGCACTGTGTCAAGGATTTAGAGATCAGTACACTTGAATAATATCCTATAACCTGATATGTTTCACATTTGATACCCGTTCAAATGGTAATAATGCAAAAGGTAGAATGCACTCTTGGTAGAAAAGTTTTGGTGGGTGTGAAAAGGAGAGAATGCATAAATATATGAATGCTCATTTCTGTGAATAACATATAGTTGAATTTAGTTTTATATAGTAAAGGCAAGCATGAGTGTGCAAGAAAATGAATATTTGAATGAAAAAGGTGTGCAGTGGTAGCGTTGTTGCCTCACAGCTAGAGGTTCTCTGGTTCGATTCTTGGCCGGGGTGCCTTCTGTGCAGAATCGGCATGTCCTCCCTACATTTGTGTGGGTTTCCTCTGGGTGTTCCGGTTTCCTTCCACATTACATAGACATGCATCTGCAGCATTTCTCCCCGGCCTCTGCTGAAAATTGGCATCGTTACAAGTCAGACTTTCACAGTTAACAAATGTTAAATAAATAAAAAGTGGCAGTTATGAAGATGTGCAAGCCTGTGTTATAGCATATTATTATGAATATGCAAATGTTTGAGGGTTAGGGTAAGAGGGAGGGTAGGTAAGGGGGAGGTTAGGGAATATATTTAGTGCTGTGCATTTGTGTTGTATGGCCTGTGTCATTTTATGTTGTGTACTGTTACAGACAGTGTTTTAATAATGGGAATATGTAGGGCTAGGATTAAGGGAGGGAAGAAGGTTAGGGTTATAGTTAGGGATAGCACACTTAAGTAAGATAGTGCAAAGTGTGAAGTTCTCCTGCCCACCTCACTCATGGGGTAACTCTACCCCTGCTCATATCCCTAAACCTAATTCCACATATTACATTACTAAAAACCCGTTCCTTTAACAGTATCACCACCAGGAAGACACTTGATCCTGGTTTTGTAATTGGGTTTTGTAGATATAGTGCTCTTTTCTGTTAATGACGGTGCAGTATTCAATGTTTTATGATTCACTCTTATGAGTCATTCAGAGTTTTGTGATTCTCTATATTTTGATCTACCATTTGTGATTCTCTCTTTTGAGTTTTCTACCTTTCGTGATGTAGTTATTTAAATAATGTGTCTCAACATTTAAAGCAGTCCCTCATCCCAGGCATCCTTTGTCACAATAAATGTAGATATTGTTTATCTGGCTGTTGCATTCTATCTTTTTCATATTTAATATGCTTTAAGAAACATTACGTGTATTTTACTTATACCATTGTTTTATAGGTTCATAGGTTCATGGGTTAGTACTAGGCTAATGGCCCTGGAGACAACACAAGCCTAGCCCAAGAACATACCCAGTCATCCTGCTGCTGGATGTTAGTTCCTTGTACCCCTATTGAGCAAGGCTGTTGAAATGATCTCCAGGGTGAATTTCCTGTTACCCATCCACTCATCAAGATTTTTCTTGAAGAAGGCTGGTGAGGTGCTCTGCTTGACTTGTAGAGGGAGTTTATTCCAGAGTATGGGTAGTATCTGGTTTAGGAACCTGTCCCTACAGCAGGTTCTGTTTATTGTGGTGATGAGGTTGAGGTCCTTGGATTGTGTGATGCAGAGGGAGTGAGTCTTTTTCAGATGAACAATGTCTAATAACACTGGGTCCGACATGGCTTTGTATGCCAAGCAGAGATCACATCTAAGTAGGTGATATGAGATGGAGTATAGCTGTAGTTTTTTGAGTCTGTCCATACAGGGCATGTGTTTGAGTCCTAGGATCCTCTTTGTGAGGGATTTCTGTGGTCTCTCCAGTTGTTGCAGGTGTCTAGTGAGGTACTTGCCAAATGGGGGATTGTACTCTATAATGGGTCTAATGAGGGATGAGTAGAGAGGGATTATGACCTCTTTCTTCCTGGATGAAGACCCATTATTACTGTTGCACAGGTTAAAACAGCACTGCCCAAGGTCAAGAATACAGCTTTTATGGGACCTAACAATATCCTCAGCTGTTACATGAATTACAGAGTGAACTGGCACCACACCTGTGTGCCCTGTTCAGTCACAGCCTCACCTCAGGCTTTGTCTCTACCAAATGGCACACTGCTACAGTCATTCCTAGCCACAAGGGAGGAGTGACTACAGAGCCAGGAACTATTGCCCATTAGCCTGACGAGTCTGATATGCAAAGCTATGGAATGCATCAACATGGACCTAATAAACAAGGATATAGGGAATCTCCAAACTCTGGAACCTACACGTTTTGGTTTTGTGAAGGGTAGTTTATGCCTGCTCAACTTGGTTGACTTCTTTGAATCAGTCACCAGAGCTGTGGATGTTGGCAAGGTGGTTCATACAGCCCATCTTGATCTGGCCAAGACTTTTGATACCATTCTCCACTCAGGAATCATAGAAATACTCACTAAGCTAGGTATCAACCCCTATATCACTAGGTGGGTTGCAAACTGGCTCACAGATAGAACCCACACTGTGAAAGTAGCTGACTCCAAGTCAGATTGTCGACCAGTCACAAGTGGAGTCCCACAGTGTTTGGTCCTGAGTCTTACTTCTCTGAAGTCCAGGATAACATGAAGGGACTCTGGCTGACAAGGTTCGCAGACGATTGCAAGTTGGGAGCTATTATTAACTCCACAAGTGATGTTGACATCCTACAGAAAGGCCTCAGTGAGACCAACGACTGGTGTCAGAACCATGGCCTTAAGCTCAATGCCAAAAAATGTGTCATCATTCCCCCTTGGGAAAAACCTGGTTTCCTTGAATTACCACATCAATGGTAGTCCACTGAACACAGAAGGCATTGTAAGAGATCTAGGAACACAGGTTGACAGCAGCCTCTCTTTTGACCACCATTTGCCACTGTGGTTAGAAAGTCCTTGTATGTGGCACATCTCATTACTAAGGGTTTTGCATCCATGAAGAAAGAGGTCATTGTCTCCCTCTACTCTTCCCTCATTAGGCCAATCATTGAGTACAATGCCCCATTTGGCATGTACCTCACTAGACACCTGCGACAACTGGAGAGGCCACAAAAGTACTTCACAAAGAGGATTCTAGGCCTTAAACACTTGTCCTACATGGACAGACTCAAAAAACTCCAACTATTCTCTGTCACATATTGCCTACTTAGAGGTGATCTCTGCTTGACTTACAAAGCCATGTCTGACCCAGCTCTGTTAGAAATGCTACATCTAAAGAAATCCCAATACCTCCACACCAGATACTCCAGAGACCTCAAACTCATTACCACAATCAACAGAACATGCTGGAGGGACAGGTTCATAACCCAGAGACTGCTCATGCTATGGAGTAGACTTCCCATACATGTCAAGCAGAGCACCTCACTGGCCATCTTCAAGAGAAATCTTGATGAGTGGATGGGAAATAAAGAATTCACCCCGGGGATCACTCCAGTGGCTCTGCTCAACAGAAGCACTAGGAACTAAGGTCGAGTGGCACAATGCCAGGGTAATCCTATGGGCTAGGCTTGTAGAGACTCCAGGCCCATTAGCCTAGTACACACCTATGAACCTATGAACCTATGAGAAACCCTTTGTAATGAGGTGTGCCACATAGAAAGACTTTTTAACTACTGTGGCCACATGGTTGTTGAAGGAGAGGTTGCTATCCACTTGTGTCCCAAGGTCTTTTATCATACCTTGGGAGTTGACAGGGCTACCATCAATGTGGTAGTTCATGGGCACCAAGTTTTTCCCGAAGAGGATGACAATGCACTTTTTGGTATTGAGCTTAAGACCATGGTTCTGGCACCAGTCATTGGTGTCAGTGAGGCTTTTTTGTAGGATGTCGACATCACTTGTGGAGTTAATAATAGCTCCCAACTTGCAATTGTCTGCAAACCTTGTCAGCCAGAGTTCCTTCGTTTTGGCCTGGACTTCAGAGAAGTAGATACCAAACAGGGTAGGACCCAGGACCAAACACTGTAGGACTCCACTTGTGACTGGTCAACAGTCTGACTTGGAGTCAGCTTGAGAGTCAGTGATGGCTCCCAGTTTGCAGTCATCTGCAAACATGGTCAACCAGAGTCCTTTGGTGTTGGCCTGAACTTCACAGAAGTATACACCAAACAGGAGAGAATCCAGGATCAATCTTTGTGGAACGCCAATTGTGATGCCCAGTAATCAGATTTGGAGTCCACTACTTTCACCATGTGGGTTCTGTCCATGAGCCAGTTGGCAATCCATCTTATGATGTAGGGGTTGATGCCTAGGTTGGTGAGTCTGTCAATGATCCCTGAGTAGGGGATGGTAACAAAGGCCTTGGCCACATCAAGGTTGGCTGTATGGATTGCCTTGCCTTCATCAACCACTCTGGTGACAGATTCAAAGAAGTCTATCAGGTTGAACAGACATGATCTGCCATTCACAAACCCAAACCGTGAGTGATCCAGGTTTTGAAGGTTCCCAATATCCCTAATTATGAGGTCCATAATGATACGTTTTATAGCCTTACAGATCAGGCTCGTCTGGCTGATGGGGTGCTTGTTTCCTGGGTCAGTAGTCACTCCCCCTTTGTGGAGAGGAATGACTGTAGTGGTGCGCCATTCAGCGGGAACAAAGCCTGAAGTGAGGCTGTGGTTGAACATGGTACTCAGGTGAGGTGCCAGTTCCCTTTGTAATTCATGTAGCACAGCCAGGTATATTATCAGGTCTCATGGAAGCTATATTTTTGGCTTTGGATAGTGCGGCTTCTACCTGAGCAGCCATGATATTGGGGATTTGGCATTCCTTGGGTATTGGGATGGGCCCTTTAGGGGGTGGGGAGGTAAAGTTTGCACTAATCCTGTCTCCCAAGATGTTGGCAATATCTGTTGGTTCAGTATAAGTGGTGCCATTGTGCAGAAGCTCAGGGAACCCCTGTGTATTGTTATGCAGGTTCTTGACGTAACTAATGAATGCCTTGTGGTTATCATTAGCATCTGTTGCAATTTTGTTTTCATAACTAGCCTTGGATGCTTTGATTAGGGATCTCAGTTTTTTGCTAAGACTTACAAGGGAATTTTTCCAGTCTTTGGACTTTGCCCTTTTCTGCAACAGTTTTTTCTTCTTTTGTAGTGTTTGTTAAAGGTAGGGACCACCAGATTGGCTTCCTTTTTTGGAAGACATGATCTTGGTTCTGTTAGGTATGCCCTGATCCATGCAGTTGTGTAAATGCTCATACAGCGCCTTGGTATATGATTCAGTGGCGTACATACTTTTCCTGTTTGAGTGAGTGATGTGAAGTTTGACAATTCTATCTTTAGAAGCACACAATTACTCTTCCAACAACTGATTGCTGACTGATATCAAGCTTTCACTTTCATGAGTATATCTTTTACAATGTGTTAGTCCATTTTATATTCTTGTCCAAAAGTCTGATATTCTAAAAGATGAAAGTAAAATCAATGCTTAAGAATGAGTAACTGCAATTATGGGACATCTCTGGCCATCTAGGCCATCAGTTCCCATGTTGTTTAGTCTCAGATTTATATAAAAATTAAAGGCATTGAGCGATGTATGAAATGCTGGAATGAATGACTGTTGTTATAAAGAAAGAAATCATATATGCAATGTGTAATGCCTGACAAATGGTAATATGGTTTGTTTTCTTTTCTATTAATGTATATGTGCCTAAGGTCTTAAGTGAACAAGGTAATTGCTGCATTATCTTTGTACTGAATTTATTCTCATTTTTGCACCATTAACAAACTGTTTTTCAGTTAGAATGACAGTAAATCATGATTATAGGATATACAAGACAGGGAAGACCAGAGACAATTAATACCTTGCTAATACTTACCCTGAGACCATAATGCCCTTTGCAAACAGGGACATTCATGAGAGTCCTGGTGCAAATTAAAGAACCTGTCCAGCTGGCCAAGCTATATTTGAAGGATGAGAGGGAATTTGATAAGCATATATTGTGTTTTCTTCATCAGTCAAGTAGATGAGCAAGATTTACAAAGTCATACCTACTGAGTTTTCTTAAAGGATTATAAGCACAAGTGGGCTCAAACCACATGCTTTTAGTTAACAGCAGAATGTGCTAACCAACTGCACCACAGATACTCATGATAAGTATCTGATTAGGCAAATGTCCTCTGCAGCATCATCAACTAACTTTCTGATGTTTGATGTCAAAATGTTATGTATCAGTGTTTGGAAACCAGGGGACTCTAAATCATTATGTTCTTCTATCTGGTAATGTCCCAATGGAATGCGGTTTAACCCCAAAAACTGGTCTTAAATTGAACATTTATTTATTTGAGAATAGACGTTTTCTTGACTGTGACGTATGACAACTTTGTGTTGATGGGAATACCTTTTCAATATTTCTTAAACAATCATATTTTATAACCTTTGTTCTATATGGTAAATACTCTATTTAGATTGTTTACTATATGGATACATACTATATATGCTGTCTGGAACTTCATAGGTTTACACAATGACACAGTCTCACTATAGTTTTTGTCTTGCAGTGCAGCTATTATAAGCCATTTTTTGCCTGTGGTAGGCACATTACCTTCACTATGTGTCTTAGCCATTTGTATAGGGCAGGCTGCATGTCTGTGGCCTGTCAGTCTACAATTATATGTAAAAGCATTGAATAATTATATTGTGCCATCACCTTTCAACTACATGTAAACACAGTTCCCTCTTTCTTAATCAGTGCATATAATACTACATCTACTCATGTGATTCATTTCCCCTCTCAACTCCTACCATCTCACGTCTCTTTGTGAGCTTTGTCTCCATTTTATGGTTCCCCATTCCATGCCAAATGTGTCCGATAAGAGTAATAAATGTAGAGTAATATATTAACCCTCTACTTCCCTACCACACAATTATATATATATATATATATATATATATATATATATATATATAATTCTAAAATACTTGCTCTCAGTATAAGTAACCTCTTACACTGAGAACAGGCTGGGAGCAGGTCTTTTGGAATCTGGCCCATGGTGTAAGTCTGTTTATAGTTAGGCCTTACACCAAAGTGGGTCACTCACACTGACAACAAGTCTTTCAGAATCAGAGCAGACATACACTGAGATCAACTAGTTTGAAATGTGTGTGTGTGTGTGTGTGTGTGTGTGTGTATGTGTGTGTGATATATATATATATATATATATATATATATATATATATATATATATATATATATATATATATATATATATATATATAGGTTCATACTAGGCTATCTGCCCGAGGGCATTTATAAGCCTAGCCCATAGTTGGAGAAACTATGCCCATTATTTCAGTGACACTGAGGTAACCCATCTCCCATCCATTGGTCAAGATTCCTGAACACAAGGCCAGCGAGGTGCTCTGCTCACATAAACCGGGATTTTGTTCCACAGCATAGGAGTCTTTGGGTGATGAATCTATCCCTGAGGGATCTAGATTTTTGAGATGAAGCATGTTCATCAAATCTGGGTTTGACATGGCAACTGAATATAACTGGAGTTCTTTCAGTCGGGTAGCATAAGACAGATTTTTGAGACCCTTTATCCCTTTGGTGAGGAACTTTTGTGGCCTCTCCAGCTGCTGCAAGTGTCGGGTCAGATACAATCATTGGTCTGATGAGTGATGAGTATAGGGAGACTATGACTTCCTTGATCTAGATGTGAATCCCTTCATGATAAGGTGGGCAATGTAGAAGGTCTTCCTAACTAATTTAGCAATATGGGTCCCTAATAACTTCTTCTGTGTTCAGCGGATTGCCACCTATATGGTAGCTAGGGGTAACCTTATTTTTCCCGAATGGTATGACTATGCATTTCTTGGCATTTAACTTTAGGCCATGGCTCTGGCACCAGTTATCCGTTTCTGTGAGACCCTTCTGAAGGATATCTGTGTTGGATGCCCAGTTTGCAGTCATCTGCAAACTTTGTCAGCCATAACCCTCCTGTGTTACTGAGCCTGTGGGACACCACTTGTGACAGGCTTTGAGTCTGACATGGCGCCAGCAACTCTGACCCTGTGGGTTCTGTCACTCAGCCAGTTTGCAACCCATCTTGTAATGTATGGGTTTACATTTAAGTTGATGAGTTTTTCAATGATAAGGTCTAGGTAGGCTGTATGGACTGCCTTTCCCTCGTCAAAGGCCTTGGTGACTGTTTCGAAAAAGTCAACCAAGTTTAAAAGGCATGATCTGCCTTTGACAAAGCCAAACTGGGTTGGATCCAAAGTCTGCAAGTTCCCTATGTCTTTATTTATGAGATCCATTATGATCCTCTCCATGGCTTTGCAGATAAGGCTTGTCAAGCTAATGCATATATATGTGTATTGTACCTGGAGTGTCTTATTATTATAATGAAACCTGGATGACCAAATCTAAAAGTTTATCTTAACTAAATCTTACAAAGTCCATATGCATCAATGCCTTATTTCTCTCAAACTATGTTTTAGACCATCCGTGTTGACAGAAATACATTTCACTTTTAAATTAATTCTTTTTCCATTGCTATTGTAGTCTGTAGCAATGAAAAATAGTCCTCTCATGGTTTCTGAATGATTTATTTATTTCAAGACATTAACTGTAGCAAGAAATTATTTAACTGCACATAAAAATGTATCTAAATTTTTGAAATAGTGTATAATAAACTGTGTCTAACTTTACAAAAGTGACTTATTTCCTGTACTGTAGCATTTCCATTTGTATTACACCAAGAAAAAAAATCTTGAAGTACATAGTAAGGTTTAATGGGCTAGAAATATGTTCTTTACCTTAGTGCCTAACTCCCTCTTCATTGTGTCTATTCAACCCCATGGGCTCAACAAACTAGTTAAATATCTAAAAAGTGCGCAATGTTCTGTTAAGAGATATTATGTGAGCCTGGTGGTATGGTGTTTGTAATAGACTTCACAGGCACAAGAAAGTTGTGTGGTTATAATCTTGTCACAATGTTGCAGCATCATAAAAAAAAGGGTCTTACCCTTAATAGGTTTGCGAATTAATAGGTAAGTACTAGGCTAGCTGTCATTGTAAGCTATTTTAAGACTAGTCAAGTTCCCTTTTTGTGCTTGTAATAATATATTCCATTTGGTTATAGACTGGCCTTACCCATCCCATGGTTGATAATTATATAGTTTTCTAATGAGAGCAACTAAGATTGTACCACAAGTAATATGAGGGGACCCATGCATGAGATAAACATTTCAAAGCTGTTTCTGTCCATCAGTAGTATAGGGGCAGTCCTGGGGGAAATTTTCTTTTTCCTATTCATAAGTCTAAGGTGTGCTTGAATATGGACAGTGATTAACTTTGTTTTATGTGGATAGGGATTCTGTTCCATAGCAGCAGTATTCTCTGCGAAATATATCTGTCCCTCCTAATCATTGTGCTGATTTTGCAGAAGAGGTTTAGATCCCTAGACCAAGTATTTCTGATGCCACTTGACTTGCTGATGTACAGTAAATCCATCATTAGAGGGTCAAAGAAAGCTTTGGCTGCCAGGCACAAGTCACCTCTTAGCGCTCTGCAGGATTCAAATTATAGTGACAGGGCTTTGAGTTGGTCAATTGAGGACATGTTGTTTAGGCCTTATATCCTTTTAATAACGTATATCTCTGGGCATTCCAGTTGTTGCATGTATCTGGACAGATATATGCCAAAGGGGCATTATATTCAATGGCTGGCCGAATAATGGATGAGTAAAGTGGGACAATGACATCCTTAGATCTAGACACAGTCCCTTTTTTTATAAGCCGTGCAATATAGAAGGATGTCCTAACAAAATTAGACATATGTTTGTCAATTGTGAGGTCACTGTTCACATATGTTCCCAAATCCTGAACAAGTGGGTCACGTCTTACAGACATACTGTCAATGTTATAGGTCCCACGGTTAGATGGCTTCCCAAAAGATACAATAATGCATTTTTTAGCATTTAGTTTCAGTCCATGATTGTGGCACCAGGTATTTATTTGAGTCAAACCTGCCTACAGGACGGCTAAATCATTTAGGAATTCAATGACTACCCCTAACATGCAATCACTTGCAAATTAGTCAGCCAGAACCATTTGGTATTGGATTTTACTTCAGAAAAGTAGATGCCAAACAGGAAGGGTCCCAGCATAGAACACTGGGGGACTCCACTGGTGACTGGTCTCTTTGTGGAGGTAATTGCCCCTATTTTGATTATCTGCATCCTATCTGTGAGTCAGTTCACAATCCAGCAGGTGACACATGGTTTTATTCCCAGTTTATTTAGTTTTTCTACTATGCCTGAGTGGGGAATTGTGTTAACATCTTTGGCCAGGTTGAGATATTCAGTGTGTACCATTTTGTTTTCATCAATTATTTTGGTGATCTTTTTAAAAAAATCCAACAGGTCAAGTAAGTATGACCTGCCCTTGAAGAATCCAAACCAGTATGGGTCTAGTGTTTGGAGTTTTCCTATGTCCTGATTGATTAATTCCATGATAAGTCTTTCAGTGGCTTTGCATATGAGGCTAGTCAGAATTATGGGTCTGTAATTGCCTGGGTCTGTGAAAGGTTCTTCCTTATGCAGGGGAACAACTGTAGCTGTTTCTTCATTCACATGGTACAAAACCTGCATGGAGAGATTGAACAGTATTGTTAGGGCTGTGGCCAAATCAAGCTTTATGCTATTAAAGATGCATCCATGGATATTATCAGGACAGAACAATGCAGTAGTTTTAGCTTTTGATGACACTTTTAGGACTTTGCCTTGTGTGGTAGCTGGAGGTAAGCCAGTTTCCGGTATATCTTGAAGGACAGACGAAAGAGAAAGAGGGGAAAATTAAAGCTAAATTTATCAACCAGTAGGTTTACTATATCTTCATCATCAGTGTAGGAAACAATGTTCACAATTAGCTCAGCAATTGCTGGATTGTACTTTTGACATTATGAACATAACTAAAAAATGTACTGCGATTGTGTTTGGCTTGGGTCAAACTTATCTTTGGAACATTGTGCTAAGGTTCTGAGTTGTTTGTTTATTTTAGTGACAAGGGCTCTATCATTTTTGGATAGAATAATAATTAGCAAATGTATGATCAAAAATGATTTCTGTGTCACAGATACGATGTTTTTTCATTTAGAGGTTAATAATGAAAGTGTATTTGTTATGAGGTCAGGAGAAAACTTTAGAGTCCTGAGCATTAAACAGAATACATTACTTTGTTTTAGACTAGAAACATTTTAATGCCAAAAAAGAAAGAGAGTAAGTGTACAGACATCTGAAAAAGGAAGTCCGTATTCATTCTTTTTAATATGGTGCTCCACCTTTTCCCTTTTCATAGTTGTTAGTTGACATGATTTGCTTTGCAACTAAATCAGTGATGAGAGACATTACATTTCTGAAGACGTTCAATGCAACATAAATAAATATGTTTGTAATTACTACACCATACATTCTCACAGCAAGTATTGCAACAATCAGAAAAAAGCCGCAGTGCATAGCAATGTAGCAATGTTTTGCTTTTTCTGTTTACTTGTTCTGCAGTGAGATAATCAAATCAGGCTGAGGATCATTTCTCCACATGACAGACTTTCATCCTGTCTTGCAGAAAAACAGTCTCTAAATGGGTTAGGTATTTTCAAAGTCTCTTATCATAGCATAATATACATAACTCCCCTCATGCTGTGTTCCTGGTGCAAGCAGTATATTAAAAGGGTCATATTAACCCGTCCAATCCACATTCAGTGTACTAGTAGCATTTGGTTTGGGAATAGATACTTTCATCTGTGGTAGCCTGAGCTCTTCACTTTTGTAGTGCAGAATCTACATAAAACTGCAGTTTATAAACAAATGTGTTTATTCAGCTCATTAGTAAATTGCCAAGATGGTAGATAGGAATTAAGTAGGGCATTTATGATGTACACATTTGCAGCCTCAGCAAGACTGCCACAGTAGTAACCACTTGAAACACAGAAAACTAAATGCAAACAGAGCACACCACCAAAAATATAGACTGGGAGGTGCAAACAGAGCACACCACCATAAATACAGACTGGGAGCTACAAGCAGAGCACACCACCAAAAATACAGACTGGAGGGGACACTGTGACAATCCAAGAAAAGTGCCAACTGAGTCATGATGAAATACTTCGAGTGCTTTTGTTTCAAGTATAAAATTATTCAGAATAACAAACCAACATGCAAACTCAGTTTAAATACATGACATCACTAATCATGGGACACATGAAGGAACGAACCAAAAGAAACAAAGTTAAAAACTTGAATAAAAACATGAATAAAAATGTAACATTAATATTACATACTTTACAGTAAAGGTACAGCTAATAAAACCTCATATTAGCCTTAAATGTTTTAGCTTAAGTACACTATTAATACAAATGTTGTCATTTAAAACAGGATTGACCATTGCATTTGTTTTTAAAGGTCCACAGTGTCACCCCTTGGACTAGGTTTCTATGCCAAAAAAAATAATCCTCAGAAAATTCAGAAATGTGCTTAGCCAGTGTATTATTAAAGTCTTTCTTACCAATACTTTAAATATGTTCCCTAATCCTGTCCTTAAAAACCTCTTTGGTTTCTCCAATATAGAAATAGGCACATTTCTGGCAAAGAGATGCACTAACAATACCCTTAGAATGACAAGTGCAATGAAACTTAGGGCTGATATTAATGTTACCCACAGTAACCCCCTCAATGTTCAACAAAAGCCTGCAAGTATTACAGCAACCACATTTAAAAGTCCCCCATTTACTTCAATTGTAATTTTGACTACCATTGTTGCATTCAAACAGCTTCTTAAGACACACACCCCTTCACACTATAAACAATGGGGAATGCCCATCATCTTTAATATATTGTCTAACTGACTAGAAATACCCCAATTCCTTTTGTGACAACTCACCACTGCCAATCAGTGATCAATGAGCCTCAATCCACACCACTGGGGACAGTGGGGGATGTTCACTGAGAGGATAACAGGTACACACACAGTATTTCCAGATGCAGGTCTCTGCATTAAGTGCAATTTCATTTAAGAGCACACAGATTCCACAGTCAGTCCTGGACTGGTTTCTTTCTCTTCATCCAGATCCCCAGTATGACTCCCCACTGACACAGCTATAAGGTTGAGATCTTAGTTGAAGGACCAACCCACGACCTCCAGCACCCTCTTTGTCCAGCCAGTTTTTCATGTCCCTGCCCAAGTAGCTGACACACATCCCCCATGAGGTTTGATTTACATACACACACACACACACACACACACACACACACACACACACACACCTGGGAAAGGCTGACACAGGCTTACTAGCTATGACCCCTTCTGCCCAGACTATAAGGTAGTTTTCACTGCCACCAGCCATTCCTGCCAGCTACCTTAAGGCCCTTAACAAAGGGTGCCCAATTGTACTGTGTAATATTAATGTTAACACAAATGGTAGTTTGACCAAGAGCAAGGTTATTAGTAGTGGCACACACAGTATCACCAAATAAATATGCAAGTACTCTCAAAACTTAAATAATCTCTACTCATATCAGCCACAATGAAAGGTTTAAATATATTTAGTAATAAATAATAAAAGAACAAGACACTACTAAATATATAGTCACAGTGACATCAGAGTTCAAAGTCATAGGAGATATTTAAAATAACACTGCAGTACAGGCTCACACAAATAAAGAAAAACAAATGCTAAACTAAGCTTTGCTATATTCCTGACTGTATCTAAGAGAATTATACTATTCCTTAGTAACTTACTATTAGAGCAAGGTAGATGTGAATGGTTCTTGTTGTTTTCAGGTGCAAGACATAATGCAGAATGCTCTCTGTCTCACTAAGAGATTTCTCAAAATAATATCTAAAATATTACTGCTGGGATAGCTTACAGAATTACATAATTTCTGGTCATCTGACTTTTAGTTCTCATGCAACCCCCCATTGCTGAAGCTGGCAGTATTTAGCATCTAGCTGCAAAAATACTCATACAAGGGCTTTTGCACAGAACTTTGGCAGATTCTGGAAGTCATAAAACAATTCCCAATTACATTCCTTCATGCTTCCAAAGTAGCAATTAGTTCACCCTAAATACAATACAGAATGCTTCCTAGAACAGACTTTGTGTCTCTAGCTGCATTGAAACATCTTTATGGTGTAGCCTATAAAGTAATTGAATTTCAGATATTTTTCTAAAGTTTGCTGGTTTGAGGCTAGGCCGCTGTATTCCAGTTTCCACTGTTAAAATACATACAGTTAAACAGTTGCAATAGTGCATGCACATTTCCGTTCTCTTCCAGTAGGGCACACTGTAGATACATTTTAAACACAGCACTTTATAAATACTCTTTCAACACAAACATCTGTATAGAGCAGTTTTGATATACACGACATACAGTTCTAATGCATTTGTAATGCAAACATCTTATATAAAATAGTTTGATATTCACAAATGACATATAATTATTTACAAAATTCCACCTAGCTGTGCTGGCAGTAGCTTCTATTGTGACACCTTTGAATAATATTTTTAATGCCTGAAAAATCTAGGCTTTAAGTGGTAAGAAAAGTTGTCCTTCAATTCTCAGGAGGGTTATTGCTTAGTAGCATTGCAGCTGTGTGTATTCCCAAAAAGTGGGGTGTAGGTGCCAAGTTATCTCTAAGAAATCACCTCATGCATAATATTCATTAAAAAAAATTCAGGATACCCTCTTCTCAGGAGCATGTTCTTTAATTTTGTACACTCCATTAAAAATGCAAAAAAATCAGAAACCATCCTTGCAGCCCTAACCCGCTTTCCTTTAATCACTATTTTTTCTGATGCAGAGGGTGGATGCTTCTGAAATGTAAACAAAAATCTCAATATGTTGTTTTTTTGAAAATAGAATACAGAAATTTGTTGTTAGGTTTGTCTTTAGTTGACTCAGTGTCTAAATAGTGCAGGATTTCACCAGAAATCAAGTGCATAAACTTAAAATAAGAAGTGGTATTGTTAATGTAATCAAGAAATTCCTGTTGTTAATGTAATCAAGAAATTCCTGTATCTTATCATAATGGTCAGTCCAAAAATACAGATCTAGTGTAAAAGGACCAACAGTCAGTGAACTTAGGCTTTAGAATATACTTCTTCCACACAGTAGTGTAGTAGACAGGAAAATGGTGATAAGACAGTACCTGCCACAACATCCCTGAAGTGGGCAGTGGATATCTCAAATTTCACTCATACATCCTATGGAAGATAGAAACTAGACCATGCATATGTACACATTTCCCCTATGTTTAATCTTTCATTTTCATGAAGAGCATTTTCTTGATTTTTACATGCTGAACAAAAAATTAAAACAAAAATAGAAAATATACTTAAGCAAGGACTTTTGCAAAGAAGCAGTTCCCTTGCAGCTAATACCTTCCTACTTAAAATTGATATACCCATGATCTCAAAACATTGGTGATTAGTGAAAAAATATCAATCACTGTATATAGAAGTATTTCAGAAAAGCAATTCTGCTGTGCCTAACAAAGCGATAAAGGCTTTTGGAAAAAAAAACACACCGAATTATAAATAAACCTCTACAAATGACAATTGCTGAAACAAATCTCATCAGACTGTAGGGAAAGGTATGCAAATACTTATCTGCTAAGCTGTACTCTGTACTTACATGATGTATTAATACATCCATTAGTGACTACCTATGTTGTAAAAGACAAAACCAACTTTTATTCCTTTGAATACACTGTCTCCATATCATGATGTGCTATCAATCCCATTACGTAATACACAAAATTATCTGCAAAGTATATTAGGGCTTTAGCGATGTCACTGGCAATGTTAGTATATAAATTTATGTTACTCATAATAAAAGAGTATTTAACCAAATGTCAAGTCTTAATATGAACTGTACAACTTCCTTCATCCAGAACTTAATGAAGTATTGTGGAATTCATACTTGTAAATACCACTGAACATTGCCTTTGCATCTGCTATACTGCTTGCCTGTCTTTTTGAAGATATGGCACATTGGTATATTATTATGTGACTAAGCCATAACTAAGGAGTCACTTGCAGATTTGTAGGACATCTTATATAACAGGACAACCATTTCTGTTAAATCTTATCTAGAGCTGCTCTTTGTTCTTCAAAGATGTCACCATGCATTATCTAGTCTATTAATGACTGCAGCATGATACTTTGTATCCTTCTAACAAGCTGCCTGAATGAAACAGAAAATGAACAATGATTCCTTACTTGGAAAATCATAAGGCTTGAAAAGAAATTTACAAAAGGCTTCTGTAAATGTTTTTAATTGTTGTTTAGAGTGACCTCTGTCTGGTCTATAAAGCAATGTGAAATCTAGACGTATTTCAAAATCTATGCCTGTAACATGCTGTTAGGGGAGCTGATACCAGATCAGGAAACTTAATATTAAAATGAAATCTCATTAGTACAGGATAAGCATGGTATACATATACATATACATACAAGCACATACACACACACACACACACACATATATATATATATATATATATATATATATATATATATATATATATGATTATATAAATACAAATAATTGGGAAATAGAAAATAATGTGAGATTACAGCACTCAAGCTTTTTGAAGACCACTTGGCCTTTAATCTTGATCGTATGAGCCCTTTTATATTATTGTTTCATGCAAAAAAGAAAACTAAAATCATGAAAGCTATTTGTTATGTATCTGACTCTAACCAGGTGCTGCTCATATTACCCAACTACCAGGCTACAATTTTCCTAAATAAAAAGCTACTTCTATTTGTTTTAATTTGTTTTTCTTCAAAATATGTTACTTTCCCTTTTAAGAACTCAGAACTGTATGCATGAGTTTCTTGTTTCTATAAAGAAATATGTGTCATCTGCCTTGTGTGGGCTATCTTTAAAGCAGCCCTTTTTTGATAAGTATGCTGCCATACAAATAAGGCAGTTTACTGTTTATTATGGTTCTTCCTGCCATTTCAGAAGGGGTAGAAGTTAAAATCGTGGATATTAAGGCTGTTAGAGGAAGCAGTGAACAGTCCTTCTCACTGGTTCAGAATACTTCAGGTGACTGGTGACTAAAACAAAGTGAATAAAAAAGTGAAGCTACTTCTGGATGTTTTCAGGGACAGGTCAATATTCTCTACCTCCCTTGTTGTGTAATTTCACTTTTTAGCTTTCTAAGTCTTTATTCCCCCTGACTGCAACATTCACCTCATGTACCAGTATTCCCCTACTTTGGCCTGTACAAAGCAATTTCTGGCAAATGTGTATTTTCTTGGTTTTGGACAAATATTACTTTTGAATGTTTCAACATCCTCCCTTCCAAACCTTCATTTCTAGATCAAGTCTATTTTCATATTATTCCCTTCTCCCAAATAATCTGTCCCTGATGGGGACTGTTGCTATGTTAAGAATGCTCTCTATAACTTCCATGTTATCCTTCCTTGCCTTCTCCTGGATGTCAGAAGCATCCGCTGTTGAAGTCTTCTTCATCATTTGGAGCATATAGGATCCTTATTCTCTATTTGGTTTCCTTTGTCCTTCCCTGGCAGGTTTTAGATTTTTCAGCTCCTGTACTGTGCACCTTCTCTGACAGTAACTGCTTTTTCTTTGTTTACAAAAAATGATTTCCATCCATTGTTTCACTCCCTCTCTTGCTAGCACATTCCCTACTTTGAGTAGTCTAAGGTCAATATTTTCTCTTTGTGTGTATGTCTTTTTCTCTCTCACTTACATTCAAGTTTATTTCCTGAAGTAGGACTTTGTCTCTTTAATCATGCCTGATTTTGTATACATTATTTCCTCCTATTAGGATTGTGTGCCCCCTCAATGTTCTGCGTTACTATGCTGATACTATTCTGTTTCACTCACTACTGTTCTGCAATCACCCCCTTGCCATCTGTTGGCTAGATTACATCTTATGTAAAAATTAGTGACACAAGCACCACAATGTCATATAAAAAGGCTTAATTTATTATAATGTGCTAGTAGACAATATTTTCACCTTTCAAGGCTTCTTCAGGCAGAAAACTGCATACAGGTTTAAACATAGTTTAAATAGAGTTGGTTAACATCATGTGACTTCCACTAATTATAATTTAAAGATATATATCATGTAAAAAGCAAAAGTACATAAACTCAATACTAAAAGTATAAAAATATATAAAAATATCACAATTTATTACTAATGCCCCTCAGAAGTGGTTTTAAACTAAAATAATAATATAATCCAGGGTATTGATAAGCTTTAAAGTGTAGAATCCATCAATTCTCCATTAATTCAGTGTAGTTAGATACATCACCCCTCTAATAGATTTTCTAATATTTTGTAGGATTAAAAAAATAAATGTATGTGTATCATCTGTATTTTTTATATGTCTGTATAATGCATTAGTTTCTAACTTCTACTTAACCTCTAAAATATGTTCACATATTCTATCTTTTAACTTCCTATTGCTCTTGCCTATATAGAACACAGTACACTGTGAGCATCTAGCCATATAAATACTATCTGTGGTATTACATGTACCATAACTTCTTATGTAGAATGTTTTAGAAGTGATTGGATGAATTAACATTTGTATAGATATATTTACAAAAACAGCAGTTATAACATGTTAAAGTGCCCTTTTTGTTTATTATACTATGCTTATGTTGATACTGTTCCTTATACCATAATTTATGTTTCAAGTTAGTTTGGTTCTTATATCCAAAATGTCAAATGGTCAAGAGATGCAGCCTTAAAAGCTGGTACATGTTTTATTATACTCCAATGTTTCTTAATAGTATTTTGTATCTTATTTGTATTCATATCATATGGCAAGGTGCATCTAAACGGGTCTATATTGTATTAGCGAATGCTTAAAATCCCTTTTAAGTGAAAGCTTACAATCTCGAACACCTGGAACAGCGATTATTTTCACAGGGAAAAAAATTGCTGGGCTGGTTCCAGGAGTTTGCCATTTCCTCCACTGTGGTGCAATCTTGGAGTTGGTATATTTAAGTGGGGGTGTGGGGGCACAGCCCCCCACATTATAAAATGCTTTAAGTTTTTTTTTTTTTTTTTTTTTTGTGGACCAGAGATTTTTTTCCCTGTGAAAAAAACTGCTGTTCCAGGGCGTTCGAGATTTTAAGCTTTCACTTAAAAGGGGTCGATGAATTAGCGTTCGCTTTTCTAAGCATTCACTAATTTAATATAGACCCATTTAAATGCATTATTTGTAGCTCTCCTAGACAAAAATATATTCTTTTGTTGTTGAGCATGAGTACTTGAAAAGATAGGATACATGTCATTACTATTAATTTCTTGCTTTCTGTCATTAGATAACTTAGTTACCATACTTTCAGAATACCCTAAATCCAAAAAGTTTACATTGATTGCTTGTAACTGTGTATCCATTTATTCTTTATCAGTATTAAGGTGACTAATATGTTTAGTTTGGTTTTTAACTATATTTGTGAATATATGTGAAGGCTGCATATTATCTCTATGGAGATAGGTGTTTTTCTTTACAATTTTCTTAAATAAAGCAGTACCATATCAAGTACTTATATCAAGAAATTCTATATTAAAATAGAATATGAATAATGTATTTTTATTTCAGAATGTGGTGTACAAACAATGTAGAGGTGTGGCTATGGGTATGCCCACGGCTAACACCTTTGCAAATGTGGCCGTTAATAACTGGGAAACTAAATATGTATTAGATAGTGCAAATAATACATTTAAGAACAGTATTTTATTTTATCAGAGATTTGTAGATGATCTGTTTCTTATTTGGGATGCATCTGTTTTACTTTTTGAAGAATTTGTTAGTTATTTACATACAAGTACTTTTCTAAGGTTTAAATATAATATTAACTATTTAAGTATAGAATTTCTTGATATAAAAATATTTAAGCAGTTAGATGGTACAATTGGTACTACTTTATTTAAGAAAATTGTAAAGAAAAAATATCTTCATAGAGATAGTATGCATCCTTCACATATATTCACAAATATAGTTAAAAACCAAACTAAACATATTATTTGACTTAATACTGGTAAAGAATTAATGGATACACAGTTACAGGCTATCAATGTAGACTTTTTGGTTAGAGGGTATGCTGAAAGTATGGTAACTAAGTTGCAAGAAATGGTACTTTTCCGTTAAACCCCTACCACGTGGTTTCATTGCCAGATCGGTGTGTCTCGCTTTTATTTTTACAGAGATATGCATTTTGAGCAGAGTACATGCCCACCAGTATAATAGTTATGTATACATTGATCAGATAGTGTCTTATGTTTTTATGCAGGTAGGGGATGAAAGATGTGTTTATTTTTATTGTCTATCAAATGCAGTTTAATCTATTGCATTGTAAGCATAGGAGCCCCCCACTCCAAAAAAGTTATTCACATTTTTTTAGGTATGTCATAAATGTTCCTTTTTGTTGACTTTTTCAGCAATGGAAATGTTTAAGCTAAGGAAACACAGAACCATCATTTTGTGTTTTATGGGCTTCTAATACATAAGCATCGTTTTCTTGTTGGGAGCAAGTGTTAATACCAAGAATGCCACACCTGCGGGTTTCATATTTTAAGTGTTTCACACAGGACTTTGAATCCCATGGTCTGTTTCTCCCTTTGTGTTTAGTTTATTAGGAATATTAAGGAAAGTGAAGTAAATGGCTTCTTGATAAATGCACACAATGGTTCTCCAGATTCCACCGAGGTAGCTCGTTTTTGATCTTCTCCAACTTCTTTTCTTCTAATCTTACCACCATTTAGGCAGTTCCTGCTTTTTTGAGATATTCTATACATAAATATTTCCAAGTTAAAAGATTGTTCCAACAGTATATTGCATAGCATTGAACAAACAAAAAGAGAAACCGCGTGGTTGGGGTTTAACAGAGAGGTACCCAAGAAATGAATAGTAATGACATATATCCTATCTTTTCAAGTACTCATGCTCAACAACACAAGAATAGATGTTTATCTAGGATTGCTACAAATAATGCTTTTAGATGCATCTTGCCATATGATGTGAATACAAATAAGATACAGAATATGATTAAGAAACACTGGAAGATGGTAAAACATGTACCAGCTTTTAAGGATGTATCTCTTGAACATTTGACATTTGGATATAAGAACCAAACTAACTTGAAACATCAATTATGCTGTAAGGAAAGTATCACTATAAGCATAGTATAATAAACAAAAAGGGCACTTTAACATGTTATAACTGCCATTTTTGTAAATATGTCTATATAGATGTTAGTTTCATTCATCCAATAACGTCTAAAACGTTCTATATAAGAAGTTATGGTACATATAATACCACAGATATTATTTATATGGCTAGATGCTCTCAGTGTACTGTGTTCTATATAGGCAAGAGTAATAGGAAGTTAAAAGGTAGACCATGTGAACATCTTTCAGAGGTTAAGCAGAAGCTAGAAACTAATGCATTATATCGACATATAAAAAACTACAGATGATACACATATTTAATTTTTTAATCCTACAACATATTAGAAAATCTATTAGAGGGGGTGATATATGTAACTACACTGAATTAATAGAGAATAGATGGATTATATGCTTTAAAGCTTATCACTAACCTGGATTAAATGATTATTTTAGTTTAAAACCACTTCTGAAGGACATTACTAATAAATTGTGATATTTTTATATATATTTTTATACTTTTAGTATTGAGTTTATATGCTTATGCTTTTAACATGATATATATCTTTAAATTATAATTAATGGAAGTCACATGATGTTAACCAACTCTATTTAAACTATGTTTAAACCTGTATGCAGTTTTCTGCCTGAAGAAACCTTGAGAGGTGAAAGTATTGTCTTCTAGCGCATTATAATACATGAAGCCTTGTTATATGACATTGTGGTATTTGTGTCACTAATTTTTACATAATTTGGACTGTTTGTAGTGACACTTGCTTTATCTGTGTGGTAAGAGCCTTTTTGTTGTACTTTGGCTAGATTACATCTCCCACGTTATCCTTATGAGTTTAATATATCATCCTTTGGCTTAAACCTATGTTCAGCCCCACCTGCCTTAAGTAAATGTAAAGTAGGCATTGTTTTGTCCTTGACATTGGCCAAAGTTTTCTGTCTCTCTTTGTTCCTCCCTTAACCACTCAGCCAAGCTTGTATTGTTTTGATTCAAGCTTTCCTCCTTTGTACTCTTTTCATTTTACACCTTCTGACATTTTGTTTTAATTTTTCATGGCTTTTCTGTTGTTCGCATCCCTCTTTATTCTTCATTGTCTTATCCTCTTCAGTTGTTAAGTCTTGTAGCCCTCTAGTCCTTCATTCACTTCTCCAGCATGTACACTCTGACCTTCTATTTCTTCTTTCCTTTATCTATTTTATATTTACTTTTGTCCTGGGACGGCACTATTACAAACAGCCTAACCCAAACTTGGGTCAAAATGTTGGTTATAAATGTTGTCCACAAAGTGAATTCCTTTCATTCAAGAGCCATTTTTTCCTTTACTTGATAGCCTTTGTTAAAAATATTACATAATTATGTTGCATTGTATGCTATGCAGTCTCTGCCATACACATTGTTGCATAGAGCAGAAGGACAATTTTCTACAGTATGTGAGTTGCAGTGCTTGTGTCTTTTAGCAGAACAGCTTTGGTCTGAGGTGCTATGTGTTGCCTTATGTAAACACAATAGATCAAGTCTGGTTTCCTTTGTTAGCAGAACAGCTTTGTTCTGAGATGTTATGCATTGCCTTATGTAAACACAATAGATCAAGTCTGGCTTCCTTTGTTAGCAGAACAGCTTTGGTCTGAGGTGTTATGCGTTGCCTTATGTAAACACAAAAGATCAAGTCTGGTTTCCTTTGTTAGCAGAACAGCTTTGGTCTGAGGTGTTATGCCTTGCCTTATGTAAACACAATAGATGAAGTCTGGTTTCCTTTGTTAGCAGAACAGCTTTGGTCTGAGGTGTTATGCCTTGCCTTATGTAAACACAATAGATCAAGTCTGGTTTCCTTTGTTAGCAGAACAGCTTTGGTCTGAGGTGTTATGTGTTGCCTTATGTAAACACAATAGATCAAGTCTGGTTTCCTTTGTTAGCAGAACAGCTTTGGTCTGAGGTGTTATGCGTTGCCTTATGTAAACACAATAGATCAAGTCTGGTTTCCTTTGTTAGCAGAACAGCTTTGTTCTGAGGTGTTATGCGTTGCCTTATGTAAACACAAAAGATCAAGTCTGGTTTCCTTTGTTAGCAGAACAGCTTTGTTCTGAGGTGTTATGTGTTGCCTTATGTAAACACAATAGATCAAGTCTGGTTTCCTTTGTTAGCAGAACAGCTTTGGTCTGAGGTGTTATGCATTGCCTTATGTAAACACAATAGATAAAACACAAGTAAATGGAAGGTACTAAAACAAGCCAGTAATCTGAAAAAAGTACCCAGTACTCAGCGTCAGTGCAACTGATTTAATAGCAAAGTAACAACACAAATCCAATACGTAGTTGTTTGTAAAACTCCACGTTTCGTCAATAACTTCCTCAGACAAGATACAACATCACAAGACATAAAATCACAATTTAAATACTTATGACAAGTTTTAAACTAACCAATGAAATTCTGTGTTCATTGAATATATTGAATACTAATTAAATACGATCCTTCATATCACATCCACTTATTCAAAACAAAATGAACTGTAAGTGATACAGAATGTTTGTAATTCATTAAAACAGTGTAAAGTGTATATGTAATGTGCAAAAAGCAAAACATTAAATCATTGTAGTCACGTAGGTCTGTAAGTTAAAAAATTAAATATACATTTTATAAATAGTCACTTGTTAAAAAATTTTTTACAACACATTAATGAAATAACACCTCCATCTCCTGGTGTAAACTGGTATTACAATACTCAACCACATAAAACTTTAAAACTTTAAATAGTGTATGTTAATGTACCAAGTTTCCCACTTTAGTTGAATACAGAGAACTATATTGGCAGATTGTACTAGAAGCATATAAATATCCAGGTATTAATGACATGATTTCCCTTAAACCTGTATTGAATCTTAGGTCAGCTAAATTATAAATTATTAACACACATATACATATAAAATTTTTTTTCTAATTTTAACTATTTGGTACATTAACATACACTATTTAAAGTTTTAAAGTTTTATGTGGTTGAGTATTGTAATACCAGTTTACACCAGGAGATGGAGGTGTTATTTCATTAATGTGTTGTAAAAATTTTTTTAACAAGTGACTATTTATAAAATGTATATTTAATTTTAACTTACAGACCTACGTGACTACAATGATTTAATGTTTTGCTTTTTGCACATTACATATACACTTTACACTGTTTTAATGAATTACAAACATTCTGTATCACTTACAGTTCATTTTGTTTTGAATAAGTGGATGTGATATGAAGGATCATATTTAATTAGTATTCAATATATTCAATGAACACAGAATTTCATTGGTTAGTTTAAAACTTGTCATGAGTATTTAAATTGTGATTTTATGTCTTGTGATGTTGTATCTTGTCTGAGGAAGTTATTGATTAACGCGGAGTTTTACAAACAACTAAATTGATTTGTGTTGTTACTTTGCTATTAAATCAGTTGCACTGACGCTGAGTACTGGGTACTTTTTTCAGATTAAACACAATAGATCTTCATTTTCCTTCTTCCTTTTTGTGTTGTCCATTTCAGGATCCTTTGCTTGAACAGGATCTGCAGTTTGAATTATTAACAGTTTCTTTAACTCTTTTGCATTGCATCTGTGGTTTCACAATGCCTGTCTGTATTGTGCACTTATGTATTTCAGGGTTCTGACAAATTACTTCAGCCCTTCCATCATCCAGCACGTAATTTAAGAGTATCCACACTAGTACTTCTCACACAAGTTTCTCTGAGATCCCCTCTTTCTTTATGTTTTCATGGTACTCTCCCTTAATATGCTTCTCATGGCTCCCTGGAGTTCTCCTGTCTGCCTGGCGTCTCTACTTTACTTCCTCTGGCTTATTTCCTCATTTCTTTCTGTTGTGCTGATGTCCCCATTATCATTTTCTGTGGCTAAGTTCCTTCCATTCTGTATGGGTCTTCTTACACATTAGTAACTCTGTGTTCTGCACTATCTGCATGTCTTCTGACTCCTTCTCACTTCATGCCCTGTGCAGGATTCCCTCACATATCATCTGTCACAGGCAATTTGAATATTTTAACTGAAATCCATGACTTTGCTTTTGGTTATACAGCTCAGCTTTTTTCGTGTCCACCACCTGAAGTAACTGGATTCTGTCTCCTTTCTCTACTGTGCAGGTAATACAGCTAGATAGCTTATCAATCCAGTAATACATAAAGCTTTCATGTCATTTATTTTTACTGTGAATAGACAACTTCAGAAAGGTCCTCTGCAAAGCTAATAAACATTTCTCTATAAGGGATTATCTTGTGTGCTCTGGCTTGTCTGGGATTTCCTGTTTTGCTTTAAATTAATTTATACAAGATTGTGCAGGTCAGAAGAGGGTGGGCTTCTTTTTTTCTCATTCCTCTTGCTATCACTGTTATTTATTTCTGTTAGAAGCTCTTGCAAAATTGTAATGATAAATCTTTCTTGTAGCAAATCCAGAACCAATGTTTAAGTTTCAATGCAGCATAACCACAATTAGGTTGTGACAAGTTTGGGGGATCTGTCTTAGGTGCAAGCTGATGGGGGGTGGGGACAATAATTTGCTTATGGAGCATGAATGTAGCAATGGCATTCATTCTAGAAGTGGAAACTGATATTGTTGCTTTTTAAATCAATGTGTGTTAGTAACTATACAGTAGCCGGGATCTTACTAAATTGTTTCAGTCTTGCTACAGTTACATTTTTGCTGTCAGAAGACCTTTTTTGTTCCTCAGCTTCAGAGTACTGCCCACGGTTCCAACTGATTTAGCTACAGCTCTGCAAAGCAGGCACCTTTTCACATATTGCTAAGAGGGAATACTACTTCATCCAAGTTTAATTTCAATGTAACACAGCTGATCATGCACCTTATCAGCTTTTTCAGTTCTATTAGTTTTCTGAATTTCTGTTATTATTGCTGTTCTAACATCTTTCAATTTCTAGATCTATTATCTGAGCATCTTCATTTAAATTTACTGGCCTCCTGTGGTGCTGCTCATTGTTTCTACACTTCCCCCCATTCACCATTCTGTTTTTTTTTTCTTTCCAGTTCTAGATCATCTGGAACATTTTTTTCCAACTTTTTCCGTAGCCTTTGTCAAACTGTAATTTTTAACAGGCATGTTGGTACCCTCCATAATATTTTCCATAGATTTTGTGAAATACAGTATCTTCCAATCTTCCAATACTCTCTTCCCTATCTAGACCAAACTATATATAAATCTGACAATGCATTGCTAGTGATAGTAATCTTAAGTTCCTTCCTAGAATCCAAAGAAAACCTCATAAGAGGTGAACTGAACCACCTAAGCTGTTTCCCTCAATATCAAAGCTACCCTACTCATCCTTTTGATATCTTTAATTGCTTCATTAATACTATCCTAGACAAGCATTTCACACTGCAGGATAAATGACTTAAGCAGTAATGTCCCTCAATTGCACTAAATATGAAGTAAGTTACTGAAACCAGAAATAAAGCCAAGAAGTTGAGGAAGAAGACTGACAGCTCCCTCCATCATGAATAATTTTCCTTCCACAGAAAAAAGTGAAATAAAAATGAATTATGCAATACTTTCATACTGCAACACAAAGCTAACCATCGTGGCATCAGCAATGCTATATTTTTATGATAAGAAATCCATTAAGTCACTGCTTGTTATGAATGCCTCTTGTATATAGAAATAAAAGAATCATATTAAGTTTTCTGTCTACCAGCACAGCATCACCTAGAGCAATAAGTACTCCATCATTTCCAGCATGCAAAGCCAAACTCAGCCCTCACCCTCTTTGCAAAGCATGACCTCAATTATCTCTAAAGGCAGTCACTTCAAAATATTAAGGAAACTCCTTGAAAAGCTACATAGGCAAACTAAACCTAACCAATGCAGCACTGACTCCACCTTTCTTCATTTTGCTGATCATCCACAAGACAAACACTTTAAACATATTTTCAACCGGTTCTTTACCATTAGCATAATTCATTTCTTTTCACAATTAAGACCTTCATTCCTAGATAATCATCATCACAAAGAATTCATCTCCCTCTGCAAGTGCAAACTTTTGATCAACATCTTTTCTTTTCCTTTCAAGTTACAAAAACATAAAGAAAAATATAGTTAACTATTTCAGCATATCAGTAAACATTGAATTCCTAATGACGCCCGTATGGTTTTAGAACTGATCAAAATACTCTCACTGCAGTCTGTGCAGTGACTTATATAATGTTGTTGGTCATGTAAAAAGGATGGCTCACCAGATCTATGTTTGTGGACCTTGCATGTGTGCTTGACAGTGTAGACCATACTGTATCACTTAAGGAACTGGCAGCTATCAGTTTCCATTCTAATTATTTATCCTTCTTCTGTAATATTTTTCCCGCATGATTTTTATTGTCTTGATGGGAGACCACCAAACTGAGCTGTGATCTGTACTTCTAAATAATATCAAAAACAATATAAAAAACAATATATATCCCCTCAGTGCTAACTCTTTATACCAACAATATTATCCTACATGGAGAGTGTCCATCTGCTTCCCGGACTAAAAATGATTTACAAAATGATTTGCCCCAGTTATGCAATTGTTTCATAGCTAACCACTTTGCATTTATCGCAACAAACAATTGCTGTATTTTTCAGTACCTAGCAAGAGATAATGAAATATAAGGTTTTGATCTTAAAATGTCTTATAATGTCAGATTTAAATTGCATTGCACAGCTAATGCAATATAAGTACCTATGGCTTACCCTGCACCCAGCCTGTACTTTAAAACATACACTGATGTGATAATTGACAGGATGTGTGGAAAATTACAGGCCTCTTGGTCAATAGCATGCCATCTTACCCAGCATCATCAATCTGTCCTTGAAGTCAATACATTCATTCCTTCTCTAAAATATTACTCTAAATTCCTGCCAAAACATTCATAAAGTTCTGAACATTATGAACAAAATCTGTTGCTTCATTCCCCCTAAATGCCAAAAGTGTACACCACTGGATCACACTCATAAAAGCAAATAATGTTACAAATCACAGATCAGTCTACCTTACTATTTACTTCATTCATTACTAAACTATTCTATGACCATCACTGCCCTGTTTAAGAAAACAAAACTTACCATTGATCATCCATCAACAGGAAGATAACAACATGACTTTTCATAGATTTAAATTTATCCCTGATAATTCCTGAAATAACTTTTATCAACATTATGCCAAATGATTAGAACAGCCTTCCACAAAGTCTCAGGGAAAATATAACAAACTGTACTAAATTCAGATAAGAACTTATTGCATGTCAAAAAAGGATCTATCATTGCACTTATTTCATGGATAAGGAACACATGTCTCCCTTTATCATTAAGATGTCAACACATATATTATTGCTTTAAACATAAAGAGTACATAATAAAGCAATCCTTAATAATCAACTGTAGATAACTGAATGTGTGCAAATGTAAATATATTTCTTTTTTTACTTTCCATAAACAGTTGTTCAAAACACAAGTTTTAGTATCTTCAAGTGCATGTTGTAAAATTCATCTGTACATAAGAACATCTTAAGAATTTATTCACAGCTACATAAGTAGTCAACTGTTTGAATTCATCTCCTATATACTGATCTTTCCATTCACTGTTTTCAATAAAACTGCAGTTATCAGTACAATGTGCTCCTGCAGTGATTCCTTTGTCTAGGAAGACCTCTCCATTTTTATGTTTGTCTGTCTCTGGAACTGGTGTATGTAAGTTCAAAGATGTAGATTCAGAGCTTCACAAGTTAGCACTAGCCTAGCAAAAACCTGTTTCAAAAGTTCCCATGATCCTCAGGGAGAATAATACAAGATAGCCAGTTTGTAAAATTGAGGTTGACCACCTAATTATGTCTGTTTGCTTTGAAGGTGCCAATGGTGTTATTTTTTTTTTTTTGTCATGTGATAGAAGCTTGTTCTCTAAGTAGGGGATACATTGGGATATTGATCCATCATTCCAACATGCCTTATTTATCTGATGATAAAGATTTGATTCTTATAATTGGATATTTGAGAAGCAATTTGCTCCGTGAAGGAATGGAAGTTAAAAGTGGGATGGAGCTTTCATGACTCTAAAGGCTAAACAAAGATTGCCATGGAAGAGTCTGTAACAAACTGATTACAGAGAGAGCACTGTCATGCTTTTACAGTAATTAAGATTTGTGAAGCAATGATCTTTTTAATTAGGAACCTTTGACTTCTTTCAAGTTGAGTAACCTGTTAAGATGCACACACCCACTCACACACACATGCATGCACACAGGCACACACACACACACACACACACACACACACACACACACACACACACACACACACACACACACACGCACACATGCCAAAATGAGAACTATATCCAATAATATGTCTGATGAGATATGAGTAAACAGGAATTAATACTGCTTTGGATTTATTGGAGGTGCCTTTGGAAATTAGATGAGACAAGTGATTTAATTTTTGGTCATTGTCCTTGCATGGGTTGTTAACATGGTCTGTCCCATTTTGAGCAATTGTGAGACAGTGGAAGATCAAATAAAACACCCAGTCATCTGTTAATATAAGTAACCCCAGATCAGGAGTGTAAGTTAGAATACCTCAAAAATATATGCCAAATAGGAGAGGACCAGCACTTAGCCCTATAGTACACCACTGGTAATAGTTTTGTTTTAGGAAGTAACCTGAAACTCTAACCAAATGGGTCCTCTCAGACAACAAAATAGTTTTGATCTACACAGCATAATTATTTGTATTCAGAATTGTAAATCTGTCAATAATGCCTACATGGGGACAGGCCCATATACAGTCGATATAAGAAGTTTACACCCCCCCCCATTAAAATGCTTGGTTTTTGTGATATAAAAAATTAGTCCACAATAAATTATTTTAAAACTTTTCCCACCTTTAACGTGACCTATAACCTGTACAATTCAATTGAAAAACAAACAAATCTGTTGGGGAAAAATATAAAAATAAAAAACCTACAATACGCTAGTTGCATAAGTGTGCACAACCTTAAACTAATACTTTGTTGTGTGTGCGCACCCTTAAAGTCATACTTTGTTGAAGCACCTTTTGATTTAATTACAACATTCAGTCTTCTTGGTTACACACCTGCAATAAATTAAAGAGACCCTAATTAACCCCAAATGAGGTTCAGCTGTCCTAGTATGATTTTCCTGACATTTACTCAGTTTCCTGCTACAGCAAAAGCCATGGGTCTCAGAAAGCTTACAAGGCAACAAAGGGATATCATTGTTGAAAGGTATCAGTCAGGAGAAGGGTACAAAATAAATTCCACAGCATTGGATGTACCATGGAACACAGTGAAGACAGCCATCAAAAAGTGGAGAAAATATGGGACAACAAAACTGGATGTTTCTCCAAAATTGATGAAAAGACAAGACGAAAACTGGTCAGGGAGGCTTCCAAGAGACCTACACTAACACTGAAGGAGCTGCAGGAATTTCTGGTAAGTACTGGTTGTGTACTACATGTGACAACAATCTCCTGTATTCTCCATATGTCTGGACTATGGAGTAGCGTTGCAAGACTGAAGCCTTTTCTTACACAGAAACACATCCATGCCTGGCTAAAATTTGCAAAACAATACATCAAGTCTTCCAAAACCACGTGAGAACATGTGCTATGGTCTGATGAGACCAAGGTTGAACTTTTTGGTCACAATTCCAAAAGGTATGTTTGATGCAAAAACAGCACTTTGCATCACCAAAAGAACACCATCCCCATGGTGAAGCATGGTGGTGGCAGTATCATGCTTTAGAGTGGCCTTTCTTCAGCTGGAACTGGGGCTTTAGTCAAGGTGGAGGGAATTATGAACAGTTCCAAATACCAGTCACTTTTGGCCCAAAACCTTCAGTCGTCTTCTAGAAAGCTGAAGATGAAGAAGAATTTCACTTTTCAACACAACAATGACTCCAAGCATACATCCAAATCAACAAAAGAATGGCTTCACCAAAAGAAAATTAAAGTTTTGGAATGGCCCAGCCAGAGGCCAGACCTAAATCCAATAGAAAATTTGTGAGGTGACCTGAAGAGGGCTGTGCACAAGAGATGCCCTCACAATCTGACAGATTTTGGAGTGCTTTTGCAAGGAAGAGTGGGCAAATATTGCCAAGTTAAGATGTGCCATGCTGATAGACGCCTACCTAAGAAAACTGAATGCTGTAATTAAATCAAAAGGTGCTTCAACAAAGTATTAGTTTAAGGGTGTTCACACACAACAAAGTATTAGTTTAAGGGTGTCCACACTTTTGCAACCAGCATATTGTACATTTTTTGTTTTATTTTTATATTTTTTCCCTTAACAGATCTGTTTGTTTTTCAATTGAATTTTACAGGTTACAGGTCACATTAAAGGTGAGAAAAGTTTTGAAATTATTTATTCTGGTCTCACTTTTTTATATCACAAAAACCTGATATTTTAACAGGGGTGTGTAAACTTTTTATATCCACTGTATACTGTATGTATTTTATAAGCACTGTTATCTATTTTGGTGACATTTTCAAAGAAACTAATGAGGTTAAAGAGGCCAGACCTTCCTTTGACAAAGTTAAACTAATAGTTTAGGATTAACAAATTTTAATGTACAGATTAATGAGTTCTGAAATAATGCATTCCATAGCTTTACATGTCAGATCAGTGAGACTAATGGGTCTATAATAACCAGGGTATGCGTTTGGGCCACCTTTGTGCAATGGACTTACAATGGCTATACTTCAGGCTTCTGGAATCTGACCATTGGAGATATTTAGATTAAAGAGGTTAACTATGGATTCAGATAGCCTATATTTAGTACTAATAATCAGGCGACCTGGCAGAATATCTGGACCCAGTGATGAGGTGGTCACAGCTTTTGAGAGGGCTGAGAGCACTTGTTCCATAGTACTTAACAGTAACTGAATCCTGACAAATTTAACTTGTTGAGTCAATTCTTCATTATTTTAAACATTGGAAATTCATAGATGAAACTATATTGTATTCTGCAACAATTGTATTCATTTTGCAATTCTTTTACTCTTATGTATGTTGAAAATGCTATGTTGCCTGGTTTGTAGCTGAAACGATTTAAGTATCAGCACACCTACCTGATTAACTAACACATAAATTAGTTATTGAGGGATCTTTTGAATAGTTATAACTGAATTTCCACTAAATTTGTCAGAGGAAATATGAACTATTTCCTTTCAATCACAGGGGACAGTATTGCTAAGTGCTTGTTCAGCTATTTCCTTTTGGTCAGAATGGCAGTATCATTGTGAACTAATTCTGAAAATTGCTGGGTAGTAGTTCTTCATTTCTTGACATGTTTAAAGAAATATATGTAGTGTTTTTTGGTTTTATTGGCTATTTTTTGCTTACATTAAGCTTTGAGCTCCCTCAAGATTCCCATAAGCTTCTTACTATTTTGTTTAACTGTATTTTAAAGTAAGTAGAATGAGACTTCTTACAAGCACTAAGTGGTTTTTCTCTTGTTATATAATTCATTTAAATTGGTATTCCACAGCAGAGAATACAGCATCTGACTTTATCTCGTATGCAGTCATTACTGATAGATTCATAAAAAGGTGTACATTTCTAATTAAATTAGGTACAGATAGTGACTACCTTATCTATACAAGCCCATTCCAAATTACACTTTTCATTTTATTTTATGTATTAATCTTGAGTAGTTTAACTTGTTGAGTTGATTCTTTTTTATGTTAAGCACTGGAGATTCATAGGTGAACATATGTTGTATTCTGCAACAGTTGTCTTACTTTTGCAATACTTGAAATCCTCTGTATGTTGCAAATGCTATTCAGCCTGGCTTGTAGCTGAAAGGGGTCTAAGTATCAGCCCACCTAACTGATTACTAAATACATAAATTAATTATTCATTCATCATTTAACATGAGTTGCTGTTGCTAAAAAAATTCCTCAATGGATTTCTGTTACTTTCATTAAATGATTTTCCATATCATCTTTTCTTTTGCATGATGGCATATCTAGAATGTGGCATCCTTTCATTAGTTTTCAACTTTCATTTATTTCACTTCTTTGTTGCCTTTCTCTCTAGTGGAAAAGAAATATGTTAAGCTAAAGAAAAAAATACAATAGTCATGAGCACCAGATACCGTCCAAGATTCCAGATGGTCATATCTTAATATAATGCTCTAGGAAGGCATATCGTGTAATGTCAGTTTTATTTATCCTGGTGAAGGTAGTATTGCATTTTAAGGTTCCTTTGTTTTTAACTATGTATGCCCACTAAAGAGAACTGCCTTATTCTTGGGTGATCTAGCAGCATTCATCCTTTGTTTACTTTATTTATTGCTTTTCAGGAAAGTAAACAGGTATTTCTCTCTGACATATATGTATTCCTTATACTATACATATATTTCTCTCTGACATATATATGTTCCTTATACTAGCCTGTTAACTTACCTCTACTTTCTCTCACTTTCAAACTTACCTGCAGAATTCTCCCTTTCTACTGATTGTCTTCCCTAGTAGTCCACTCTCTTGTCTCAACCCACTCCGTTCGGCCTTCGGGCTCACTCCGCTCCCCTACCCTGCCCCCAATTCCCACCCACCCCCAGTGCTCCTACATTTATACCACTAGTAAACACACCCCTATCCTATCCACTCCAATCAGACTGATAACATCATAAACTCACCCAAACCTCTTTATTGTTCATCACACCCACTAATTAACTAATCTACCTCCTACACTATTTACTTAGTCATACTACTACTCCCCACCTGTACCTTCAATCTACTTTTCATCCCTTTGCTCACCTCCCCAATCATTAAAATGTGTACAACATTTATCCCTTCACAACTTAAACTACTTATCTGCTTATCACTTTTATCTTATCTTGTAACTACTTACCTCTTAACGTCCTACGAATACCCACTTAACTCTACTCTTCCTTTTCCCTCTAAATACACCTCTACACCTATATCACCTTTCTCTCCTACCTTCTTAAATCTCACCACTTAGCCTAACTACCTACTAGCCAAATATCACAGACTAGCACACTTCAAGTTAAGCAAACTAAAATCTAGGAAACTATTTGACTGTTTTTACAAACTTCTGCAACCAAAATATTTTAAACTCCTTCACTCACTATTGGTTGGAGATATTCATCCTAACCCTGGCCCACCCCATACCAATACCAATGCCTACAAAAAACAAGACAAAACTACTTCTCTATCATTTTCCATACCTACCAACTCTCTATTGCCGATCTCAACATATGAAGTATTTGTAACAAAATTACTCAAGTTCATGCCCTTCTAGAAGTCCATCAATTTGATATTTTATGTTTAACTGAAACATGGCTAAAACCTACCATTAAAGACAATGAAATCACCCCACCCAGGTATAACATCATTAGACTTGATCGCACTACCAAAAAGGGAGGAGGTGTAGCAATTCTCTACAAAACACAATTCCAAATTAGTACTATAAATCTGACTTGTACCCTAGATAATAATGCCGAAATAATCAGTTCCAAACTTCAAGTCAGCACTAGTAAAGCCATAAATATCATTTGTGCATATCTCCCTCCAGGAAATAACATTAACACTCTTGAATGTATCCATAGTTCACTCTCCACCAACCTCCCTTAAGAAACATTAGTCCTAGGCGACTTCAACATTGATTGGTATTCCTGTAACAATACAAACCCCACCTCCCATATAAACCTATATGGCTTCATACAACTAATTAATAGTCCTACTAGAACTAATAAAACCAACAATAATGAAACCACCTTAGACTGGATCCTTACTAATACTCCCCAACAAACCTACCAATCAGGTACCCTACCAGATGATCTAAGCAACCACTCACTAACTTATGTCATTAGGCATAAAACCAACCTAATCTTACCTACTACCTACAGAACACTACGCTCAAAAAAGCAATTTAACGTTGAACATTTTCAAACTGAGTTAAGACTATATAATTGGTCCCCACTAAAATATCTCCCACTTAATGAAGCAGTAGAATACTTCAATTCCACATTCTTATCTATCCTTGATCACCATGCCCCTAGTCATACTGTTAGAACCAAAGCTAAAGTAACTCCCTGGCTGACCAACAATACTAGGCAAAAAAATCATTCTCAGAAACAAATCTTGGGTTAAAAGAATCTAACTGACCACCAATACTTCAAGGAGCTTAGAAACAGTACAAAAAAAGCCATCCTGACAGACAAAAAAAACTATTACCTTCAATTACAACAAGCCTCCAAAAATGAACCTAAAAAATTCTGGGCCAGTATTAATAATCTTTTATCCCCAGGCCAGTCTATCACACCGTGCCCTCAGGACTCTAACCCAAACAATCCCACACAAATAGCCAATGACTTTAATTCTTTCTTCACTAATACCATCCAAACTCTTGCTAGTCACCTATCTCCTGACACCTCTAAGCTACTCTTACCTACTGTTAATACTCCTCCTTCCCTTCACTTACAACCTGTATCTACCTCCTTTGTCTCATCACTGCTCCAAAAACTAAAACCTACCACCCCCTCTGCAGACAAACTTCCTGCAGAATTCCTGCAAATAGGAGCCAAACCCACTGCCTATCCCATTTCTATTCTGATAAATAGATCTATAAATGAAGGAATTTTCCCTTCTATCTGGAAGATATCTCACATCATCCCACTACACAAAGGGGGGAACTCTAATGACTTCTCAAACTTTCGCCCCATAGCACTTCTATCACCTTTAGCTAAAATTATGGAAAAATGTATCCATAAACAACTACTTAACCACCTTCTCCATAACAACCTACTTGGTAACTGTCAGCATGGATTCAGACCTTCCCACAGTACTACCACTGCTTTACTCTCCTTTACCAACTCCATCAACTACAACTGCAACAACAATAATCTATCATCTTTAGTCTTCATTGACTTATCTAAAGCTTTCGACATGGTTAATCATAAACGTCTTCTGCACATACTAAAATCTCTCTCACTTGATACCCCTTCCTTAACTTGGTTTACATCTTACCTAGAAAACCGTCAGCAGGCAGTACTCTGGAAAAATTTGCTATCTAATCTCCTTCCTATCTCTTTAGGTGTACTTCAAGGCTCTATCCTAGGCCCCCTTCTATTTTCTATCTTTATTAATGACCTCCAATCAGCTATCCCTAACAATACCTGCATACAATATGCAGATGATTCTACTATAATCTGCACTGCTACCTCTCAAACTGAACTCTAGTATCTTACCCAAAAAGCCTTTACCACTGTTGAACAATGGTTCTCAGACCGTTGCCTTCTCCTCAACCCCAAGAAAACCAAACTGTTACCATTCAACTACACTTCTTACTTCCACTGATAGCACTCCCATTTCTCCAGATTCAACTACAAAATGAATTTAATAAAACTCCTCCAGATTCAATGACAAAATGATTAGGAATAACTCAACCCAATAATCTAAGAAACAAAAGATCCCTTTTAGTTTACAAAATCCTTACCACATCACATGATCACCTTTCACCTTACAATTCACCTTACTACTCTCTTTCCTTATTCTCCTTCTCACATCTCTCCTTAAATCAACCATCTAAACTGAAAGATTTGCTCTCTACCTCTAGATGATACTGATTTTTTACTAAGGATCTAACAACAGAACAACTGTTTTGAACTCACTTTCCTAACAACAGCTCACACACTAGGGGCTCCTGCAAGCTCACAATTCTCTAATCTCAGCAACTAATTCATCCAAATACTCTACTTTCATCTCAACCATACAATAACATGAAACTACATATATCTTTTCACAACCACACTTCATGAACAAACAAACTACCATTCAAACTACTGATTAATAGGCACAACCACACTGCCTAAAAAATGTGGAACAAACTACCCAATCCTCCTCCACTTTTTAACTCTATCTACCACTTTTCTTTACCAACTGAAAAAAAACTTCAAACAAACACCATTCTCTTCTATGTACCAACCTAGATTACTCTCTTCCTTCTTCAACTCTTCTTTTCCTACCATAATTCTTTCATTTCTCTATTCCTCATCTCCCTCCTTTTTCCTCTCTCTCTTGATACTGATAGCTATCTTAGCATATAGATAAATGTTATTGTATGTATTTAATAGCTATCTAAAAAAAAAAAAAAATAATTTTATTTTTTTAAAAAACTTTTTTCATAGTACCATAGCCAGATTCTAGCATAAGCCCTAGGGTATCTCTATTGTAGGGGCCTTATTTCCTGATACTATGCCTGTTTAAAGTAAAGCCCCTATGTAGCCTTTTAACTGTGGTTTAGTAAGTAGCCTGTCTAGATTGGACACAGGAGAGACAGGAGAGATCCCAGGGTGAATTTCCAGAGATCTCCATCCAAATTTGCCCTTCAGGTCCAAAGAGGGGCCAGCAGGGCTATTGTCAAGGGATATTAAGATCAGACAGAAGAGGGATTGGGAAATTAATTAATCAGCCTATTGGGATTATTGAGGGTATTTTGTTTTATTTCTATTTATTCCCGTCTTAGGCCTTAAGACTTAGGTTTTTTTTGATGTTATGTTTATTTTTTGGTTTGGGTATGACATGGCTTTGCATAGATTTGGGTGGACATGTCTTCTAGTAACAGATGACGAGCTGTGAGTTTTTTTAGCTGTACTGAGTATAGCTGAGCTTTTTTGTAGCCCATGATCCACTTGGTGAGGTACTTTGGGTCTCTCCAGTTGCTGCAGGGTGTCGGGTAGGTACATCCCAAAAGGGGGTTGTATTCAATTCGGCCCTGGTACTGAGTGTAGGTGGCAAAGATGGGCCTGACCTAGCTATTCTTAGAATGACTATAAGCCTTTGGGCTAGCCTCTTCTGCTACATTGGCAATGGAACATCTATCTTTCTAACCACTCTGGCAATGTGATTAATCTAGGAGAGATTGCAGATTATGTTGGTCCAATTACTAATTACTTCTTCCACTTCTTTAAATTGTTTTGTTTGGTGTTTAGGATGAGGTTTTGTATTTACCATTTAGCTTTTTACTTTGGCCTTTTGATTTGCTATCTTGAGTTGAGGCTGAGGCTGCCCCCAGGTCCTCTCTCCCATGGAGGGGAGATTGTGCTTCAGCCCAGCTGAGAATCATTTGTGCCCCCAGTCAAATCCATTCGTGAACTTTGTCAACCATAATCAACGTGTTAGCCTGAACCTCAGAGGTCCCAGAACTGGACAAGAGAGAGATGTAGAGGGAACTGTGGGTTTGGTTCTGGAGCCTGCTCTGGACATCGCACCTGCAATTCCCAATTGACCATGTCTGCACCTGAGCCAGTTTGCAACCCATTATCTAGATATAGGGTTTTTATTTTTTTTGTGTTTATTTTATATTTGATGAGGGGGTTGTGTCAAGGCTTTGCTTTTTCCAGGGGGTGCAGTGTGTGTGGACAACCCTAATCTGTGTGCTTTTTTTTCTTTAGTAACAAAAGAAATCAACTATCAAGGCAAGAAGAAGAGGCAGCCCAAAATAACAAAAAAATAAGTGTAGGGTCCAGTGTGAGGGTCCAATGTCTTTGTTTTGTTTATGAGAGTTCCATGATAATACGCCCATTTTACAGACTAGACTACTAGTAGGCTTGGGGGGAGTTAGTTTGTCCGTGTGGGCACACCCTTGTGTGGGGGGGGACCACTGTAGCTGCACCATTCTTTGGGTACATATCCTGTAGTAAGGCTAAGTTTTCAGTTCTTCTGGTTTGTGTAAAGACACAGCCTGAGACATCGTCCGTCCCATAGATGCTGTGGGGAGTTTTTTGGAGAGGGGGAACACCTGTGCATCTGTGATGTCAGGGATGTCAGGAAGATTTTAATTTTTGGGATTCTGGAAGGGGAAGGGGGGGATCTGTCTCTGCCTAGCTGGTTTGTTGTGAGGTTTGTTATGCAACAATTCATAGGTATATTTTTGGAGCATATCTCATGCAACTAACATAAGCAAAGAAGGGAGTTTAAAGTTGTCTGATTAGGGCCTTTTATCTTTCAAATGTCTAGGCAATTTGATTTTCAAATGATTTGATTTTTTTGCTTGATGATTTTTGAGATGCCTTCAGTTTTTTTTTGAGTCTTGCTCTTTTTGCCTTTTTGGCTCTGTCATGTGCTTTAGTTGTATGCTACCTTATGGTCCGGGTCCACCAGACCCTGTTTGAGGAGGGACCTGTTTTCTTGGTTTTATTTTGGATAGCATCCATGCATTCATCCATGCTCATAGAATGCAGCATTTGTAAAGGATTCTGCAGATTGGGCTGTATTATCCTGGGCTCCAGGAGCTTTCTGATTCCTCAGGAGTCTTTGAGATCGCAAGACTCGCTTGGAGAAATTCTTACAGTGATTTCCTTTGGCTGATCAGTTATTGGAGTGGGGGGACGATATGGAATCCAGAGGGAAATTGTTATATGGTCATGATCCAATGAGGGTTTACTCTTAACATAGAGTATAACATCCTCATGTTGGTGCATGACCCCATATGTTGTTCCTGTTTGTCTTGTGGGTGTGGTGACCAGTTATCCCATTGCATAGAGTTTATAATTCAAACAAACAAGCAGAGGTGTTTGGGGCTTGAGTAGTTTTCCGAAGTCACCACCTAATAACATAGTGTTTCATATTCTCTCCAGTTTCTCCCTCAGGAATGCCAAAGTGGGGTTTCTAGGAGGAGGGTGTTCTGTAGCAGGCTAGCAACTGAAAAAAAGGCCAGCTGTTTGGCTGCTTAGTTGCACATGGTTTCGGCTGCGCTGTGCAGTGCCACTAACCTGTGGTAGTATCTTTGATGAATAATATAGATACTCCCCCTTTTTAACATATATTATTGTTACTTTTGTTTTTGCTCCTATCATATTTGTATATTACATATATTAATGTTTATAAAAATTAATTTTAATCTTTTACTTTTTATTTTTTAAACTTGTAATAACCATTGTTTTTTCTCTTCTCGGCTCCTACTGAAAACTGAAATATAGGTCAACAAAAACAAAAAAAAAAAAAAATAAAAAAAAAAAAAAATTTTTTTTTTCAGCAAGCAACATGTTGCAGTGGCAATGGTCAACATGACTTGCATCTATCCTGTTTAGTGCAGCCAATAAAACAATCCCCAGGATTCAGCAATGCTCCATGTAAGAATAGAGTTATTCTTACATGGAGCGTCCCGTGTCCATATAGAACAGCAGCGCGCCTTGCATATGCATGAAGGTGCACTGCTGGAGTCCTACAAGGATACAGGTCTGTGTACGAGTGCAGGGGATGTATCAGAGAGCAGTGGTCTTACAATAGACATGCCGCCTGCACTCCAGAGTTGCTGTACGGCAATACAAAAGCAGCAAAAGTGTCTGAGGATGCATATTAGTATACGTGGACATACCTCTCAACCTCTTAGAGCAAAAAATCTGGACAAAGACTAAAATGATGGGGGGACAAATAGGGACAGATTTTAAATATTGCTCTTACAAACCTAGAAAGTTGATAGAATGATAAGTTTTGCATTAGCATGATGTTTCTGAAGGATGTGGAGTCTTAAACTCAAATGCTTGTCATTATTTAAGCAAAAATCTGGACATTCTGTGAAAATCTGTGCAGTTGAGAGGTATGTCCAGGGAGCTTCCCCCGCAACTATTTTTGAAATGTGTACAGATATTTGACTCATATATTTTGGTGTGTTCCTCCTAAAATGTGTACCTCCCTGACTCCATGGGACCAAAACATTAAGCTAATGCAAAACCTATTTATTCTATCAACTTTCTAAGTTTGTAAGAGCAATACACAGATAATGGTGCAGAAAGCAATGTGCAAACCCCTACAGTAAATAAAAAATAAAACACATCTGTATTTTTTTTTGGTCCACAATAAAGTTTAAGCATAGCTGAGTAGGAGTGCACGTCGCACAGCTATGCTCAGCCCAGCTTATGCATCCCAATGAGCTAAATACAAATATATGGCCAAAAAAGTGCAAAGTGAAATAGCGTAGTGGTTATAGCTTCTGATTAGCAAGCAGGCATTCACGGTTCAAGTCTCCATTCATTTTTATCTGTTAAAAAGCACAAAAATATATTTTGTTATCAGTAGGCAGTGAATAATACATATATCTGTTAACCAGAGTAGTGTAGCAGGTCCAAATGTGAGGTGTCAGTGTAGTACATATGTGAAACCCCCATAAAAACACAAGTGCCCCATATAGCATTGCCAGAAAAGAATGTATTGTAATGAAAGCACCTAGGGGGATGTTATAGAAGGTAGACATACATATCGTAATATCTCATTTTGGAGGAATCACCCCCACATTGCTGATATTCTGTAGAAGGAATGCTGAACAATGCTAACTTGTGCTCTGCTATGCTTAGCCAGTATATGCATTGCTTAAATAGGTTCATAGGTTCATAAGTTGATACTAGGCTATCTGCCCTAGGGCATTTATAAGCCTAGCCAGAGTGTGTTTGGCTTTCGCCACCCTTTTAGATTAGTTGACTGTGCCTCTGTATAGTAGGTCACAGAAGATAGCCCTTTTAAGATTAGTTTACTGTGCCTCTGTCCAGTAGGGACACAGAAGAGATCCCAGGGGTAAACCTATGATCTCCCATCCACTCGTCATGATTTCTCTTGAAGAGGGTCATTGAGAGGCTCTGCCTAACATGGATTGGGATTTTGTTCCAGAGTGAGGGGAGCCTCTGGGATATGAATCTGTCCCTCCAGCATGTCCTATTTATTTCTGTGCTGAGGTTTAAGTCCCTGGAGCATGTAGCTCTAAGGGATTTGGATTTCCTGAGGTGGAGCATGTCCATTAACTCTGGGTTGGACATGGCTTTATACGTCAAGAACAGATCGCCTCTGAGTAGGCGGTAAGCAACCGAGTAGAGCTGGAATTTCTTTAGCCTAACTGTGTAGGGCATCTGTTTGAGTCTCTTGATCCTCTTGGTGAGGTACTTTTGGGGTCTTTCCAGTTGCTGCAGGTGTCAGGTAAGGTACATCCCAAATGGGGCATTGTATTCAATTATGGGCCTGATGAGTGATGAGTAGAGGGGCACAATGACCTCTCTTGATCTAGATGTGAACCCTTTCGTGATAAGGTGGGCTATATAGAAGGTCTTTCTAACCACTTTGGCAACGTGATTGTCAAAGGAGAGATTGCTATCTACTTGGGTCCCCAAATCCCTAATTACTTCTTCCGTACTTAATGGATTATTACCTATGTGGTAATTTGTGGGCACTTTGTTTTTCCCAAAGGGGATGACTATGCACTTTTTGGCATTTAGCTTTACGCCATGGCTCTGGCACCAGTTATCCATCTCTGTGAGACCCTTTTGGAGGATGCTTGTGTCATTCGGTGAGTTGATTATGGCACCCAGTTTGCAGTCATCTGTGAACTTGGTCACCTATAGTCCTCCCGTGTTAGCCTGTACCTCAGAGAAATATATACCGAACAAGAAAGGTCCCAGGACTGAGCCTTGCAGAATGCCAGTTGTAACTGGTTTAGAGTCTGACATGGCACCTGCAATTCTGACCATGTGGGTTCTATCCCTGAACCAGTTTGCAACCCATCTTGTGACATACAGGTTGATATTTAAGCTGGTGAGCTTATTTATGATGCCCGAGTGGGGTATTGTGTCGAAGGCTTTTGCGAGGTCCAGGAAGGCTGTGTGGACTACCTTCCCTTCATCTATGGCCTTGGTGACAGTTTCAAAGAAGTCAACCAGGTTCAAGAGGCAAGATCTGCCCATAACAAAGCTGAATTGGGTAGGATCCAGTGTTTGGAGGATCTCAATGTCTTTGTTTATGAATTCCATGATGATATGCTCCATAGCTTTGCAGACCAGGCTAGTCAGGCTTATAGGGTGATAGTTTCCGGGGTCCATTGTGGCACCACCTTTGTGGAGAGGGACCACTTTTGCTGTATGCCATTCCTTGGGTACATATCCTGTAGTAAGGCTGAGATTGAACAGTGACTTTATGTGAGGGTTCAGTTCTTCTTGGAGCTCATGTAAGACGCAGCCTTGGACACTGTCCAGTCCCCTTGTTGCTGTGTTTTTTGCTTTGGAGAGGGCAGCTCTCACCTGTGTATCTGTGAAGTCAGGGAGGCTACACTCTGTTGAGATAGATATTTGCTCTTTTAGGGGGGAAGGAGGGGGGAGTTTGCACTGAACCTGTCTGCCAGGATGTTGGCAATGTCTATGGGTTCAGTGTATCTTTTGTCATTTTGCACTAACTCAGAGCATATCTGGGAGTTGCCACCCAGGTTCCTGACATAACTAAAGAAGGCCTTGTGATTATCTTTATTGTCTTGCGCAATTTTTCTTTCGAAGCTGGCCTTAGATAATTTTATGAGGGATCGTAGTTTCTTGCTAGTGCTGATCAGAGATGCCTTATCTTTTTGGGATTTTGCTCTATCATGTAGTAGCTTCCTCCTTCTGTTATATAGCTTATTTATGGCTGGGGTCCACCAGATAGCTCTCCTGCCTTTGGAGGAGTGAGTCTTGGTTTTATTTGGGATACCACGATCCATGCATTCCTGTAGGTGTCCATAGAATGTGTTTGTAAAGGATTCTGCGGTTTGGGTCGTATTATCCACTGGTCTGGGGGCTTTGAAGGATTCCACCTCGGTTTTGGGAAGTGTGAAGTTTGCTTTTGAGAAGTTCTTCACCATGGTTTCCTTGGCTAGGGGTGGGGACGGGATATGGATGTCCAGTGAGATTAATTTATGGTCAGATCTTACCAATGAGGGGTATACCTCTGGTATGGAACATAGAGTCCCCATGTTGGTGATGATCAGGTCCAATATGTTTTCCCCTCTTGTGGGAGTGGTGACCAGTTGTTCCATAACATTTGAGTTTATAAATTCTAGGAACCATTGTGAGAGGGTGTTGGGGCTTGAGTAGTGCTCCCAGTCTATGTTTGGGTAGTTGAAGTCACCCAATATAATGGTGTTTGTAGAGACCTTTATATTCTCCAGTGTTCTCAGGAAAGCAGAGTGGGGTTCCTGAGTTTGGGAGGGTAGTCTGTAGCAGGCTACAAACTGAAAGGCAGTTTTTCCCACTGTTAGTTGCACATGGATGGTCTCCGATGCTTCGTGCAGTGCCACTAACCTGGAGGTGTAGGTATCTTTGATGAATATGGATACTCCCCCACCTTTTGTGGTTCAGTCCGAGTTTTGGGGCCGAAAAGCATGGTATGAGGTATAACCTGGTAGTGCTGGGGTGCTCTTGGGGTGCTCTCGGGAGCCTTGAACCAGGTTTCTGTTACTGCTCAGATATCGATATTGTCCATACTGAGGAGAGCCTCGAGTGCGTGCATCTTGAGGTTTAGAATTCTGGCGTTGAGCAGCATTACCCTTAGTTTCTTTTTCCTTGTGTTGTCTATGGAGGTGGGTTTGTCTTTTGAGCCTTGCCTAAAAAGGCACTATGGGGGTTGCAAGAGCCTTAGCCAGTATTCAAATGCCCAGGGGTGACTGGTGCAAGCCATCCCTAGCGAAGCAACGTGGCTTGTCGAGAATGCCATCCCAGGCTGAGAGACACTGGATCCCCTTTGAATGACACCAATACTTTAGCCAATTGTTAAAATTGACCATTTTGTCTTTATACTGTGGCTTCATTCTTGGTGAGGGTAAGATGCTACTCAAGGTCAGGGTCATACCGGCCTGGGCTACATGATCAGAGAGCTCCTCTATGTCTCTTTTCATGTAGTCCAGGGAGGTACGTCTCAGGTCATTCACACCAGCATGGACAATGACGGAATCATATTTGTACTTGCTTTGGAGTGACCTGAGTGCTTGTGTCATGTGGTGGATCCTGGCACCCGACAGGCAGCTTACAGTGACCTTCTCCTTGTTCAGCCTGGTGCTTAGCTTAGCTTAGCATATTTAAAACCATCCAATCATAGCAAAGGGTGGAATACCGGCCGTATTTAAACCTCACAGGTGGGAATAACCAGTTGTAGCTCCTCACTGTAGATACTATGGCTGGTGTTGGAGAGGGTGTGCACCTTCAGGTGCAATGCTAGGGCATACAGGAGTCTAGGGTCATGGTCAGACTCCTTGTAAAAAAACATGATATGAGACTACTGCAGGACCACTACCACAGCTCGCAATACAAAGCAGAGGCCTGGGAAAGTCTGGCCCACAATCTTACCAGTGCCACTGGCATCCCTTGGACTGGTGAATAGGTCCAGCACCTCTTTGCTGACTTGAAGCAGAGGAAGAGGGAGTTCTTGGACCAGTGGGTCCAAAATGCATGTCAGAGGGATGTTCCAGGTGTGTGTAAGTATCAATATCAATAACTGTTTACCAAAGTCCAGCCTGTGTATGTGATGGATAGGTGTGCATAAATGTTTCTCTATCTTCTTTACAGCTCCAGTTGAGTGGGCTGCGAACCAGGAAACCTATGGAAGCAGGCTACTAAGGCTGCATCGTGAGGCTGATGAGTAACAATCTGGCTTTTTGTATTCATGCCAAATAAATATAAAGCAGTAGAATGTCACCTTGGAGTAGTAAAATAGGTATGGTTTCTACTGAATAAACCAGACAATATTACAGTAATAGTCTCATATAGGTTATATATAAATAAAACTGTAACTGCCTGTCAATAAAGTTCAAAACCCTGGACTGGTTGTGTTTACTGTGGTATTCTATGAACTGAAATGTGTACAGCTTTGAAAGCGTTAAACAATCAAGTCTCATCTGATAAAGTTAGTGCCTTTGTAAGACATGATATTAACTTATATGAAATGTTTCATGCACCAAGACCTGATATCTGAATAGTAATGTTGTGTTAACCACTGTTTTCCGCACTGTGCTATGTCAAAAGGTATGTATAGGAATTTATGTATAAGAATGCCGTAAGTACAAGGTCAGATTGTACAACCAAGAGAGTATTAGACAGAAAACATTCAAGAAACAGACAGCAGTTTCTCAATAGCATGTGCTGCTGAAACACAAAAACGTTTGTTGTATTTTATGCACAAACAGGCACAGTTTGTATCCCGGGAGTGGTAGTAAGCTGTATGCATAATTTCACCTAGGATTTTGTGAATATGTGTAGAAAAAGTCAGGTAGTGCTAACAAAAATTTCTTCCACAGGTCTGCCAGGTAAAAAAGGTATAAAGTAGCTATAAGAAGGCTGTAGTTATACTATGTCCAACACCCAAGGTCCAACCCCAAGGCTGCAAATGACAGCAAAATAAGTACATACACCAAGTAGTCTCCCCCAAGAAATGTTCAAGTGTCATGCTGTCACAGCTACTGGTCCCTGCTGCCAACAACAAGGGTGACTGATAGAAATCAAGGCAGAGTATGGTAGTAGCATGCACACACACACACACACACACACACACACACACACACACACACACACACACACACACACACACACACACACACACACACACACACACACACACACACACACACACACACACACACACACACACACACACACACACACACACACACACGCACACACAGGCACACACACACACACACACACACACACACACACACACACACACACACACACACACACACACACACACACAGTATGAGTGCACATATGTAACCCTGACTATGTGAATATGGGTAGAAACAGTCAGGTATTATTAACAGAAATTGCCTCCACAGGAAAGACAAGGTATAAAGTAGCTTTAAGAAGGCTGTAATTATACACTGTGTACAAACATACCACTGCCCAACCCAAGGCAATAGGTTGTTGTAATAATACCTGTACAGTAATGATAAGAGCAATGATCATTAAAGCTGTGATCACTGCAAGAATCTACATTTGTTAATTGATATCTCTCCCCCCACCTTATCTTCACCAATAATCTAAACACATAAACGAATGGGTATGTTTTTCACCAAACCTACCATTGGGATATGTGTCCTATTGTTCTACAGATATTGAAATGGTTTCCAATTAACGTTCCCTGTTCAAATACTATCAGTGGTGGCCTGTTGCTATTAATGTAACCTGCATGCCAGTGTAATACCCACTGTGGTTCCATATATGCATGTGTTTTGTTTGCTATGCAAATGTTCCAAATCTGTTGTTTTGGGTTAATGGGAATACTCATGCATGTTGTTATAACTAAACCTGGAATGTGTTTTTCATGACTAACCAATATTTTCTAAAACTGCAACACCACAGCACGTCTGGGAAGGCTGATCCTAGTGGATCCATTTCTCCTGGCTCATCTGGGTGTGGCACCAGGCCCCATCATGTTTGGGACCCACCTCGGGACCTCCTTGTCCGCTGGCCTTGCACCACCTTCGGGTGGAACCACCTCAGGGGATGGGGCTTGTTCCCCCCGGGCATGGGCAGGATCCTGTCACCCAAAGCCAGGTCCAGGGTCTGGTGCATAATGAGCTATGTAAAGAATTGGGAGATCTGCTATGGCAGCTTGAGGGCCGCATGGCACATTTAGAGAGTCAGCCTTCCCCTCCTGCTCAGCCCCTTTGGGGCCATGAAGGTGCAGTGTTGACTGCCATGGGTGGGGACCTCAGTCCCATTGTATCCATTTGGGGGCTCATGGGCTTCTGATTACCAAACACACCTCCCGGTCCAAGGTGTTTACCCCCCACATGTATCATATACCACCCATGTATGCTATCTTGTCTGTCTTGTCTGTCTTCCTACCCAATCTACCTCCCCAAATATGCCTACAATCCTTCCCAAACATCCCACTCTCAGCTTAATAAAAAAAAGGGCAATCTGTTCCAAAAAAAAATGTTGCCCCATACATAGCTGTCCAGTTCACATAAGTGTCCACTGGACCCATGTAATCTGGTCTAATTAGCTTCACAACACATTATTGCTGTCCTCACCCCTCTGTTGGGAGTTTGAGTGTCCACATTTACCTCCAAATTCAGTATATATGCACTGCTGTTGCTGTAGAAGAAATGGACAGCAATGGACCTTTCCTATACCCATTCTGCACATCCCTAGCTATCTTTCATATTGTTTTTCCCTCTTCATGCCCCTTTTTTAACCACTTTCCTATCACTCCTTTTTTCTTTTCTTTTAAACTAAAACAAAGAGTAAATTAGCACAGGGGTAAGCGGGAGTAAGCAGTAGAAAGCAGGGTTAAGCCTGTTTGCATGGCGCTAAGCAATGCCTACACAGACTAAGCACTTTTAAGGCTAACTGTATGTAGGCAAAGTTAACTGGAAATTAGCATGGCTTACCGCCTCACAAACCTGGTTACAACTGCTTAAAAGTGCCTTAATCACTCTGTATCCAACAGCCCTTGTTCTTCCCAGCAACAAAATAATTAGCCCTTGCAAGTCTTGAACCCAGTACCCTAGGCACCATAGCCACAGCAATTTACCACTAAGCCATCTGAGCTGTAGACATAGCTGACATTTCTTCAAACATATCATTCAGTAAAGTCATTCAACAGTAGAGAAAATGTTTGTTAAAATTAGTCAAGTTTTGTACATATATATAAGTGTATATGTGTATGGAGATGCATATGTATATACACATATATATATATATATATATATATATATATATATATATATATATACACATAAAATAGGTAGAGATATACAATACATATAAAATATACACATATATGATATATATATATATATATATATATATATATATATATATGTGTGTGTGTGTGTGTGTGTGTGTGTGTGTAAATAAATATATATATATGTATATAAATAAATAAATTAAATTAAATAAATAAATAAATAAATATATATGTATGTATGTGTGTGTGTGTGTGTGTGTGTGTGTGTGTAGTGCAGTCGGACATCAGATCCATACTCTGAAACTTTTACTGCAAAAAATCTGTCCACAAGCTGTCAAAATGGGGTTCAATGGTCCCAAACTATGGACCTCTTTTAAATATTACCTGTATCCCTCCATTTCTAGCAACAACTGTTCTGCCTTGCAGCAAAGGAACAAGCCCTGCCAAGTCTTGAACCCAGGGTACTAGAAACTACAATCAAAGCAATGTACCATTATACCACCTGAGTGCTATTAGAGAGTGATGATTTTCCAAACATATCAGTTAGTACAGTCATTAAACAGTAGGGAAAGGAGTCTGTAGAATCAGTCAGCTTCTATATATATATACATGTATATATGTATGGAGATGCATATATGTGGACAAATCTATACACACACACACGCACACACACATATATATATATATATATATATATATATATATATATATATATATATATATATATATATATAGAGAGAGAGAGAGAGTGAGAGAGAGAGAGATACATCTAAATTTATATCTACATATATGCATACACACATATATACATAGAAAGGTTAATATATATATATATATATATATATATATATATATATATATATATATATATATATATATATATCTATATACATACATTTTTAACAGCTACCAACACGTGCAATCTGAGGGTCATGCTGCTGCACCCTAGAAGTCTAAATCTGAAAATTCACTCACTGGAAGTATTCCTTAAAATGGGGAACAATGACATCTTTGCTGTAACAGAGACTTGGTTAAAGGCAGCAGGTAGCACCTCTGCACTACCAGCCTATAACTCATTCTACACCTTTTGGCTGCAGAACTTGGATATTCTCGAAGAAATCAAGAATCGGTGTCTAGAAATAAGGAAACTGTGGAGTGAAGTGCTTGAAGAAAATATATCATTGTCCTTGATTTTTTGTATAGTATATGGTGTTTGAAATCATTGTTCTTTTGGAATGATTAGCGGCTGAAGTAGTGACTGTGTGTTACTGATGAGCTCCATTTTCCATTGAGTTTGTTTCTTTATTTGTTATGCTTTTACTTTTGTTCTTGCTGCTTTAGCAACCCATCAGCTTAAAGCTGCTGAATTTCATCCATTTTTTTAAAGTAATGATTAAAAGTGGGTAGATAATTACTTGAAAGAATATTGCAAAAGTATGTCAAAAATTGCATGATCTATAGAGTAGCTTGTTTCGGCTCTTATAGTTCTGAAATAATACACAGGCCATATGTGCCCTGACCCATGTGATCATTATGCCATCAGGTATTTGATGGAGACCTACTCCTGCAGGCCCTGCCAATGGCACTCATTCATCCATTGTATCTGTGTTGCAATATGAAGATACGGCTCCTTTGGCTCATCATGCTCAGAACCCAACTGACATCTCACATCATTTGCCACTACACAAATCTCTACTGTGTCTCATCTTATACAGGGTGCCACTACTAGATCTGCTATCCAACAACATGGTGCAGATGTGTCCTCAGGTGCAGGGGCAGCAATGGGTAACCTCGTCTATTTAGGCATTAACATGGCAGGTATCTCAATGTGTGTGTGTGTGTGTGTGTGTGTGTGTGTGTGTGTGTGTGTGTGTGTGTGTGTGTGTGTGTGTGTGTGTCTGCACGCACATGTTTGTGCATCTATTTGTTTGCATGTGTACATGTTTGTGTCTCTGTGTGTATTTGTGTCTGTGCATGTGTTGCTTTGCCATCTTGAGCCTGTGGCAATGATGGTTGCTGTGCTGAGCACAACACACTGTGCGTAGTGTTTGACAAGTATGATACCACAGATGTTCTACTTTTGCCTTACTGTATTGAAAGTACGGAAAGTACATTTTAAATGTTAAATGCATTTGCTCATGGGTATGACCTTTCATTATATGCTGACTTGGCAATGTATGGCACATATATTGGGGTATACATGATCTTTGACTACAGTGCTTAACACCCTACTACAAAGTGCAGTCGTGTAAGTTGCATTTACCTATAACAGAGGATGATCACATTCCTTATTATTGCAGTAGGCCTTAGGCAATACTAGTTGTTTCCTGTTTAGAAAGAATCTTCAGACAGATTAGAAAGCTCTTCTCTCCAGCTCCACTCAGACTTCTGACTGAATAATTCCAAGGAGGGATATCAGCAGCAATTGTGAAATTTTCTTCAGTTCTTTCTTGCTCATACAGTGAATGAAGAGCATAACAATCCCAAATAACCAACCAATAATAACAATAAAACATTTAAAGTAGAAACAAATGCAACCTTACTTTATAGCCATACTACAACTATATATAAGAGCAGGGGGTGGAGAGTGGGTGCAACTTCTGCAGCAGTAAGGTATTCAAACATCTACCATCATTGCCTTGACAAATCTCTCACTACATTTTTCTCCTGTACCACTCAGAATATATATCACCTTAACCTCCCTAACATTTCTCACTATAATACTCTAATATCTCTTTCAGTACCTATCCACATTTACCTCTTTACCTTCACTTCCTCACCTTTGAAAACCCCTTACTTCCGCTACTATCTTTATACAATAATTTTCTCTTCCCTGTGTCTTATTTTCATCCTTTCTTAACTTCTACCCTTATAGACTCAAAGCAAGACTAATACATTTGATGTCTTTTCTAGAACTAAATCTGCTCTGCCAGTAATGTTCATATCAAAATTAGACTTTTAGACTGAACTTCTGTAATTTGCTGTAATTGCTATCTTCATGACAAATTGTATTCTGTCTACAGATATATGTATGCTTATGTTAAGTGTAAAATACTACTAATGTTTGAATTTGTATTAGAACATAATTAATATTTAGCTGTAACTTTTAAATCCATTATGTCTGCATTGTTTTTGGAGCTTTTCTCCCTGGGCCTCCACTGAAAATGGGTTCCTGATCCAGTCAGACTTTCTTGTTCACCAAATGTCAGTAAATAAACAATAAATAAATCATGAGTAAGTAGGGCTTACACAACTGTACTACAGTAGCCCTTAGGATAAATTGGTTGATTACCAAAGACAATCCATCCTCTTAGGGGAAAGGATATGGCCCCAGGCCCTGGAAATTGGTCCTGGAGCTAAAAAGAAATCCAGTCTGTAATGCTTTGCAAAAGTTATGTACAGAGAACCATGCATCTGCCTCTAGAATGTTTCTATAGTCAACCTTTTATAATATGCCATTGACAAGGACAGGCATCTAGTAGAATATGCCTATATATTGCCTGGAATGAATGTACCATAGTGGGAATAACAAAAAACAATATCTAACAAGAATTTCTATTTAGGCACTTGTTGTTAATTTTTTGTCCCTTGATAAGAAATAGGTTCATAGGTTCATCTATTATTGCTAGGCTAATGACCCCAGGGACCTTTTTAAGCCTAGCCATGCTTCCCTACTATATCTGATAAGTTTTGATACCCTAGGGTTATTTTAAAGGTTATATATACACTAGAGCATAGGTGGTCAAGAATTTACAGGCTGCTTCTGTCCAGCAGAGACATGTGTGCCAATTGCCCAGCCACTTATCCAAGATATGCTTGAATTAGGTTTGGGAAGAACTCTGCTTCACATATATGCAAAGCCAGTTCAAGAGAATGGATATTCACTGAGAAACATACCTGTTCCTCCTACATGTCCTATTTATGTCACAGACATAAGGGAAGGAGGGTTGATACAATGGTTAAGGTGTTTTTTCTCACAGACATAAAGTAGAGGGTTTGATTCTCACATTTAAAAGGGAAATTTGTTAGGCTTACAATCGGCCAAAATGCAAATATCTTATTATGAACAAGTTTTAGGTCCCTCGATGAGGTAATTCTGTGCTATTTGTTTTGCATATGTGCAACAGGTCCATCAAAGGAGATCATTGGCTGCTTTGCAGGCCAGGCATAGATCTCATCTTTGCAGATTGTAGGAGACAGAGTACAAGGGCAGGGACTTCAGGTGGTCTACGTAGAGCGTATTGTTAATTCCCTGTATTCTTTTTGTGAGGAACCACTGTGAGAAAAACAAAAATCCTATCCTTTCACATGTTAGAAAAGTGGAAGCCCACTAGCTGCTCAGCCTTTCTAAAGGGCTTAGTTTTGTCAAGAAAGTACCCAAGTTGCTTATGCATATCCAGAGTACTTTTTCTCTGTTTTTTAGGTTCTGAATAAAAAACTGGGAGATTGAAAGCTTCATTAAAAATAAACTCTGAAACCTCTTTGGGCCTGAATGAGGGTTTGTTCCTAATGAGAACCTAACCTTGTGGAAAATCAGATAAGGCTCATTCACCTTTTAAATCTTCATAATTACTCTGGACATCAGTGGAAAGGGTGGCCACACATAAAGGAACAATCCCTTTCAAGGGACTGAAAATGCATCTATTTTCCAGGCGTGCTTCTAAGAATTCAGGAACAAAACCTTTTTAGTTCTCTGTTTTGAAAGGAGGAGAACAGATCTCTCTGAGGTGTTCCCCACAATTGAATCAATTTTTGGAAGACCCCCCTTGTTCAATTTCCATTTGTGAGGGTCTCTGCCCTAGTCCTAATCAGCTTGTTTGCCACTATCTTTTGCTTTGAAAGAATATAAGATGTGTATAAAGTTAAAGAATGCTGAAGAGCTAACTCCTACACCATAACTGCTAGCGTGCGTATGGGCTAGAGTTTTGTTCCTGATTATATGTATATATATCATACCACTGTGGTATTATCTGTAACCACTTGAGGAGCTCCAGCGGACCAAAGATGATGGAGAAACTTCAAGGCATGGGTCACAGCCAACATCTCTTTTAAGTTGATGTAATTTCATCTTTCAGAAGGATTTCACAGGCCTAGCATTTTTACCTCTCTTTAAACTGCTCCTCAAGCAAAATCTAATGTATCTGTGGAGACACATTGGCCTGGGGTCTGAGCAGAAAAGGGGAGACCTGAGTGCAGTTGAATTTGTTGCCTGTACCAACACACTTCCCTTTTTATAAAACCTTCAACTTGAATCTGTTGCTCCAAAGGATGTAAATGCTGGGTCCATGTTTTTTACAAAACCATCATATCTTTCTTATGTGTAATATGTCTAGAGGTATCATAAGAATCATATAAGCCATGGACCCTATGAGCCTGCGAAATTCTCTTGTAGAAGTATAAGACTGATTGGAGAGATAAGGAAAAATTCCAGATAAAGATCTACCTTGTCTTGTGTAAAAAAAAAAAAAAAAAAGGTCTTTTGAAGAGATAACTCTATCAGGCATCCCAGAAACAAAATTCTGCTAGACAGAATCAAGGAGGATTTTGCAATATTTATGTGGAAACCCAGATCAGTCAAGAGACATAACCCATGTTAATGACAACATCTGCAGAGATAACCAAATCATCTAAATTAGGAAAGTGGTGAATGTCATTCAGTCTGTAGTATGCTAAAATGACACTAGACATTTTTTGACGACATCTTGGAGCCGTAGATAAACCAAAATGTAATGCAGAGAACTGATAATATGACCAAGAATTAGAGAACCATAGAAATGTCCTGTTCTCTATGATTATGGGAATATGGGAGTATGAATCTTTTAGGTCTAGAATAACTATTGTGAGGAATGAGAGGTAGCAGGTTCTGTATGGCCAAAAGTTTGAAGTTTGGAATTTTCAGATACAGATTTAAAAATGAAAGATCTAGTACTGGTCTCCAAGAGGCCTCATTTTTCAGTACCAGTAACATTCTGAAATAGAAACCTTTGCCCCTTTGACTTAAAGGCACAGGTTCTATGTGTCCCTTTATTTATAAAGATTGAAGAATATTAAGAAAAAAAATCCTGTTTGGTTTGGAGGGTGGGAGGAATTACCCTGAAAGGAGGTTTTTGTACCCAATGCCAACTATAACCTTACTGCACCATTTTAATGCCCAGTGGACAGAAACAATCTTTTGTCAAAATGGAATGCTGAGGGACAGGTTAAGGGACACATTTGTAGATGTCTTTGCTGTGGAACAGAAAAGAGGACAAGAGGGTAAGAAATTCTAACATAGGCATTCTGTACTGTTTGCCTGTCCCTTTTTCTGAAAAGATCCCTATTTTGTTGTTACCCTTCTGCCATCTCTTTTTTTTTTTTTTTTTTTGTATTTATTTTGCCAGAAAAAGATTGGCTTTGTTTATTTGGCTATAATGTATAAGAGGGAGTCCTATATGATTTGCACTGGAGTACCTGAAATATCTTAGAAACTGTTTAAATTAATTTACCTCTTTCATCATATTGTTTGAGAACCTGGGTAGCAGGAGAACCAAATCATAAATCCTTATCTAAAGCTAAATTCAAGATTTCAGACTTTACCTCATCAGCAAACCTTTTGATTACATACCTAAGCATATTTTCTCTACATTGTAGCAGTAGAAATTACCCTAAACAAAGTATCTACACAATCATACACACTTTTCAAACCATGTTCATATACCTGAGAAAGGGTAGAAATAGTCTGTTTCAAAAAGAACTTTTATTCTGTAGGGAAGTGTGGAAATCAGTTCCCTCAGACTGCCCATATGAAAGAGCATACATTACCACATATGCTTGTTCTTACAGGTTAAAAAAAAGAAACATCTTACTTAACAGCAACTTTTACTGCAACTGTTTACGTCCTTGCACTGGTCGTTGTTGACTTTTGGCACCGGGAAACAAATTAAATAAAGGAACAGGACAAGTACATCTGCATCTCCTACCGTTTTTGAAAAAAGACAGTCAGGAGGAGAGTGATGGTGATATCCTGAAGGATAACAGAACTTTCAGTGCTTTAAAATAAAATGGTCATTTATTTGATTTTCAGTGTTTAAAGACTCATTTCGAAGTCAGAGATTTTATTGTAATGCTTTTCTTAATTTTCATTGGAAATTAAAGCACATGTTTTCTCCATATCCCAAGATGTGTATTTTTCCCCCAATGAGGTGATGTTTTCAAAGCATGCCATCTATCTGCTCCTGTTCCAGCCCCTTTGTCAAATGTTAGAACTCAATGTGGCCCACGAATCAAAACGTTTGCCCACCCCTGCTCCAAAGGATGTAAATACTGGGTCCATGTTTTTTACAAAACCATCATATCTTTCTTATGTGTAATATGTCTAGAGGTATCTAAAGAATCATATAAGCCATGGACCCTATGAGCCTGCGAAATTCTCTTGTAGAAGTATAAGACTGATTGGAGAGATAAGGAAAAATTCCAGATAAAGATCTACCTTGTCTTGTGTAAAAAAAAAAAAAAAAAAAAAAAAAAAAAAGGTCTTATCAGGCATCCCAGAAACAAAATTCTGCTAGACAGAATCAAGGAGGATTTTGCAATATTTATGTGGAAACCCAGATCAGTCAAGAGACATAACCCATGTTGATGACTCAACATCTGCAGAGATAACCAAATCATCTAAATTAGGAAAGTGGTGAATGTCATTCAGTCTGTAGTATGCTAAAATGACACTAGACATTTTTTGACGACATCTTGGAGCCGTGGATAAACCAAAATGTAATGCAGAGAACTGATAATGTGACCAAGAATTAGAGAACCATAGAAACATCCTGTTCTCTATGATTATGGGAATATGGGAGTATGAATCTTTTAGGTCTTGAATAACTCATGTGAGGAATGAGAGGTAGCAGGTTCTGTATGGCCAAAAGTTTGAAGTTTAGAATTTTCAGATACAGATTTAAAAATGAAAGATCTAGTACTGGTCTCCAAGAGGCCTCTTTTTTCAGTACCAGTAACATTCTGAAATAGAAACCTTTGTCCCTTTGACTTAAAGGCACAGGTTCTATGTGTCCCTTTATTTATAAAGATTGAAGAATATTAAGAAAAAAAATCCTGTTTGGTTTGGAGGGTGGGAGGAATTACCCTGAAAGGAGGTTTTTGTACCCAATGCCAACTATAACCTTACTGCACCATTTTAATGCCCAGTGGACAGAAACAATCTTTTGTCAAAACGGAATACTGAGGGACAGGTTAAGGGACACATTTGTAGATGTCTTTGCTGTGGAACAGAAAAGAGGACAAGAGGGTAAGAAATTCTAACATAGGCATTCTGTACTGTTTGCCTGTCCCTTTTTCTGAAAATATCCCTATTTTGTTGTTACCCTTCTGCCATCTCTCTCTTTTTTTTTTTTTGTATTTATTTTGCCAGAAAAAGATTGGCTTTGTTTATTTGGCTATAATGTATAAGAGGGAGTCCTATATGATTTGCACTGGAGTACATGAAATATCTTAGAAACTGTTTGAATTAATTTACCTCTTTCATCATATTGTTTGAGAACCTGGGTAGCAGGAGAACCAAATCATAAATCCTTATCTAAAGCTAAATTCAAGATTTCAGACTTTACCTCATCAGCAAACTTTTTGATTACATACCTAAGCATATTTTCTCTACATTGTAGCAGTAGAAATTACCCTAAACAAAGTATCTACACAATCATACACACTTTTCAAACCATGTTCATATACCTGAGAAAGGGTAGAAATAGTCTGTTTCAAAAAAAGAACTTTATTCTGTAGGAAGTGTGGAAATCAGTTCCCTCAGACTGCCCATATGAAAGAGCATACATTACCACATATATGCTTTGTAATTTCGAATTCTAAAGGCTAAATAGAAAGAAGAAAACATTCTCTTACTTATACAGTGCAACATTTTATTGTATTAGTCACTAAGTGAAGAGTTAGCATTGAGCATCTGCCAATGAAATGATTCCTAGATCTGACCTAAGCCAAGAGAAAAGAAATGTATTAGCCAGAAGTATCTTATACAACTTATCTGCATTTTTAAGGACTGACTGCTGGGTGTCAGATGAGTATAGTCAGCATTCAACACATCCTCCAGGGCTGGCTGTATAGGAGTGATGGGAGATGAATGAGGTATATCCATTTGTAACATATCATAATTTTTCCTCATTTCTGGAGGAACATCTATTTATTCCCATGAAAGAAATACCTCATTCATATAGTCTGATTGAAAGAAAATTCCAACTCAGGAGGATAAGAATTAAACTTTTCCTCAAAATCAGAGAATTTGGCTTGGGAATATGCAGAAGAAGAAGCTAAGAATCTATCAAAATCATAATCATCAGATCCTGTTTTCTCAGGAATAACTTTACAGGAAATACCTATCTGTAAAGGCTTCTGCATACCAGGATTTACTGCCTGTAATGCCTGTCTAACCAAGGTAAGGAACACATCTCTTTTAATAGTGATAATGTCATCAGAAGAACAATGTTTATTTTATTTTTTGTCAATAGTAGTCCCAGCAGAAGAGGACTGACTTGAAGCAGGGACTTCTGCAAAATCTACTGGTTTCTCATCCCAGTTACCCCAAGAAAAATCTCTTGGAGTGTCTCAAAGTCCTAGAAAGGATGGTTCTCCCATGCCTGAATTGGATAATGGAACACTCTCAACTTGTACTCACAACTCTTTCCCCAGTCTCTCATCCTATAAAAAGTGAAAATAGAAGAAAATGCCCCTACCAGTACAGTTGCAAAATGGGTACACATACTGACAGAATCAAAATGACAGGTTGTTTATCTCAAAGTGAGCATAAGCATTTCTCTGACAGACAAGTTCCTGCCCATTCCTCCACAAACTTTTCTGTCCCACAAAATTTAATATTTATAAAAGTAGTACACATTTTTTTTTCACAAAATTAACCCAATTATTTTAATTAACAGTCTAAACTAAAAATGGCTATCCTTGACAGGAAACTGAAACATACCAGATTTTCTTAAATGGATCTTACTGGAGAGATGAAGGGGTCCTAATGGAGAGATGAAAAGTCAGCAAGCAAAGGAGAGTTGTAGTGCTGAAGTTGAATTCATCCTCATGTCTTGGTGAGTACCTTCGTGAGGTGGACCCTATTTTTCAAAAAACTCACCAAGGCGACACTGATATATAGACTATATCTATATAACATATATCATGGATAAAAGTAAGTCAAAAACAAAAAAGGATAGCTGGGTGTTTAAGTCCCAGGACAAAAAAGTGCCCAATCCTGGTAGGTACATTGGTGAGAGGACTGGAAAAAAATGACAGTGTAGAATCCTCAAAATCCAGAAACATTCCTGCAATGGGTCTAGGCCAGGCCTAGGGGGAGGATGGCCCCCCTGTTGTAGATGGAAGTAGGAGTCCACAAAAATCACAAAAACTGATATGCCAAAGAAGAGCCATGAAGATGATAGAGTAGACTATTGAGGATAACAAAGAAATTATGAATTATTACTATTATGCAAAAAGCCCAGAGTTTCCAAACAGGGGATATACAAAGAGATTACGAGATAAATTAGAGGAAAGAAAAATACTTTCACAGGAAAAACTGTCAGAAGCTTCAAATAAAAATTCTTGTTCATTAATACGGCGGATTTTTTAAAAACAGTATATAGATCAAGAAAATGTTATCTCTTTGGAAAAAAAGTATCTGAGGAAGTGCAAAAATGTAAACAACAAAACCTAGACATTTTTGAAAAGTATAAAAAAGAAATATGGACAAGGTAAAGAAAAAGAGATTTGATATGGTGCAATATTTATGCAAAGGAGAAAGCCAAGTTAATTAATATAGAGAAGGCAGCCACAAAGATATTCAAAGAAAAATACAGGCAAAGGCATCCAGATATGGAAAGTTTCACAATAAAAAAAATAATATCACAAAGATAGAATGCGGAAAAGAAGATTAGTAAAGCAGAAGTTAAGGAAATAGAAGTTGAAGTTATGAAGTGTCTGAGAAGTGAAGGATTTAATGTAGAAAGTCTAACACAGACTACATCACAGCATGATGGAGTGAGTCCCCAAAATAAGGAGAAGCAGAACGATCAGGAGACATCTGAAGAAGAAATATGGACATGGGAAAGAAAAAGAGATTTAATATGGTGTAATATTTATGCAAATGAGAAAGCAAAACTAACCAATACTGAAAGAGCAGCACCAAAGATATTTGAAGAGAAATACAGACAAAAGAATCCAGATATGGAACACTTTACAATACAAAAACAAAGAATACAAAGAGGAAAAGTAGAAAAGGAGATCAGTAATGAAGATGTTAAAGCAATAGAAATGAGGTTATGGAGCACCTGCAAAGTGAAGGATTCAGTATAGAAAATCTAATGCAGAAAGCACAACAACAGGATAGAGCAATGGATATCCAAATTAAGGGGAAACCAGTGGAACAGGAAACAATTGGTCAGGTGCCATATCAAGATATTTTGGAGTCTTCCACAGGAAACCAGTATAAAAGATCACTTGAAGCTAGACAGCAAGGGGAAGAACAGGATATCCTGGAAACTCTGATGCAGTCAATGTTGAGGAGTGATAGACCAGTGAGTTCCCATATGACAGAGCAATGGATGGCACAGGATGACATTGAACAGAAGGTGCCACAGGAAGATGCTGTAGAACTTTCTATAGAATGCCTGCAGGAAGTGGATAACAAAGCATATGCCCTCAGTCTGGAAGAAAATGAACTAAGGGAAGAGTTGCTTGATTTAATGGACATAGATGGATATATGAAAATCAATGAAAGAAATATACTGTAGAAGGTAAATAAAACTGAAAAAGTCAGAAATCTGATAAAAGAAATGAACACAGTAATTAGAACTGCCCATAGAGATCCATGCAATATAGCAGAAGTGAACAGAATATGTTACTGTGCAGCTAAATTAACAACTGATAAAGTTCTATCACAAGAGCACAGGGGTAGTGAGGCAAAGGCAGGGGAGAAATCGAATACCATCATTGAAAAATCGAATAGAGAAAAATATAAAGCAATTTAAGACAAGAAGACTATAGAAGAGGGAATAGAGCAACAAAAATACTAAGAAAGATAGATGTGATAAAAGCAGTGCACAGTATTAGAACAGACCAGGATCTATCATGCACTATCACAAATAACAAATTAAAAATTTCAGCATAGGTGGAAAAACTTAGATGATACACAGATAAATATAAAGGAAAAGTACAAAATAAGCAATTTAGTGATAACCGTAAAAGTTTTATAGAGAATTGGGAAACAGGGTAAAAGGAATTGAAAGACTGCCAACAAAGAAGAAATAGATGCATTTTTGGAGCAGTATCTATGAAGATCCTGTGGAACACAACAAATATAAGAAATGGATAAAAAAAGTAAAAAAAACATAAGAAATTTAAAGGTACAGGATGAAATGGGATGAAGTTCCAGCCAGAGAAACTGAAAAAAAGTTTAGAAAAGCCTCTAACTGGAAAACTCCAGGCCCAGATGCAGTACCTAACTTTTGGTTAAAAGTATTAAAATCTTTGCATGAAGACCTAACCATGAGTAAGAACTATTTGTATGTGTACAACGAACAAACACCAATCTGGCTAACAGCAGGTAAAACAATGCTCCTACTTAAGAGTGAACTTGCAAGCTATCCAGAAATTATAGACCTATTGTAACATATCATAATATATATACATGGGAATTGATGCTGACAGAGTTTATAGTCATTTAGAAGAAAACTCAATTATGGCAGAAGAACAAAAGGGCAATAAAAGAAAGTGATATGGAACAAAGGATCATTTGTTGTTAAAGTCATAGTGGAGAACTGCAAAAAGGGAAAGAATCTAAGTATGACATGGATTGACTACAAAAAAGCATTTGATAGTATCCCACATTCATGGATAAAAGAGTGCTTAAAAATGTATCAGACACACCCTGACTACATTACAGTGACCATGAAACAATGGCAGACCACTTTGCAATTAAGCCATGATAAAGGTCAAATTATTATCCCAGGGATAAAAATTCAAAGGGGAATATTTCAGGGTGACTCTCTATCACCGTTGCTGCTCTGCCTTGCCCTTAACCCATTAAGCTGTTTACTTATCAGCTTAGGCCATGGCTATAATTTGACTCCTAGAAAACAACAACGTCTAACGACTTCTCATCTTCTAATTGTTGCTGATTTAAAACTGTAGAGCTCATCAGATGAGAAACTGAATGCACAGCTGCAAGTTGTCAAAACTTTTTCAGATGATATTAGAATGTCATTTGGCCTTGATAAATGTGCAAAAGTAACCTTTAAAGCAGGAAAACTGCAGCACCAGGAAAACATCATTTGGGACAAGATTGTGATATAAAAGAACTTGAGCAAGAGGGAGTGTATAAATACTTGGGACTTGATGAAGGATCAGCAATAAAACATGAACAAATGTGAGTAAAACTTAGTAAAGAATATTTTAGAAGACTTAAATTAATCCTGAAAACAGCATTGACATCTAGGAACAAAATCCAAGCTATAAACCAATTTGCTCTTCCTGTCCTAATGTACAGTTTTGGAGTGATTGATTGGCCCCAACACGTGTTGGATAGATTAGATATTAAAACAAGAAGGATGATTCATGCTCACCAAATGATTTATAAAAATCAGTGCATACCAAGATTATATATTCCCCTTTCCAAAGGAAGGATGGGCCTCCTTGAAATTGATTGCATGCATAGATCTGCAATCGTGGAACTCCACATGTATCTGCTGGCCTCACGAGATCGAAACATACTGAAAGTTTTGAAACATGAGGAGAATAAATCTAAGATGACTTCCCTGCTTAACTTAGCAGAAGCATATCAGCATCAAGCAGGAATAGAAATCAAACCAGAAGCAGCTAAAAATCAGGCAGGAACTGAATGTGCCAAAAAACAAAAGAAAGACTATAAGGTGAAGGATCAGATGAAAAGGCAAGAAATGTGGAAAATGCATAAGTATAGTTGCAAGTACAGAAAACTTCTGGAAGAACCTCATGATGATCAGGAATGGTTAAGGAGAGGTGAATTCAAACCAAGAGATGAAAGGTTAATGCTGGCAGCACAAAACAGTGGTCTACATACAAGCTGGTTTACAAAGTCCATTGAACATGTGGGAGAAACAGACAAATGTAGGGTTGATAAAACAGAATTGGAAACTGTTGCACACCTTCTTACTGGTTGTGGCATACTAACGGCAGAAGGACTGTATTCTGAAAAGCATAATAATGTGGTAAGACTGCTGCACTAGGGATTGTGCAAACATTATGGGGTTGAAGTGGCTGAAATCACTGGAAACATGAACCACAAAGCATCATAGAAAATGATGAAGTCTACATCACATGGGATCAGTTCAAAAGTCAGATGCTAGAAAGCTGGATATAGTGGTCCAGGAAAGAAAGACAAAAGTAGTATTGATCACTGAAATTGCCACACCCAGTGACTACAATGTCCTTCACACAGAAAGATGCAAAGTTATAAAATATCAGGATTTGCAAGCATAACCGAGAGCAATGTGGAAGAAAGATAACCAAATAATTCCAGTAGTAGTAGGAGCTATGGGTCTTATAAAAAAGAGCCTAAAATCTTATTTAGATATGCTACCAATACATGTAACTCCATACAAATTACAGAAGGAGTCATTACCAAGCACATTGCACTTTTGTCTGACATCAAAGAGTGAAACAATACTAATTTCATGAATTTTAATTGTATTTTGACTTAGGAATGGGTTCCATTCCCATCATGGTATTAGAAACTCAAAACATTTGGAGAAATTAAAAAGGCAAATACTGTTTTTAGTTAAAAAAATAGATAAAATGTTTATTTTTTTTTTCTTAAAAGGGCAAACATTTCTTGAGTCTAGAAGTTCCCCAATGGGGATTTATCTGTCAAAAACAAATTTCTTAGCCAATTCCTGCTCCTGCAATGTCCAAGAGATGCTGTTTTACAAGATGACAAGAAAATACTGAAGAACACTTTACACTGACTGATGATTTCCCTCCTTGGGATTAGCCAATCAGCAGTCAAAATTAAGGAGTGGAGGGGGTAGAGCTTTTTAAAGATGGCTACTTATTGTTTCCTATGCAGGAACTACCCATACAGCCTAAGGGGTATTGCAGCAGTGGAAATGATGAACATTTTCATTTCTCTAGAATCGATACATTGTATTATCACTGAATATTATGCAAGTCACTACTGATGAACATGTTACAAGTGTTTGCTTCAACTGGCACCACAAATATATATATATATATATATATATATATATATATATATATATATATATATATATATATATATATATTAAAAAGCATACTTGTGTTTGTCATATCATTTTTTTCTGCAAGTAGAGCCATGGGTAAATTTCACTTCAACATGACACATGCACTGCACAGGCTTACAGCACATGTTTATGACATTAACTGTCCTATTTACATAGGACACAGCATGCAAATAGAATCCATTTATTCTGCCACACATTTCCCAACATGAATAGTACTCTAATACACATAACTTTTATGTTTTCCTCACAGTATCATTTGCATTGTTTACAACATAATTATGGTGGCTTTAGGGGCCATGAGATTCCTGGCTGGAATTCTGTGTGAATCCCCTATTGCTGCTATACTCTATATTGCAGTTGTCTACCATGATGCCTGCTCATTTCAGATTTTGCCTTTGCACAGTGAGGAACCTGCAATATGGCATCAATTCAGTCACACCACGCTATTGAACTTTCATGTGAGGTATGTCTTTCTGTCACACTACAGCTCTGCTCCCTTATTCACTTGTTGCAGTGTGCTACTTCACCCCAACCCACACCCCATTATCCAACCTCCTGCACACACTATGTCACATGTACACACTACAGTCCACATAGCCAATAAATATATCATGACATTATGTGTTACACTGGTACCGACAACATTCAAGACATACACATATAAGTATGTCCAGAGTAGTTGCTGTATCTGTACTGTATTTATTCCTGTCTAACAAATATGTATGTTTTTACAGGCATCATCATACATTTTCTAGTTCTTATCACATGCTATGTATATTTTGCAGCAAGACACAGTTTACATACTTGCATGGTATGTTTGATTTTCTCCTTGTACAAGTCACAAATATGTTACTGTGGATGTCAGATGGGGTTTTGATAAACCATCGTTGATGCATACAGGTAACATGTTGCTCTTTGTACATGTGTATGTCTGGTGTGTCATCACTAAAAGTTTTGTGCCAGATGTCTCCATGTTGCCTGAAGCTGCATATATGGCCACTGGCCATAGCCTTTGTCACTCATGCCTGGATGTTCTTTCCCTTATGTACTCCTGATCATCTTGTGAAGCCTGTGATGGCTCTTCTTCTGACATCTGTGCTTCTTGGGGGTAGGACTCCCACAGCTAGGATTGGCAGGCTGCAATGTTTCAAAGTTTTCATACTATACAGCTTGCCTACAATGTGACCACTGTGCAGCCTTTTGTGGTGTGCACTGCAATGCACCATTGAATATGTACAAACATTTGAATCATGACTTTAGCACACCAAACACCTGCTCAATGGTGTTCCACACTGCAGTGTGTGCTCTATGGTATGCATCCTCAGCAGAAACTGATGGGGCTCTGAACGATGTCATGCTCTAGGGTTTCAGTGGATAATCATACTCACATGTTGATAACAATGGACAAAACATTAGCATGGTTACATCTCACAAACTATGAGTAGATAGAACAATTTTGTCATGTAAGGGTATACTTGCCAAATAGTAGCACTTTAGGGATCTCACCCTCCTGGAATAATTCCGTGACTGTGCTGAACTCAAGTTAATGATTACATTGACTGATGAGCACACTACCTGAAAACTGAGCAATGGCTACCCCATTCTTTTGAAATACAGTTGTGCACTATTTGAATAAGAGGTTTTCATTGAGTATAATGCCCCTTTTGGCATGTACCATACAAAGCACTTGCACTAACTGGAGAGACCTCAGAGGTATGTATCTAAGAAGATCAAGGGACTCCAGCATGTGCCTTACACAGATCAAAGTCCCTGTCACTATACTCAGTATTGTATCAAATTCTTAGGGGAGACTTATGTCCGGCTTACAGAGTAATCTCAGACCCAAACCTAATGAATTTGCTGCACATCCATAAATCAAACAGGACTAAAGGTACCCATTACAGGGACCTAAACATTGCCTGTGACTTGAATAGGAAATGCTGGAGGGACAGATTTGTGTCCTCATCTTTGGAATAGGCTGCAAATTCATGTGAAGTAGATCACCTCTATGACACTGTTCAAAATGAACCTGGATGAGTGAATGGGGCACCATAAATTCTTACCAGGGATATTGCTCACAACCCTCCTGGACATGGGCAGTCATTAATAAATAAAATCGTGGGTATTGACTAGTATCTATGTTATTACATTGGGATGAAACGGCTAGGGTTGAAGTAACCTCCAGATTGATAGCCTAGTAACCTACTATGATTCTATGATACATGGGTGCAATCAGTTGCACCATGGACATGGGGAAAATTGGCTATGGCATAGAACCATTTCAGGGCAGACTGCTGCTCCCATAGTAAAAATAAGACGTAGAGGAAGCCCTCCACCTTGCTGCACATGACTGCCACAAACTGTTCTACTATGTGACTAACAGCTGTCTGGGATGGCGTTTCTTTGCAGGACATGTGAGATGCATACGTCCCAAACACACAACATGCTCTACTCTCTGTTTAATCTGTAACTGTCTATTATTTCTTGATCAGAGAGCTAGTTTAACTGTAGCCTTTTTCTGTCCTACTAGCTGGTTGTGGAAGTTAAGATACTTTTTGTTTGCCAACATCACACTATAGTACATTTACTGCATCATTCATTTCTGTAGATTTTCCTCAAGACCATAGTAACATATTTCAATATGTTATAATTTATGATGGTTTGCTACAAGGAAATATGTCATCTGCTGAATGCTTATCATAATCTAATGGTGCATACTGCAAATACGACTTTGCCTCTTTTTATTGTTGTCAGGAATGCGCATTGCGTTTTTGAATCAAGTGTGCAGAATATGCAGTTAATATATGCCACACTCATTAGTATATGCATGCGACATCAAGTTGTTCTTGGAAGCATGTATGCCCTTAGTTCAATGAAGTCCTAGTTTTCCACACTGCACTGAGAGCAAGTTTGAAGCCTAAGAGATTCCAGAATAATTTTATCTCCTTGACAGCAACTTATAATTAATAGCACATGTTCAACAAATCCAAATAATTCATAACTGTAGTAAGAGTCATCAAAGAGAAATAATTTTCTTCACAATTCAATGCAATCACAAGGTTCTCAAATGGTAATCTGATCCCTGCTGACTATGCATATGAATTTATAAGACTGGTAAGGGCTCAGGACTTGAATTTGTGACCTTCTGTACCCAGCAATTGACAAAATAAAATAATCTAGAAGAACAAAATCAGTAGGGGGGATATATTTGAGAGAAATGATGACTGTTTCCTCTCCTTCTGTTACTGACTCATCCAAAATAGAGTTTTGGTTTGACTAGAGTATGACTGAATGTCAGCCAGTTGCTCTAGGAAGAGTAATAAGGCCTGGGGAAAGTTGTCACACATATACCCACAGATTTAACATAGAAGCCATGGAAGGGCAAGCAGTTGTCATTCCAGCATCTAAACAATGCCAACTCCTACTTCATGTGGTACATTTTTCTTCTAAATGTAGCTTTTATTTTAATTTTTCTTTAGTTCTGTGTGGGTTGTTGCTAGGAGGAGTGTCAGAGTGTGATGATGGGCAGCAGTGAGCATTTCCTGCAGTCATGTTATTCCTTGATCTGCCCATCATTTTTCTGTGCTGTACAGCACAAAGACCTTTTTTAGAAGCATGTCACCCCCCACTTAAGTTATAGGTGCTTATAGGTTCATAGCTTGATAAGAGGCTACTAAGCTAATGGTTCTGTGGCTCTTACAAGCCTAGCCATGTAAAAACTCAAATACCCTTATTGACCATGTTTAGTCAGTCGCAATTAGCAGAGTGATGGTGTGATCAATACCAACTGCCTCTGTCCATGAGGGACACAGGTGCCACCCCTAGGAGGAATTTATGGTCACACATTCAGTTGTTAAGGTTGTGCTTGAATAGCGTCATTGAGGAGCTCTGTTTTACATGGAGTGGGACCTTATTCCAGAGGAGCAGTAATTGCTGTCTCCCCAGCATATTCTGTTGATGTCACAGGGTAGATTGACATCTCTGGAGTGAGTTATTCTTGTCCCATTTAATTCTGCAGATGTGCAACAATTCCATTAGGATAGGGACCATGACTGCTCTGTAGACCAGGCACAGGTCGCCTTTCAGTATCCTGTAAGATACAGAGTACCATGACAGGGCTTTTAGTCTTTCCATGTATGTCATGTTTTGGAGGCCCTGGATTCTCTTGGTAAGAAACCTCTGTGGTCTCTCCAGTTGCAGCAGGTGTCTGGTGAGGTATATACAGAAGGGAGCATTGCACTCAATTAGTGGTCTGATAAGGATGAAGCACCATGGAGCTATAACCTCCCTGGTCTTGGATGAGATGCCCTTATTTATGAGATGCTCAATGTAGAATGATTTTCTTACCATTACAGACACATGGTGATCAAAGTTTAGATTGCTATCAAATGTGTGCCCAAGTCTCAAACCACTCAATTTGTGCTTAGAGGGGTGCTGTCTATATCATAACTATCAGGGGCTACTTCTTTGCCAAAGGAGATGATGAGGCATTCTTTTCAGTTAAGTTTTAGTCCATGAGTTTAGCACTAATCATTTGTCTGCATCAACTCTTTCTGTAATATGTTAACATCACTGGGTCTCTGAATGCACCCAGTTTACAGTCATCTGCAAACCTGGTAAACCATAGGCCATCTATCTACACCTGGACTTCAGAGAAATAGATTCCAAATGGTAGACGGCCTAGCACAGATCCTTTTGGTACCCTGCTGGTAACTGGTCTACTGGTGGAAGTGGACTCTCCAACTTAGACAGTGTGTGTTCTTTCAGTGAGCCAGTTTGCTACCCATCTAGTAATGCATGGAATGATCTCAAGCTGGGACAGCTTCTTCATGATACCCAAATGTGGGATTGTGTCAAAAGCACTGGCTAAATCAAGATAGGTGGTATGTACCATTTTACCCTCATCCAGGGCTTTGGTGACATTCTCAAAGAAGTCCACTGGGTTTATTAAGCAAAATCTACCCCTGACGAAACCAAACTGGGTCAGGTCAAGAGTCTGAAGGTCACCTAAGTCCTTGTGGATAAAGTCCATGATGAATCTTTCCATAGCCTTGCAGATAAGGCTGGTTAGGCTTATGGAGCAATAGTTTCCCCAGGGTCAGTTGATGGACCTCCGTTGTGCAAGGGGATTACTGTTGCTGCTCTCCACTCTGCCGTGACAAATCCAGTTTTCAGGCTATAGTTAAAGAGAGTGCTGAGGGGTTCTGACAAGTCTTGTTTTAGATTGTTGAGTAGGCAGCCTGGGATGTTATCTAGTCCCATACAGGCTGTGTTTTTGGCCTTGGAGAGAGCTTGTATGGCCTATTCTTTGGAGCTAATTGGTAGATGACTGGTGTTGAGAATGATTTGGGTTATGTCAGGTGGGGACAGGGGGGTGAAGTTATCTCCAAATCTGTCAGCTAGCAGGTTGGCAATTTCCTCAGGTTTAGTGTGAATGGCACCATTTACTATAAGTTTGGCATACAGTTTGACATTCCCTCTTATGTTATGGATGTAACTGAAGAATGCCTAGTGATTATCTTTAGCTACGGATGCTAATTTAGACTTCTACCTAGCTTTAGATAACTTTCAGGATATCTGATTTGCTTGCTCAAGCTGTGGAGGGTATTCTTGTTCTGCTGAGTTAGTTGTCTCCTGTTATTAGATATCAGTTTCTTTCTTTTGTTGTACAACTTATTTATAGTTGCAGTCTACCAGGGTGGCTTGTTCTTTCAGGAAGACCTGGTTTTGTTCCTGTTAGGTACAGCTGTGTCAGTGCATTTGTTTAAGTGGCTATATAGGACATTTGTGCTTTCCTCTGCATTGCAGTCATTGTTGTCTATGTTGGCAGGGGCTTCAAAGCTTTTTGTACCATTGCTTAGTAGGCAAAAGTTTGTTTTGGAGAATTTAAGTGTTTTTTTTTTTTTTTACTTCTGTGAGGGTGTCAGGATGGATCTTTACTTCAAATGAGACACATTTATGGTCTGACTTTACTAGGGAGGGCAACATACAGGGGTAGTGTAGTGACCCACCATGTTGGTGATCACTAGATCCACACATTTGAGCCCCTTGTGGTAGATCTGAACCAACTGTTCCAGGGCATTTGAATTTACAAAGTCCAGAAACCTCATAGTGATCAGGTTTGTGCTCATGTAGGTCTCCCTACAAAAGTGTAGTGTCCCGGAAATCACAGACGCACAGGTGAAAACAGCCCTTTCAAAAGCCAAAAGCACAGCATCAATGGGGCTAGATGGTGTCCCAGGCTGCATCTTGCACGAACTACAGAATGAACTAACCCCCCACCTAAACACACTGTTCAACCTCAACTTCTCCACAGGCTATGTGCCCATAGAATGGCACACAGCAACGGTTATTCCACTCCACAAAGGAGGGACCACAACTGACCCTGGCAACTATCGCTCCATAAGCCTGACTAGCCTGGTCTGCAAGGTTATGGAGTGCATCATCATGGAACTCATTAACAAAGACATTGGGAACCTCCAAACACTTGACCAGACCCAGTTCGGCTTTGTTAAGGGCAGACCATGCCTACTAAACCTGGTTGACTTTGTTGAGACAGTCACCAAGGCCATAGATGAGGGGAAGGTGGTTCACACAGCCTACCTTGACCTCACAAAGGCTTTTGACACAATTCCCCACTCAGGAATTATAGAAGAACTCACCAGACTGAACATAAACCCCTATGTCATGAGATGGGTTGCCAAATGGCTTACAGACAGAACTCACACAGTAAGAATAGCGGGCTCCAGGTCTGACTCTAAACCAGTCATAAGTGGTGTCCCACAAGGCTTGGTCTTGGGACCCCTACTGTTCAGCATATACTTCTCAGAAGTACAGGCAAACACAGGAGGACTATGGCTAACCAAGTTCGCCGATGACTGCAAACTGGGAACCATAATTGACTCTCCGGCTGACATGGACATTTTCCAAAAGGACCTTACTGAGACCGACACCGGGTGTCAAAGTCACAGTCTCAAGCTAAATGCCAAAAAATGCATAGTCATCCCATTTGGGAAAAATAAAACACCCATGAATTACCACATAGGTGACAGCCCGCTTAATACAGAAGAGGTAATAAGAGATCTGGGGACCCAGGTAGATAGTAATCTCTTATTTGACAATCATATTGCCAAGGTAGTTAGGAAATCCTTCTATGTAGCCCATCTAATTACTAAAGGGTTTGCATCTAGAAATAAAGAGGTTATAGTGCCCCACTACTCATCAGACCCATCATAGAGTACAACGCCCCATTTGGGATGTACCTCACAAGACACTTCCAAGAGCTGGAAAGACCACAAAAGTACCTCACCAAGAGGATTACTAGCCTCAAACATATGTCCTATGCAGCCTGACTGGAAAAACTCCAGCTGTACTCAGTGGCATATCGCTTTATCAGAGGTGATCTTTGCCTGACATGCAAAGCCATGTCCAGCTCAGAATTGATGGATATGCTCCATCTAAAGAAATCCAAGTCCACTCACTCTAGTGAGCCAAACCTCGCCATAACAATAAATAGAACATGATGGAGGGATAGATTCCTGTCACAGAGACTATCCATGCTTTGGAACAAAATTCCTAACTACATTAGGCAGAGCCCCTCACTAACACTCTTCAAGAGAAACCTTGACGAGTGGATGGGTAACAGAAAATACACCCCAGGATCACTTCATTGGCTCTTCTTGACAGAGGCTCAGTTAATTAATCAATGGGGTGGCGAAAGCTGACAGACTCTGACTAGGCTTATACATGCCCTTGGGCTGATAGCCTAGTACCTACCTATGAACCTATGAAACTAATGGAGGAATAGCTGAAACAGCCCATGTCCAGGGTGTTTGGCTGCAGGTTGAGTGGCTGTAGCAAGTCCAGGTAGGCAGTGTGCTTCTCCTGGTCCATGGCTGGGGTCCTGTAGCTAGCAATGATGTGGAAGGGTGTTATTCCTAAAGTTAATTGGACCGAGAGTAATTATAGAAAGTTGTACTGTTTCACCAGTCTTGAGGTGTATTTAGATTTGATGAATATGGATACACCTCCACCTTTGGTTCTCTCATGGGGTCTGAATGCATGAAATACATTGTAGCCTTGTAATACTGGGGTGCTCTCAGTAACTTTGAACCAATTTTCTTTGACTACACAAATGTCAGCATCTTCCAAGGTGAGGAGTGCTTCCAGGGAGTGCAGTTAACTGTTTGTTTAAGCTCCTAGCATTAAGCAACATGACCTTGAGTGTGTTATTAATGGATTTCTTTATGTTGGACGTTTTGTTGGACATTGCCTAAAAAAAAGCACTATGGAGGTGGCAAGCATCTTGGCAGTATTCTAAAGCCTTGAGGAGACAGGTGAAGGACATATCTAGCAAAGCAGCATGGACTGTTGACCATGTCTTCCCAGGCAGATAGATACTGGATCCCCCTGGAGTGACACCAGAAGCTAAGCTAGTTATTGAAATCAATCACTTTTTGTCTGTATTGTAGCATCATCCTTGGTGAAGGTAGAATGCTGCTTAGAGCTAAGGACATACCTGCCTGGGACACATAATCTGAGAGTTTGGTCATGTTTCTTTTCATATAGCCCAGAGAGGTACAGTACATCTCAAGTCATTTACACCAACATGTACTATGACAGAGTCAAAATGGTAATTGTTACTGAGTGACTTGAGTGTATGTATGATTTGATGGATCCTAGCACCTGACAGGCAGCTGACCGTGACCTTCTCCTTGTTCACCCTGGTGAGGGGGGCTCTGTGTGTCTTACTATTGATTTGCCTATAACGAGAACATTTGGTTTTGAGGCATTTTGCCTTAGGGGCTTAATTGCTGAGACAATGATATGTGTGTTTCTGCATTTTGTGGTGGATTCTGTTTGTGCATCGGTATCTGAATGTTTGCACTTGGGAGGTCTCTGTTTTTTTGGTAGGTTCTTAGTGAGTGCCTCCTCATATGTGTGTTTATGTGTCTTGACCTTCACTTGTATGAGAGGGAAGGTGTGTGTGCTGACAACCTGTTGTATGTGTTGTTTGTTGTAATATAAGAAGACTGATTTTTATTTCATGGTATAGTTACATCTCTCACATACTGTATTTGTTTGCTTTAGGAGCAAGTGGTTGTCAATGTACAGGAGGCAATTGCTACATTGCCTTAGGATGCACATGTCAATCAGGTTGCTGGAGAAATGGTGAAAACTGTCCGTACATTATGACAGGTATATATTATAGTGACTCATGGTAATAAGTAGGGTGGTCCCAGATTGCTTGTAAGACTAACAAGGATGGCTATCCTGTGGACTTCTAATGTTGGAGGACTAAGTCAATGCCTTAGAAAGCACAGCTGGGTTGCAAGCTGGGTAGCGATGAGCAACTGCACTTCTCACAAAGAGACAGTGGAGCTAAGAAGGGTTCACTAGCAGGTATCAAGGGACATTTTTTTATTTCTAAGTGTTTGCATCTATACACAGCAGTGCTAAACCTACTTGTCCGATGGGCAACTACACGCAAACGAGGTGCTTATATACAAATTAAATTAAATACTTGTAACACTAAGTAGCCAAGGGGAGAGCCCAAAACTGAGCCTTTTACCAATAATCCCCAACTCAGATGTGTCCTGGGCAACACAGTTCTGCCACAAGGGTGCAGGAGGGCCTTTTTAATGTAGGATGGCTGGTTTTAGTACTCAGTATATCCAAAAAGCCTAGATTCAGTAGATCTGAATCTAGCCTATGCTATCAGATACAGCAACACTATCTTCAAAGTGCAGAAAATAACAGTCAAAGCTGCAACAAGAGTAAAAAATGGAACAGCAATAAAGCAGAATACAATTCAAATAGTGCAATCCAAACTTTAGACATTATTTTTGTAGTTCACAGTGGATGCATATGGTCTAGTTTAGATTCAATCCAGGTCTCTGTTTAAGTCACTAACCTCAGAGCAGGTCTGCCAAACTGAGCTTTGCTTACTGTATCATAGCAGGAAGTTTACTTTATGGAATGGGTGTCCTCTCCATTCTTGCCTTATCCACTATGTTCCCACCCTGAGAGTTGTTAAGATTTATAACATTTATGTTGCGGGGTGTTTTGGGTGTAGTATGTTAACTGCATTCTGATTCAGTTTTAATTCCATGGTAGAGTACACTGAGGCATCAGAGTAATGAGTTGACAAGCTGTTCTTTGTGCTTTCTTTCTCCTGGTTGGGGTAGATTTTGACTATTGTGGGATTTCAGCATTGCATTGCATAGGATCACTGATAATGTATTAATGCATCAGAATTTTGCAAGTGAGTGTGGAATTTGGTATGGTTGTTTTTACTTATTTATTTTTTGGGGGTGGGTGCATGGTGATTGGCTTTTGGATTTTGCTGAAGTTGTGTGCAGATTTTTTTCAGTAATATAAATATAGACAGAGACGTTCACTTTTTTGTCTTTTATCTCTCTGCCTATATAACCTAATATTAGTTTTTATCTTGCATGCATTTCAATAGTTGTTCTGTTTGTAAAGCTACTCTGAGTGTTTTATATACATTTTTTCCAAACCTGATACACTCTAGGGGGGGATTTAATAAAGCCAACATGGTCGTATTTTTGCCATGTAGATACATGACATGCTGCTTACATGAAAGTAAGCAGGTTTGCAATTCAGTAAAACAGCAGGGTGGCATGCATGCATGTGCCAGCATGCATGCATGCATGCATGTGACAGCATGGAAGTATACATGGCATGCAAATCATCTCACCAAATCACCTCATAAGCAGGAGGTAGAGCGAACCAGCAAGCAGACAGGCAGCCCTGCAGACTCCATGTCAGTCTCCGTAGTGTCCATGGAAAAATTCTGTGTACAGGATTTTAAACAGACAACAGACAAAACAGACAAAAGGGGCTGTAAAAATGTAGGTAGATGGACAGAAATGGCATAGCACATACAGGTATGAGTAAAACTATCCACCATGTCTCCAAAGACGTAAGGGAAATAAGTTAAAATAATTATATTTTTTTAATGATCTGGGTATGTTTGCAAAGTGCAAACATACTTTTATGAAAAAATGAAAAAAACAAAGAGTGGAAAAAACACATTTAATAGTATGTGACAGAAATGTATTATAGGGCCTGTGTGGAGTATCTACAATGGTGGAAATTTGCTGTTGCTAACAAGGTAGGGCCTGGAACCATGTAGTTTCCAGCTTGTTTGCATGGATTCCTGTGAAAATGAGATGGGGTTACTGGATAGCACAAATGGATATCCGTGTCCGCATATCCCTTCTGTGTAGCCACAGAACCATGTGGGTGTCCACAGAAAAGGTAGCTGATATCAAGAGGGAGTGTGACTGAGGACTTGTAAGCTCATTGGAGCTCATCTGCGTCTGTTGCATGGCATGTCACTGTGCTCAGCAGGGAGATGTGTACACTGATCTAAGCTTTAACTTTGGAGCTCGTGTTTGCATGGCATGCCACAGTATTGAGCATGACCTTTCAGGGAGGTGTGTGTACCGTAACTGCTGAGCCTTATTTACCTTTGCAGTGCTTGTTTCTGTGTGTTTGCATGGCATGCCACTGTGGTGAGTGTATCTAAAAGCCAATAGGCAGCCATTCAAACAACTTCACCTACAGAAGAGCACTAGAAAGGGTGCATACACCCTACAATTTGATTTCTCCCCCATACTCTGCACCAGTGTTGTATAGACTTAGGAATTTTAAATGAAGGAATGAAGGGCTGCTGCAGGTCTGCTACAACTGTATTTGCTAGATGCTGAGTTCAATGCTGCTGCTGACAATAGGTCTTGACGGAGAAGGAGAAGAGTGTTCAGGCCCAGGATAACCTTCCAGGAGCTACATGAGCTAGAGATTGTAGAGCACTACAGGGTGGACAGGGACATATTACAAGGAATCACTGAGCTCTGCTGCCTTCAACTCAGAGCCAGAGCCAGCAGAGTGGAACCCTTCCCAGTGGACACAAAGGTATGTGTAGCTCTTAGGATACTAGTCACAGGTACTTTCCAAAGACCAACTGGGGACATGATGGGGGTCTTGCAGGAATCAGCATCCAGGCTACCCCATCAGTTCCTGGATGCCATGTTACCACATGCAGGTGAGCACATATCTTTTCTCCTCACTCCTGTGGTGAGGGCCAGCAAAATGCAACACTCCTACCATGTAGCATACTATCCTGATGTACTGTGTTCCATAGATTGCACTCATGTATATGTCAAGGCACCACCTGGTGAGCAGGGTAGAATCTATGTCAACTGCAAAGGGTATCACTCCATCAACTGCCAGGTCATGTGAAATGTCGAGGGCATTATCATGAATGTGTGTGCTGGCAGCCCTGGCAGTTATCATGACTCCCATATCTGGCACACAACACAGCTGTGTCAGATGTTTGATAGGGTGGACATCCCACACAGCCATTTACTTGGGGGTGCTGGCTGCGCACTGGAACCATGGATGATGACACCCATCAGAAATGCACGCACACCCATGGAAGAATGCCATTATGAGGAACATGCATAAACTAGGAACATTACAGAGTGTGTGTTTGGGCTGCTGAAGTCACAGTTGTGCTGCCACAATATATCTGTTGGAGTCCTGCAGTACTCGTCAGCCACATGTGCACAGATGTTCACAGTATGTGCCATGCTACACAATATGATCCTGTGGAAACAGCTGCAGCAGGATCAGCAAATGGAAGTGATGTACAGCCCCCCAACAGTACCTGGGTCCCCACAGCCACACTCACAAGAGGACTCAGAGGAGGTACCCTGTGAGCATGTCCCTGTAGGCAGATGTAGGCATGCTCAGTATGCCCTGCCCTTGGCCAAGAGACAATTCATAGCACATGCACTGGCAACCTAGGGCCAT
>NC_056737.1:1655978223-1655995723 GCF_019279795.1 Protopterus annectens | reverse complement strand
TTTATGGTTTGCAGTCAGTGGTGAATTGAAATGCTTGATGCACAGTATTGGTTAGAATACATAACTGTATACTGCAAACATCAGTCATATAAGCTTTTATTGACATAATTGTACACCTCAGACAGATGCTTTGCATAGGGGCATATGCATGTTTCCATAGGAGAATACCTTATTATGAAACCTTTTTCTTCCGTATAGGTTCAACCCTTACATTGTCATTACTGTAGGTACTAATCCACATGGATAACTTGGTTAAGTGAAGGTTGTGGAGTTTGACTGGAAACAGGTTTCATATTTGCATGTGCAAAGGATCTTAGGCTTTGACATAAGTAGTGAGTGTGCATGCTATCCTTTGCCTGTTAGCCAGAGCAAGGGCATGCAGTATACACCTCTGTATGCCAGTACCATCTGCAGCTTGTGGTTCTCCCACAAAGTCCTTATCTGTAGCTGCTTGTCCTGCTAAACCTATCTGTGGTCCACTAAACTTTGGTCCTGTAATTTGATGTCCTTGTTGAAGCTGTTTCTTGAGAATTATATTGTGTAACATGGCACACACCGTGACTATTTGGGCAGAGGTGCCTGGGTCATACTGCATGGCACCTCCTGATATATCTATACACTGGATATCTGATTTGAACAATCCAAATACACGTTCTATGATACTCCTAGTTTGAGCATAGGCCTCATTGCTTAGTGGCGGCTTGTGGGTTTTCTCATGGGTATCATGAACCAAGACTCCAATGCATAACCTACATTCCCCACTAGATGCCCTTATAGAAAGACTCCCCTAGCAGACCTTGTATACAGCTTGCAGGTGTATCATATGAGTGAGTCAGGGAACTGCCTGGGTTACCTGAATAGATACTGTAGATGATCCTAGGGCACTACAGACAACCTGACAGTTTATACAGTGATATCCTTTTCTGTTGATGTACCTTCTTCACTCTTCATCAGATAGGTTCTTTTACTTCTATGTGTGTGCTCCAACAATTCAGGGAAGTGTGCTATTGCATAAAATTCCTGCATGGGTCTTGCTATCTCCTCTGGAGTATGTGGAAAACAGATATAATCCCTTGCATCTTGTAGCATAACTTTAAAAATATACATACATATAGGTAAACATTCCTTTGTTTCCACTGAGATTGCCTTGGGACTGAAGTAGGTGCAGTAGATTTTGTATAGTTCCTCTAGTGTTTCCCTGTCCACCCTGTATCACTTTTTATTTATTTATTTTATTTTACATTTGTTGACCGGGCTAGTCCAACTGGATACATATCCCTTTTCAGTAGAGGCCCAGGGAGAAAAGCTCCAACATAAAAGCAATACATGAAGAGAGCAAGTTACATTTACAATATAAGAATAGGAAATAACAAAGACTTAATATAAGCACAAGTAGCAAAGCTGCATTTTAAACAAATTAGTGTTATAGGATAAACACCGTGAGAATAATGGTCGAAGAACTAGCTAATCAGGGCAAATTATGAGTACATCTCCCCGGGCCTCTACTGAAAAGGGATATGTATCCAGTTGGACTAGCCCGGTCAACAAATATCTGTGTCATGCATCCCATGATAAAGCAAATGGACTCTAAACACCCTTCTTCTTCTTGCCCATAATCTGGCAGTATCAGCTGCAACTTTATTTAAAGCCTGTTGCACAAACAGCATAATGATAGTAGCAGCAACCCTTAACATTTTTTCTAAGTGTATTCGTGCCTGCATTCCAAAGGGTTTGGGAGTTCAAGGCAAAAGTGAGCACTGAGTGTACACAATTGCTTTATAGCTTCCTGAATAGCTCCACCATGCTGGTTACTAATTAGAATGTGCTTTGGCTCTTTAAAGTGTCATTACCATAGTCTGCCATTTCTTTTTGTACATTTAATAAATAGCAAATAGCATAGTATTGCATTGATGCTCCACCACTCCACAAACACAACAGTGGCACTTAGTGTAACTGCAAACAAATCCAGCTCAAGTATTTTTCTTGTGCTCTATGAGGACACCTAAAAGTTTGACATGGGAGATGTGCGTAATTGTTGGGTTATTTTGTGAATTAATTGAGATTTCACCATTGCCATATATGAGTAGTTTAGTTTCATTTACCACCGTAACAGGAACAGGCAAGCAAAAACTGAGGATAATGCTACTCAATGCTAGAAGTCTAAATCTCAAAATGCACTCACTCGAGGCACTCCTTAAAATGGAGAACATTGATATCTGTGCAGTGACTGAGACCTGGTTCAAGGCTCCAGAGAGCACCCCTGCACTACCAGGCTATAACTCATACCACACTTTTCGGCCATGTAACCTGGACCAAAACACCAAAGACAGAGGTGTGTCCATATTCATTCAGGATATCCACACCTCCAGGCTAGTTGCTCAGCATAATGCATCCGAGGTTATACAAGTATAACTAACTCTGGACAAACCTGCAGTCCAAATTGTATCTTGTTACAGATCCCACACCATGCCCTAGGACTTCCACTCCTCTTTTCTTGACGTACTGGAAAATATTAGGGTTCAACCAAACACCCTAATAATGGGCAACTTCAACTACCCCACCATTAACTGGGAAAACTACTCATGTACCAACTCCTTAGCTCAACGCTTTCTGGAATTCATAAACTCCAATGCCCTGGATCACCTTATCCACACCCTCAACAGGGGCAACAGTATCCTAGACCTAGTCATTACCAACATGCGTGATCGGTGTTCCACACCTGAAGTCAACTCCTCGTTGGTCCGATCCGACCATAAGCTAATCAACCTTGATATCCACATCTCGCCCCCACCCCCCATTAAGGAAACCATGGTAAAACATTTCTCCAAAGCCAACTTCATGCTTCTTAAGACAAAAGTGTTGAACTTCATGACACCCAGGCAGATGGACAATACAGTTACAACTGCTGAATCCTACACAAATATACTCTATAAGCACTTACACGAGTTCATGGATCGTGCTATCCCAAACAGAACCAAGACGCTATCCTCTAAAAAATGGAAGCCAATCTGGTGGTTCCCTGCTATAAACAAACTGTACAACAGAAGGAAGAAACTGTTGCAAAAGAGAGTAAAATCCCATGAGTGGAGGAGCTCCCTGGTCAGTCTCAGTAAGAAGCTGAGATCCCTTATAAAATCCTCCAAAGCTAGCTACAAAAACAAAATCAACACTAATTCTAATGACAACCACAAAGCATTCTATAGCTATGTCAAGAATCTCAATGGCAACACCCAGATCTGCTCTGAGTTACAGCACAACAGCACAAAAATTACAGAACCAAATGATATTGCCAACATCCTGGCAGATAGGTTCAGTGCTAACTTTAACCCCCCCACCCCCTAAAGAGCCATATCTATACAGAACAAATGCAGAGTCCCTGTAATTACAACTGCATAGGCAAAAGCTGCACTCTCTAAAGCCAAACACACAGCATCTATGGGACCGGACAACATCCCAGGCTGCGTTTTTCATGAACTTCAGAATGAACTGGCTCCCCACTTAAGCACCATGTTCAATAATAGTCTTGCATCAGGCTTTGTGCTGACTGAATGACACACAGCAACAGTTATCCCACTGCACAAAGGGGGAGCCACCACTGATCCCAGGAACTCTCGACCTATTAGCCTGATGAGCCTGGTCTGCAAGGCCATGGAACGTATCACCATGGAACTCATAAACAAATACATCGGTAACCTCCAAACACTGGATCCCACCCATTTTGGGTTTGTGAAAGGCAGATCATGCCTCCTGAACCTGATCGACTTCTTTGAGGCAGTCACCAAAGCCGTACATGAGAGTAAGGTGGTTCACACAGCCTATCTTAACCTCTCCAAGGCTTTTGACACCATCCTGCATTCTGGAATTATAGCTAAACTCATTAAATTAGGTATAAATCCCTACATCACAAGGTGGGTTGCCAACTGGCTCACTGACAGAACCCACACTGTAAAAGTTGCAGACTCCAAATCTGACCTCAAAGCAGTGACAAGGGGAGTACCACAGGGTTCCGTCCTGGGACCTTTCCTGTTTGGTATCTACTTCTCTGAAGTACAGGCTAACACAGAAGGCCTCTGGCTAACGAAGTTCGCAGATGACTGCAAACTAGGAGCCATTGTCAAGTCCCCAAATGATGTGGACATCCTACAGAAGGGCCTCGCTGAGACAGATGCCTGGTGTCAGAGCCATGGCCTCAAGCTCAATGCTAAAAAGTGCAGTGTCATCCCCTTTGGTAAAAACTCTGTACCTATGAACTACCACATAGGCAGCAATCTACTTAACACTGAATGTGTGATAAGAGACCTTGGGACCCTGGTGGACAGTAGTCTCTCCTTTGATAGTCATATCGCCACAGTAGTCAGGAAGTCCTTTTCCATGGCACACCTCATCATAAAAGGGTTCTCATCCAGGAAAAAATGTCATTTTTCCCCTCTACTCGACACTCATTAGATCCATTATAGAGTACAATGCCCCTTTTGGAATGTACCTCACAAGACATCTGCAGCAGCTGGAAAGGCCACAGAAGTACCTCACAAAGAGGACTACTGGTCTCAAACAAATGCCCTACACTGACCGGCTCAAAAAACTCCAGCTTTACTCCATAGCATATCGCCTTCTCTGAGGTGATCTCTGCCTAACATATAAAGCTATGTCAAACCCAGAGCTGTTGGACATGCTACACCTAAAGAAATCCCAATCCCTCTGAGCTACACACTCTAGGGACCTAAACCTTTTCACCACAATAAACAGGACATGCTGGAGGGATAGATTCCTGTCCCAGAGACTTCCCATACTCTGGAACAGGCTACCCATCTATGTCAAACAATGTTCTTCATTAGCACTCTTCAAGAAAAATCTTGATGAGTCGATGGGAAATAGGAAATACACCCCAGGAATCACTTCTGTGTCTCTGCTCAACAGTGGCACAGGAAAATAACTTTCTTGTGTTGTGTAAGCCAGGGAACCTTCTTGGCTAGGCTTACGTCGGCCCTTGGGCCGATAGCCTAGTACATACCTATGAACCTATGAACCTATTTGCATTTAATAAAATATTTGAGTCTTAAAGCCAATGTTCAATGTGTTGAAGGTTAAGATGTGTGGAATATTGCAAGTGACTGAGGCAGTTAGCTGTTAAGATAACAGTGGAGTCATCAGTGTACTCTATTAATGTGGCATCAGGAATCTTAGCATGCATATAATTTACAAAGATACTCAATGGAAATGGTCCAATTTCAGAGCCTTGTGGAACAACTATATTATTGGGTAGAAAAGCTGAAAATGATTGGGACTATTTTACTCATTGTTGGCAATTAAATAGTTAATTTTTGAACCATTCTAATGTGTTTTGTGCTAGATACATATTAGCCAACTTTTGTAAAAGGAGAGCATGAGTAACAGTATCAAAGGTCTTAGGTAAGAGTAAGTTAATAGCAGAAGTAGAAAAGCCATTGTTTTTGCTAGGGTTAAGTGTATTTAATGATACAAGAGCACTTAATTTCAGTGCTAAATCCAGGTCACAAACTATGTCACGTAGGTGATAACACCCAGTAAGTATAATTATTGATCTTTCCATCTCACCTTCAAGAAAAGTGAAGTACATGAATGCATTGAAAACTTTCTCATCATTGATACACAGAAATATTTTTGCTATTCGACTTGCTGTGGGAATAACTGAATTTCTGAATCCAAAGTCTGGGTTACCACATCCACTCAGTCACCATCTTCCTTCACAGATCAGTCTATGGACATTACATCAGACTCTGTCCCTTTAGTTGCAGGAGCTCTGCCACAAGCATATTATTGCAATCCTTTTCATTAGGATTTCTGTCATTGTGGAGTAACCTGTAGACATTACTTTTGCTTTACTATCCTCCCTTACCTATATATATTCTACAGTGTTTACAGCCTTGTCACATAAACTCATCCTCATTCATATCATCATTCCAAGCACGTATGCTCTTAAACATCTAGACATCACAAAACTACCTATACACTTACAGAATAAACACAATCTGTTATTCTATATATCATCTTTTACTTTTTCATAAATAAGTCATCCCTACTTCTCGCCTTAACTATATCCTCATTTTATATCATTTCAAACCCCTCTATGTCTTATATTTCAGAAACATGTTTCTTCATTACTTCCTCATGCTAGTACCTCTACTGTTACACTTATCATTTTACCAACATCCATTAGCTTTACAATTCCAACAAAACTCTTATATTGTGCCATCCAAACAAAATATATCTGAACCTCGTCTTCCAGTCACACCTTATGTGTATTAGCACTTGTATATCTTACTTTTCATGTACAATTATCCAAAGCAACAGCCATTTACTCACAAATTGGGTATTAAATATGAAATCAAGGAAAACTGCCTTCACCTGTACCATCATACCTCCATTGCCATAAAACATGGTGGTGAAATCCACACAAAGCCAGGCCGATCTCATCATATTCCGGCAAAAGATAGCATATCCCCATTAGCTTCTTTATCAGTACCACCTCACGTACAATTCCACCTTGGCCTTCATATCTACCACGTCAACTTACAATGTATCTATAACAATATCCATTAAGTGTGTGAGTGTGTGGATAGCACTACATAAGGTAGACATCTTAGTTGCCACAGAAACCCAGCTCTGCCAGGAGACAACATATTCAGAAATTGCCTTGCCATACTGTAATATTATCAGGTTAGACAGAGGCAACAAAAAGCTGGTGGTGTTGCTATTTTTTTACAAAAACACAATGGATATATCAATTTTCCCCAATACCTACCAACTTTCTCTAAATCATAAATCTTGCTAACTGTGCTTAAACTAAACACTCACAAGAAAATCACAATCATGGGTATATACAATAACCCAGGTAACAATACTAAAACACTGTACGATATTCTCTTCTTGGTATCCTCAAAAATCCCTCATGAAACCATAATATTGGGTGATGTTAATATCGACTAGCAAACTATACAATTTGATTGAGCAAGTTCATCCAACTTATAACCATGCAAACCAAATGTAACAAAGCCACAGCCAGATAATCAACCCTTGAAATGTCAATGTTGGAAGTTATTTCTTCCTTCTCTTCCCCAGCTTCCATCTCTTTGGTTGACTACCTTACAGATGATGAAATAAACAACTTAATACTTGACATAGAATGCATTACTTCATCACATGGTGGTAATATGTTGTCAATTAAAGTTTTGAAAATCTATAACTACACTAACATTTCTATTACTAAAGCTCATTTCCTTTTTCAGCAAAGGGTTTAAATTTGTCCCCCCTTTCAAGTTAGATATCATTGTACACTAGAAAGCTCAATTTTCAGATTCATCCCTTCATGTCAACTGACAATATTCATTTTAACACTTCACAGGTCAAGAAAAAAAGTATTTATAACCCCTTTATACCCAATAGTTTCCATTTAAAAAAAAAAAGTTATGAAAAGGATTTTTATTCACTTTCATCCACTTGTTTCCATTTTTATCACAACCTGACCACTGATGAAAAAGTAGTACTAACAGACTTAATGTCTGACAACTGATATGTATCATGAAGCCATATAAAGGAGGGGGAATAGTCTTGGCTGATAGACTTGATTACATGGGTCACACTTCTCGTATACTACATGACTCAGACAACTGCATTACAGTTGCCTGTAACAAAATCTTTATTTTGTACAGGAAAATAGACTGTTCTTAGAAGACCCAATTATGCAAGAGGTTATTAATGTTGATACTTACAATTTCCTCTCTAAACTGCATTCTTTGATACCAGTAGCCTTGGGTATACCCAAGGTCCACAAAGATATTTCTAGATCTCCTTAAAGGTTGATGGTGGCAGCCAGGGACTCTAAAACTTACCCCTGGTAGTTTTCTTGTAACATTTACTTAAAAATTGTCTACTTAAGGCTATGCATATCTTAAAAGACTACTGGGACTTGCTCTCTAAGATCACCCCACATGTATATAATGATGATTGCAGTTTCCTCACAGTAGATGTAAACAACATCTTCACTATCTTTCTTCATGAGACTGGCCTGAAATTTTTTCACCTTGCTTTACTTGACCTGACTACTTTTGAAAACTCCATGATTAATTTCATAACCACTTTGATGGACCTCATTTTAACAAATAACTTCATCTTTTTTTGAGGCAGAGTACTTTAAATAAACATAAGGCATCGCATGGGGGCCTTGTGTGCCTGTTTTGTTTATGTACTGGTGGGAGAAGAACTATTCAATTCCATTCACAACGGCAATTGGCAACTGTTTTTTCATTACCTGGGTGACATTTTCATCCTTTGGACAGCTCCTGACTAACAGGTTGTAAAGTTCATTGAATTCCTTAATAACTCTTACTTCATTTTTAAAATTTACCCAGCATTTCTCCCATGACCAGATTGCACTTCTGGATGTGGATTTATGGAAGGACTATAAACAAAAATGCATTTTCTCAAAAATGCACAGATAACCTACTTTTTTGAATACCTATTTGCATTTTTTAAGTTGTCATCCACTACATTGTAAGAAAAAAAAATCTTCAAAGGCCAACTAGTGTGGCCTGTCAGAATGTGTTGTACTCCAGAAATATTTGAGGGGGAAAGCGAAAAAAACTTTTAACATGTTTCTTTAAAGGGGATACCCTTAAGAGTTTGTATCACCCATTAAAGAGGAAGTCTAAGGGGGCTGGGGGACAAAATACCTTCCTTTCCTTGGTTCATCTTTAGAGCCTTGTACGAACTGTATGACTACACCACACACATATTTTACTAATTTTTTTTAGTAAAATATAGCACATACTTCAAAGCAATCAAAGAAGTAGTTGTAAAAAATTGGAACATTTTTAAGGCAGATGAAGCCATATTTACTACTCTGGGGAGACACCTAAAATTGTTTACAAGACAGGAAAAAATCGAAAAAAATTTTAAAAATACCATTGGATTACCCCCTAAGGGAAGGGCATCTTTAAGCACTAGAAAATGTGGTGCTTGCTCCCAATGTTCATATATTTTAGAACAAGAAACCATAGTGTTGGACATCTATTGTAATTCTAAAGTTTAACTTGTATCTACCAGTTGTCTAACCAAAGGTGTGATCTACATTACAAAGGTAGTTCACTGTATAAACATTCTATTTCATGCAAAAGTTTCTGTAGATTCCACTTAGGCATTTTAGAAATTGTTTCAAGAAATGAATGGGGGAGGACCTTGGGAAGTTCGTTCGGAAAAGAGAGTGAGTTGTATTGGCAAATTAAGTTGAATGCTTCAGCATACCTAGGAATTATTGAATGTATTTCTATTGCTCCTGTCCTAAAGTTAAAACCTTAAAAACTTTAATGGTGCATAGATTCAATCAGTTGTAACAATCTTAAACTTGGTAACTTGTTTTCAAATTTATCACAGAAATGCATTTTTGCTTTACTTTTCTTTTAGATTCCTTTTTACTGCACTGTTTGTTATTATATGTACAAAGATGTATCTTTCAGTATGTACAGGTGGTACCTCACAATTCTATCACCACACAACTCAACCATTTTACAATTCCACCATGCTTTCAACCACCTGGGTGTCTTGCAAGTCAACTGTCATCTCACAATTCAACCCGGAAAGGAGTCTGAAAAGTTGTTCATGGTTTCCTGTTGCTGTTGTGTTGTTTATATAGTGCAGCTGTTTCTTTTAAGTGTTGCGAAGAAGTGAAGAAATTGGGAAAATGAAGAGTGAAAAGAAGAGTGATACTGGCAAAATAAGTGTCTGAGCATTGAGAAGAAGAAAGAAATCACACGTAAAATTCAGAGAGGAGGTAAAATGGGACAAATAGCAGAACAGTATGGTGTGCCTAGGTCTACCAGCTCAACATTTTGGAAAAATAGAGACAGCATTATGGATACTAAGGCGTCAAAAGGAGCAACAAAGGTTTTGGACAAAACAGAAAACAATTCATGAAGATATTGAGAAGATACTTTTTGTTTGGATCCAGGAGAGGCAAATGAAGGGAAACCCGATAACTCAGACTATGATCTGTGAGAAAGCTAAGCTCATTTTTGAAGACCTGCAAAAAAACTCCAGGAAGTAGCTCACAGAAAACAGAGGAAATGAAAGCAAGTAGGGGATGGTTCCACAGATTTAAAAAAAGAAGTGGCATCTTCAGTGTTCTGAGACAAGGAGAGGCAGCTAGTGCTGACAAAGAAGGTACACAGAAATTTGTCAAGGAAGTTGAAGAACTGATGGAGATAGAAGACTATATGCCAGAACAGATTTTTAATTGTGATGAAATGGGGCTTTTCTGGAAGATATTGCCAAGAAAGACTTACATAACCTAAGAAGAAACTAGGATTCCAGGTCCCAAGCCCATGAAAGATGCGCTGACACTCTTTCTGGCCACAAACACCACTGGAGACTTCAACTGAAGCCTCTGCTGGTGTATCGTTCAGAAAACCCAAGATGCTTTGGAAAAAAGATTAAAAAATCAAAACTACCTGTAATGTGGAAATCAAACACCAAGGCTTGCATAGACCAGTTAGGTTTCAGGGATTGGATTTTTGAGGAGTTTGCTGCAAGTGTCAGGAAGTATCTGACAGAGAACAATTTGCCAGTGAAAGCTGTTTTGCTTCTAGACAATGCCTCTGCCAACCTACAAGAGTTAGAGGAAATTCTAAATATATACTATGATTTCATCAGGGTTCAATTCCTTCCTCCCAACACAACTTCTCTCATTCAACCTATGAATCAACAACTCAATGCTTGCTTTAAGAAGCTCTACACAAAAATACTCTTCTCAAGGCTCTTTGACATGACCCATTCTTCAGATAAAACACAAAAGGAATTCTGGAAGACTGAGTTCAACATTCTTCATGTCATAACATTCACAAAATTGCCTGGGATAGAGTGTCGCAGAATGCCCTTCGCGCAGCCTCGAGGAAACTGATTCCTTCCTTTTTCCAGGAAGAAATTGTGGATGAAGCAGCTGAAGTGCTGCAAGACATCATTTCCACAGCAGAGCACCTGGACATATGGGAGGTGGATGAGGCAGATGTGAAGGAACTGCTACAAGACCATTATGACGAGGTCACAATGGAATAACTTACAGCACTTTGCAAAGAGCAGTTCAAAGAAAAAGAAGGGAAATTTCTTCTGAAGATGAGAATGCAAGTGAAAAAGGACCTATGCCAACAGTTTGCATTAAAGAACTTTTATCCAACTGGGAGAAGGCTACAGTCTTGGATTGGCACCAAAACAAAGGTGATGTCAGCAGGATGAGGGACTTGTTTAACAGCACAATCATGCACCACTTTAAGACCATCATGAAAAATAGGGAGAGACAAGTCACCCTGGAGAAATTTTTTCACTTACACCTGTGAAAAAGAGAGGGAACAGGCAGGACAGTTCCAACAACTAAAGAATAACTGGACTCTATAAAAAGTGTAAATATGGTAACTCATGTTCTGTTTTTGGCATGGACAATGGTGGGGCTGGGTACAAGTGTATGATGCTGACTCACCTAAATGAATGAGCCAAGTAGGGGAGCCACTGAGCAAAGTCCTGGAGAGAGATTAAAAAAAACAGACACACCAGTATGCCCTGTATTGCGTGTTATTATTTATTTTGGGGGTGTGGATAGGGAACTGTTGTAAGATGTTTGAGTTATAATTTATATTACATTAAAGTGAACTAAATAAAAAAGTAATTGTAATCAGAGACAACAGCTATTCATTTAATAACTGCTATCACACAATGATGTAATGAGCATGCATTTTAGCTGGACGGGTAGCATGTTAGTTTGCATTCTTTGATGGATTTAACATCAAATACATTTGTTTGTGACAAGTGAGTCGTAGTTTAAGCAAGTTACAGTAGTCCTCCATTCCTCCTCATTCCCTCCTCCAGTTAAGAAATATTCTAAACTTCAAATCATAGTGAGCTACATTATTTTTAATTGCTTTAGTGTATTTTTTTTTTATTTTGTTTGGGCTGGGAATGAATTATACCATTTTCCATACATTTGTATGCGGAATGGCATCTCACAATTCAACCGTTTTGCAATTCAACTGCCATTCCAGAACAGTTTACAATTAAATTGTGATTTACCACCTGTACTACTTTTGTATGAGTTTTTTATACTTACTTATTTTTTTGAATGCATTGTATAATTTATTGTATTCCTAGATATTTGACTTTTTGTATTGCATTTGCACAAGCTTGGTTCAGACTGCATTAGACCTCAGAGGAACTTTCAATTAGAAGTTCTAATTTAGATTTATGATTTACATAAATTAAGTTTATCTTATTGGAGGTTTTCAATGTCACATGGCAGACTTTTTTGATGCTTAAACTGTGCATTTCTAACTAATCTTGGTTCTGAAGAAGTCCTGTTAATGTTTACAGGGACAAAAGTGCTATACTAAGTTTTTCATTTTATTTCAAATAAAGTAAAGCCATTGCTACAACTCCAGCCATGTTCTGTCAGCATTCTGCAGCCTATTTTTTTACTATAGGAGTTTTTTCTTAGAAGATACGTTTATTGTGGATTTATTACTCAAACTGGTTTAAAGACAGTGTGCTAGTTTGGTTCTGACTACACTACTTGAAGTTCATTTGCATTTTTCTGAGTTTTTTATAGAGCTGCACAGTCACACACTCAGTTTTTGGTATTTCTGAGTTTGAATTTTGAGCCTGGAAGTGAAGTCGGGTGATATAATTTTGCATTATGGAAGGGCTGAATAACTTTCCTAATATATCTGTTGCTTGTGCTCCTTCTTTACTTCCTTCTGGGACTTTACTTAGTAACTGTTCTCGAGGAGATTTAACCCAACTTATAGGGTGACTAACACAACAAATTTCTTCCATGTAAACACAAACAGACAAGATCACCTCCTCCCTCCTGTTGATTATACCACCTATTAACAATTCCAGTTATCAGCGCATACACCAGGATCTGCAGCAACAAAACAGTTCCTACAACAGCTTATCCTCCAGGCCAGTTGGTTCTGGGGGCAATTAAAATGTCTTTTTCCCAAAGGGACTTAAAAGAATAGCTCCATAGTGATTTTGGTTCTTTTTCTTCTACTACAATGATGGGGACCCTTGAGAGAAAACATTTAAAGGTGCATAACCTTCAGAATGAAAATTTACATCTAACTAAATGCCTTAAAGTTAAGAGGGTCCCTAAGGACATATGCATCTACAAATTTCCTAATGGTATACTTTCCGGCTCAGAAGAACATGCTGAACTTTTGGACATGTTTGATAGATTTGGTTTTGATCATATGAATTTTAAAATTAATTTTAATTCTAAGCTATTGCACACTTTGTTAGAAGAATAAAAAATACTTCTAAGTTGTTTGAATTTAATAATTTAAAATATGAGCAGATCTTTTGTAAGATTGATGGGCAGAAAAAACATTTTGAGGAACCAGAAAAAACTGCAAAGAAATTTGAAGGAATATGCTAGTCACATGACATACCAACTTTCTAACAGACTTAGTGACAATTTGGTCACCTTTTCTTTTCACTTGGTTGATACTAACAATACACTTTTTATGCACCCCAACCTATAAATTATGTTTTTGACAACACTGGCAATTTAAGTACTGAACAGTTACAATGAAGTTCTGGCAATTCTCCCCTTACCCCCGTAGGGCTGAGAGATTAGACAACCATGATGGGAGGCAATATATATTCCACAAACAATGGTAACAATAATGATGACAACACTTTTTCCTCATGGGGAGGAGGGAACAAGGGAAGAGCAGAAAGAAATTACTTCCATTTCTTTGTTTAACTACCCTACTGATGATGAGATAAGCCACTTAATACTTGACAGGGAAAACATTGCTTCATCACATGGTGGCATCATTTTGGCATTTAAAGGTTTCAAAATCTATAACTTCACTGAAATTTCTATTACTAAAACTCTCATTTTTCCCCTTTCATCAAAGGGTTAAATGTGTTCCTCATTTCAAGTTAGATATTACTGGTCTCATTTTGGAACTAAAACTGTACACTAGAAAGCTCAATTTTCAGATTCATCCCTTCATCTCAGCTGACAACACTCATCTTACTGGTCAAGAAAAAAAAAGTATTTATAAACCGCATCATACCCAATAGTTTCCATTTTTGAAAAATGTTGTGAAAAGGATTTGTATTCACTTCCATCCACTTGCTTCCATTTTTATCACAACCTGACCACTGATGAAAAAGTAGTACTACAAAACTTAACGTATGATGACTCACTATATATCATGAAGCCAGACAAAGGAGGGGGAATTGTCTTGGCTGATAAACTTGAATATGTGCTTCACATCTCTAACACAATAGATGACTCAAACAACTACATTACAGTCTCTCATAATGAAATCTTTATTGTATGCAGGCGAACTGACATATTCTTAGAAGACACAATAATGCAAGAAGTTATTAAGGTTGATACTTCCAATTTCCTCTCTAACCCTCAGCCTTTGATACCAGTAGTCTTTGGTATACCCAAAGTCTACAAAGATATTTATAGCCCCTTTTACAGGCTGACTATGGCAGCCAAGGGCTCTACGATGTACCCCCTGGCACTTTTTGTGGACTGTTTAATTAAAAATTGTCTACCTAAATTTGAGCACATCTTAAAAGACTCCTGGGACTTCCTCTTTTAAGATCACCTTGCATGTATATAATGATGATTGCAATTTCCTCACAGTAGATGTAAACAACTTATTCACTAGCATTCCTCATGCGACTGGCCTCAAATTTTTTTCACCTTGCTTTACTTGACCTGACTACTTTTGCCAATTCTATAATTAATTTAATCACCACTTTGATGTAAATCATTTTAACGAATACCTTTATCTTTTCTGAGAGAGCATACTTTAAACAAGCGCAAGGATAACTATAAAAGGAGCATGTGCCCTCATTTACATCAATTTGATTATGTACTGGTGGGAGAAGAACTTGATATTTAATTCCATTTACAATGACTGTTGGCAACTGTTTATTTTTTTTCATTACCTGGATGACATCTTCATCCTTTGGACAGCCCTGTCACACAGGTTACAGAATTAATTGAATTCCTTAATAACTCTACTTCATTTTTTTTAAATTTACCCACCATTTCTCCTATGGCCAGATTGTATTTCTGCATGTGGACTTAAGGAAGGACTATAAACAAAAATGCTTTATCTCAAAAATACACAGAAAACCTACTTTTTCAAATCACTATTTGCATTTTTCAAGTTGTCATCCACTACATTGTAAGAAAAAACATCTTCAAAGGCAAACTAGTGCAGGCAGTCAGAATGAGTTGTACAGCAGAAATATTTGAGGTGGAATGTGAAAACATTTTTAACATGTTTCTGGAAAGGGGATACCCTTATTAGACTTTATCACCCATTTAAGAGGAGGTCTCAGGAGGCTAGGGGAGAAAATACCGTCCTTTACTAGGTTCATCTTTACAGCCTTGTACAAACACTACAGCTACACCACACATGGATTTTACTATTTTTTTTTTTTGGTAAAATATAACTCACACTTCAAAGCAATCAAAGAAGAACTAGTAAAAAACTGGTACATTTCTAAAACAGATAAAACTATATTTACTACCCTGGGGGAGACACCTAAAATTGTTTACAAGACAGGAAAAAATAAAAAATATTTTTTTAAATACACTGGGTTACCCCCAAGGACATATTTAGGTACTAGAATATGCGGTGCTTGCTTCCAATGTTCATACATATATTTTAGAAAAAGAAACCATACTGTTGAACAACTATTGAAATTCTAAAGTTGAAGTTGTGTTTTTCAATTGTCTCACCAAAGGTGTAATCTACATCTCATGCTGTCTCTCTTGCTCAAGTTTCTATGTCAGAAAAACAAAGAGAGAGAGCTTAAAAAGAGAATTTATGAACTTAATTATGATATAAAGGGAAAATTAACTAGCTCACTTTACAAACATTCTATTTCTTGTACAAATTTCCATGAATTCCACTTTAGCAATTTAGAGATTGTTTCATGAAATGATCGGGGTGGGTTCTTGGGAAGTTATTTCAGAAAAGAGAGTGAGTTGTATTGGCAAATTAAGCTGAATGATTCAGCATACCCAGGAATTAATGAGTGTATTTTTGCTACTCCTGCCCTAAAGCTAAAAGCTTTAAAACGTTAATGGTACATAGCTTCAATCAGTTTTATCAGTCTTAAACATATTTACTTGTTTTTGAATTAGTCACACACATGCATTTTTGCTTTTCTTTTCCTTTTAGATTCCTTTTTACTGCACTCTTTTTTATTATATGTAAAATGCTATATCTTTCGACATGTACTACTTTTTGTATGAGTTTTTATATGTATTTGTTTTAAATTCATTATATAATTTATTGCATTAGTAGATATTTGACTTTTTATATTGCACTTGCACAAGCTTCTATGGGTTTCCTTCACAAGTTTGATTCAGACTGCATTAGACTTCAGAGGACGTTTCGGTTCGACGATCTAATATAGATTTATAATTTCTGTAAATTTATTTTATCTTACTGGTAGTTTTCAATGTCAGATGTCACTCTTTTTAGATGGATAAACTGTGTATTTCTAACTCATCTTGGTTCTGAAGAAGTCCCATTATTGTTTACAGGTACAAAAACACAAATCCAGGTTTTTTTTATTTTGTTTCAAATAAAGTAAAACCATTGCTGCAACTCCAGCCTTGTTCTACCAACATTCAGCAGGCTATTTTTTTTTTTTTTTACTATAGGAGGATTTTCCTTGGAAGGTACTTATGCTGTGAATTTAACACTCAAACTGGTTTAAAGGCAGTGTGCTCCTTTGGTTCTGACTACACTATGTGAGCTTCTCTTGCATTTTCTGAGTTTTTTTAGAGCTTCATGGTCACATGCTCAGTTTTTGGTGTTTCAAAATGTACTGAGTAATGTTTTTTTGTATACTTTGAGTGATGACCAGTGGGAAATGTTTGATCTAAATATTGCATCTAGTGCATTGTCTATTGCCTCTATTTGAGTACTGGTGGTGCCATCAAAAACCATCTCTGTGCACAGTGGTGCAGTAGTTGTCATTGTTGCCTCATAGCAAGAGCTTCTCTGGTTCTATTCTTAGCTGGTGTGCCTTCTGTGTAGAGTCTGCATGTCCTCCCTGTGTTCATGTGGGTTTTTCTGCATGCTCTGGTTTTCTATCACATTCCAAGACACGTGTCTGGAGTTTTTCTCCCCAGGCCTCCAGTAGAAAAGTATTTTTTCCCAGTCGGAGTTTCCTGGTAAATGAATGTTAAATGAATAAATAAATAAGATTTTGTACTTACTTAAAAGAATGCTTTGTAACAACACATTCAAATACAACTTTAGGTATGCATCACATGACACACAGTGGAACTGTTGACACACTCATACAGCTCTACCTGTTTCACATCATTACATCACTTGCACATCATATGTCTATATGTTTATCACTGGAGAGTTATGTGTGAGGGGTCTGATACCATATATGGGCACATTACTTATGAGGTGGA
>NC_056737.1:1655878223-1655973223 GCF_019279795.1 Protopterus annectens | reverse complement strand
TGTCAATGCAAATGCCCTGGAACAGCTAGTTTGCACCCAGACAAGGGGCTAAAATGTCCTAGACTTAGTAGTCACCAACTGTGGGGGTCACTTCACTACTTTCTGTGCGTTGTCCTCTCTGGTAAGGTCAGCCCATAAATCTGTCTTGATTGAAGTAATAATTATACCTAACACCTCTACATGAGCAACAAATCTAAAACATTTCTCCAAAGCAAACTGCAGTGTACTAGACGATGGTATAAAAATTTGCAACCCCCCTGCAAACACAGTCAACAATAAATCTTATGTATAGAAGCAAATAAATGCTGTGTATAACCACCTAAACCACCAGATCAAAACCAGGTCCTCCCAATAAAACAAGCCACCCTTGTAGAACTTAAGTATAAATAGGTTATATAACAAAAGGAAGAAACTGATGTTTAAGGACAAGAGGGAACTGAACTTGCTCAGCAGAAGAAGACTACCACCACACTTTGAAAAAGCAAATCAGATATCTTGTAAAATCCTCTAAAGCTAGTCATGAAGCTAAATTAGCATCCCCAGCTAAAGATAATTGTAAGGACTTTTTTTAGCTATGTCTGAAATCAAAAAGGGAATGTCTAACTATGTGCAAACTTATAGTGGGCGGTACTTCTCATTACTGAACCTGAGGAAACTGCCAAGCTACTAGCTAACAGATTTGGTGCAATCATCAACCCCTGTCTCCACCAACCATACCCCAAAGCACACCTGGCACCAGTCCTCTACCTAGTATCTCCAAACAGCAGGTCATATCTGCACTCTACAAGGTGAAAATCACAGCCTCTGTGGGACCAGATAACATTCCAGGCCATTTACTAAACAATCGAGAACAAGACCTAGTGGAACCACTTCGCAGTAACTTTAACCACTGCCTGAGCACTGGTTTTGTCCCAGCAGAGTGGAGAAAAGAGCAGAAATCCCCTTGAACAAAGGGGTTCCGTTATCTGACCCTGGGAGCTATAGACCCATAAGCCTAACCAGCCTTATCTGTAAGGCCATGGAAAGAATCATCATGGAACTTTTCTACAAGGACATAGGTGACCTTCAAACTCTTAACTGACCAAGTTTGGCTTTGTTAAGGGTAAAGCATGCTTATTGAACCTGGTGTACTTTGAGAATGTAACCAAAGCTCTGGATGAAGGCAAAACAGTACATACTGTCTATTTGGACTTAGCTAAGGCTTTTGACACAACCCCCCACTGAAGTATCATTGAGAAACTCTCCCATCTGGGGATTAACCCATACATCACTAGATAGGTAGCCAACTGGCTCACTGACAGAATGCATACTGTCAAAGTTGGGGATTCCACCTCTACCGGCAGACCAGTTACCAGTGGTGTACCATAAGGATCTGTGCTGAGCCCTCTACTGTTTGGAATCTATTTCTCAGAAGTCCAAGTGAAAGTAGATGGCCTGTGACTTAGCAAAGTTCACTGATGATTGCAAACCGGGTGCAATCATTGAGTCCCCATATGATGTTAATATATTACAAAGGGGGCTAACACAGACAAATGATTTGTGCCAAAGCCACAGACTAAAGCTAAATGCAAAAAGTTGCTTTATTATCCCCTTTCACAAAGTGGAAGTCCTGCAAATTACAATACTGACAGCCCCCCCAAGCTCAAACCCAGTGGTGTGAGATTTGCACTGATAACAATCTAAACTTTGATTGCCATATCTCCACAGTGGTAAGAAAAGCCTTCTACATTGTACATCTCACAAGTGAGGGCATCTCATCCAAGACTAAGGATGTTATAACTCCTCTGTACTCAACCCTCATCAGACCGCTAATAGAGTACAATGCTCCTTTTTTCATGTACCTCACTAGACATCTGCAGCAGCTGGAAAGAGTAGAGAGGTTTCTCACCAAGAAAATTCAGGGCCTCCAAAACATGACCTACATGGAAAGACTGAAAGCCCTGTCACTGTACTCTGTATCCTGCAGGCTGCTGAGAGGTGACTTGTGCTGGCCTACAGAGCAGTCTCTGACCCTGCCCTAATGGAAATACTGCACATCCACAAATCAAACGGGTCAAAAGTTACTTAGTCCAGGGATCTCAACCTAGCCTGTGACATTAATAGAACATGCTGGAGAAACAGATATATCTCCCAGAGATTGCTGCTCCTCTAGAATATACTCAGAATTAACATGAAGCAGAGGTCCTCAATAACCCTATTCAAGAGCAATCTAGACAATCGGATAGGAGACCATAAATTAACCCTGAGGTTGACAACCCTGTCCCTCATGGACATGGGTAGTTGGTGCTGATCAAAGATCAAAGTTATTTTTTGTTTAATTTAATTGTTAGGCTAACACACTCAAGTGTGCTAGCCGTTTTATAGCATTTACTGTTTGTTACTGTATCTTTTTCTCCTTTCTCTGTAAAAAAAGAAAAAAAAAACAAAAACATTTCCTTGTTTTCCCGCTTTTCTGAACTAGAATAGTCCAGTCTTCAGATTTTGCTGATCTCTGGGTTTTGTTTTAATTCCTGTGCTATCCATATCCTTATTTGGATAAGAGGAAGCTTCTTTGTTCACCAGTGGGAGTGGGGAGCACTGAGCAACCTATTTGTCCCTAGAGGATTGGTTCCAGCCCAGCAACATGTAGTTTATTGGCCATTTTGGGTCAATTCCTGGCTCTTTTCAACCCCCTGCTATAAAGCCTGCTTTTGCGCGCTTTTTCACTTGAAAAAGACTCAGCACAGCTCCTCGTGGTGTCCTGCAGAGTTCTACAAGCAGCAGAGAGTGAAAGAGTGACTTTCCTGGATTTATAAGTATTTTTTCTGGCTTTCGCTCAAATTACTGCATCTCGACTGCATTTCGCTTAAAAAACAGCCCTGCATATTGTTTTTACTGTACTTGTGTTGAATTTATACTGTTAGCACTTTAAAAGTTATTTTTGTTTAATTTAATTGTTAGGCTAACACACTCAAGTGCTAGCCATTTTATAGCATTTACTGTTTGTTACTGTATCTTTTTCTCCTTTCTCTGTAAAAAAAGAAAAAAACAAAAAATATCCTTGTTTTCCCGCTTTTCTGAACTAGAATAGTCCAGTCTTCAGATTTTGCTGATCTCTGGGCTTTGTCTTAGTTCCTGTGCTATCCATATCCTTATTTGGATAAGAGGAAGCTTCTTTGTTCACCAGTGGGAGTGGGGAGCACTGAGCAACCTATTTGTCCCTAGAGGATTGGTTCCAGCCCAGCAACTTGTAGTTTATTGGCCATTTTGGGTCAATTCCTGGCTCTTTTCAACCCCCTGCTATAAAGACCGCTTTTGCGTGCTTTAGCGCATTTTAGCGCAAAGTTGCTCATCGAGCAGCATAGGGCAGCGCCGGTTAATCAAGTTTAAACTATTGCTGGCTCCGTAAAGTCTGCTCTTCAATTTTTCCCTTAGAACTGTTCTACTTGCAATCTAAACAGCCTATACTCTATCTGAAAAGCTCAGCACTTGCTCCTAAAGCATTTTTATACAGGTAAAGCACTCTTAAACAAAAGAAAGTACTTCATTCACCTAAATTCCCTTGAGTACCCATTTCCCTATAGGTCCTTTCTGACTCAGTTACATAGCAATCTTTTTCACTATTTCTAGCATGTCGAAGGGTCAGCTGCTGGTGTCCTCTCCTGTTCAGCTGGTGAATCTGGGAATCTTGAGGCAATGTTACAATTGCCTCATGTACACAGACAACCCTCTCCTCCTCCCAACAAATACAAATATATGCGAGAGATGCAACTATATAGCCAAACTGGAGGCTGAGCTCTCTCAATTCAGTACTGGCAAGACCAGTCAGGAGGAGAAGGTAACCATGCACACCACAAACCCAGTCTCACATAGAACTATCACAACTGCAAACCAAACACATAAACACACAAAAACATACTCGGAGGAGCTGATTAAAAATCTACCAAAACAACAGAGGCCTCCAAAGCAGACACCCAAGCAACCACCACCTCAAGACATAGCACATGCAACACATAGTTCACAAAGTCAGTGTGCTAAACAGTCACAGCCCTTAAGGCCAAACAACATGCCAGACACACTTGTAATAGGTGACTCCATAGTCAGACACACTGACGTCCCGCTCACCAGACTGAACAAGGAAAAGGTTACAGTAAGCTGCCTGTCGGGAGCTAGAATCCGCCACATAACACAAGCACTCAGGTCACTCCACAGCAAGTACAAATATGACTCAGTCATTGTACATGCCGGTGTGAACGACCTGAGACGTACCTCCCTGGACTACATGAAAAGAGACATAGAAGAGCTCTCTGATTATGTAGCCCAGGCCGGTATGACCCTGACCCTGAGCAGCATCTTACCCTCACCAAGAATGATGCCACAGTACAAACACAAAATGATCAGTTTTAACAATTGGCTTAATTACTGGTGTCATTCAAAGGGGATCCAATGTCTGTCTGCTTGGGATGACATGCTTGACAAGCCATGCTGCTTCGCAAGGGATGGTTTGCACCTGTCACCCCTGGGCTTCCGGATATTGGCCAAGGCTCTTGCCACCCCCATAGTGCCTTTTTTAGGCAAGGCTCAAATGACAAGCCTACCTCCCTAGAAAACACAAGTGGAAAAAACTAAGGGTAATGCTGCTCAATGCCAGAAGTCTAAACCTCAAGATGCACGCCCTCGAAGCCCTCCTCAGTATGGAGAACATCAATGTCTGTGCAGTGACTGAAACCTGGTTCAAGGCTCCTGAGAGCACCCCAGCACTATCAGGTTTTACCTCATATCATGCTTTCCGGCCCCAAAACTTGGACCGAACCACAAAAGGAGGGGGAGTATCCATATTCATCAAAGATACCCACACCTCCAGGTTAGTGGCAACGCACGAAGCATCGGAGACCATCCAGGTGCAACTAACCATAGGCAAAACTGCCTTACAGTTTGTAGCATGCTACAGACCACCCTCTCAAACTCAGGTACCCCACACAGCCTTCCTGAAGACACTGGAGAGTATGAATGTCTCTCCAAATACCATCATTTTAGGAGACTTCAACTACCCAAACATAGACTGGGAACATTACTCAAGCCACAACACCCTAGCCCAAAGGTTCCTAGAATTCATAAACTCAAATGCAATGGAACAACTAGTCACCATTCCCACAAGAGGAGACAATATACTAGACCTGATCATCACAAACATGGGGACAAAATGCTCCGCACCGGAAGTATATCCCTCTTTGGTAAGATCAGACCATAAATTAATCTCACTGGATATCCACATCCCGCCCCCACCCCCTGCACAAAAGACCACAGTGAAGAATTCTCAAAAGCCAACTTCACACTTCTTAAGACTGAAGTGGTATCCTTCAAGGCCCCTGGGCCAGTGGAAACCACAACTCACACTGCTGAATCCTTAGCAAATGCCTTCTACGGGCACCTTCAAGAATGCATGGATCATGCAATCCCAAATAAAACCAAGACTCATTCCCCCAAAGGCAGGCGCCCGGTCTGGTGGACCCCAGCCATAAACAAACTTTACAACAGGTGGAGGAAGCTACTACATGACAGAGCAAAATCTCCAAAAGGGAAGGCATCTCTGATCAGTACTAGCAAAAAACTACGATCACTCATAAAATCATCCAAGGCCAACTTTGAGAGAAAAATCGCAAAAGACACAAAAGACAATCACAAGGCCTTCTTTAGCTATGTTAGAAACCTGGGTGGAAACTCCCAGATATGCTCAGAGTTAGTCCAAAATGACAAAAAATACACTGAACCCACTGACATTGCCAACATTCTGGCAGACAGGTTCAGTGCAAATTTCTCCTCCCCCTCCTCCCCAAAAGGAGAAATAACTATCCCAGCAGAGTGTAGCCTCCCTAACATCTCAGATACCCAGGTGAGAGCCGCCCTCTCTAAAGCTAAAAACACAGCATCAATGGGACTGGACGGTGTCCCGGGCTGTGTGCTAAATGAACTCCAAGAGGAACTAAACCCACACATAAGACTGCTGTTTAATCTTAGCCTTACTACAGGATACGTGCCCAAAGAGTGGCGTACGGCAACAGTGGTCCCACTTCACAAAGGTGGTGCTTCTACGGACCCTGGAAATTACCACCCCATAAGCTTGACGAGCCTGGTCTGCAAAGCTATGGAGAGGATCATTATGGAACTCATAAACAAAGACATTGGGGACCTACAGACATTGGATCCTACCCAATTTGGCTTTGTCAAGGGCAGATCCTGCCTTTTGAACTTGGTCGACTTTTTTGAAACAGTCACTAAGGCCATTGATGAGGGCAAGGCAGTTCACACAGCCTACCTTGACCTTGCAAAAGCCTTTGACACAATACCCCACTCGGGCATCATAGACAAACTCACCAGCTTAAATGTAAACCCATATGTCACAAGATGGGTTGCAAACTGGCTCAAGGACAGAACCCACAGGGTCAGAGTTGCTGGAGCTATGTCAGACTCTAAGCCAGTCACAAGCAGTGTCCCACAGGGCTCAGTCCTGGGACCCCTCTTGTTTGGCATTTATTTTTCCGAGGTACAGGCAAACATAGGAGGATTGTGGCTGACAAAGTTCGCAGATGACTGCAAACTGGGCGCCATAATTGATACTCCAGCGGACACAAACATCCTTCAGAGAGGCCTCATAGAAACGGATAATTGGTGCCAGAGCCATGGCCTTAAGCTGAACGCCAAAAAAATGTATAGACATACCCTTTGGGAAAAACAAGGTACCCACAAATTACGACATAGGTGGTAATCCATTAAGTACGGAAGAGGTAATCAGGGACCTAGGGACCCAGGTTGACAGTAACCTATCATTTGACACTCACATTGCCAAAGTGGTTAGGAAGACCTTCTATATTGCCCACCTTATCATGAAGAGTTTCACATCTAGATCAAGAGAGGTCATTGTGCCCCTGTACTCCTCTCTTCTCAGGCCAATGATTGAGTACAATGCCCCATTTGGGATGTATCTCACCCGACACCTGCAGCAGTTGGAAAGACCCCAAAAGTTCCTCACCAAGTGGATAAAGGGTCTTAAACATATGTCATATGCTGCCCGACTGAAAAAACTCCAGCTCTATTCAGTCGCATACCGCCTACTCAGAGGTGATCTGTGCCTGACGTACAAGGCCATGTCCAATCCGGAATTAATGGACATGCTCCACCTCAGAAAATCCAAATCCATCAGAGCCACGAGAGCAAGAGACTTAAACCTCAACACAGAAATAAATAGGACATGCTGGAGGGATAGATTCATAACCCAGAGGCTCCCTACACTCTGGAATAGAATCCCAGTCCATGTTAGGCAGAGCCCCTCACTGATTCTGTTCAAGAGAAATCTTGACGAGTGGATGGGAGATCATAGGTTTACCCCGGGGGTCATCTCTGTGTCACTACTAGACAGAAGCACAGTAAACTAAACCCTAAAAGGGCATTATATTCTCATCCTAAGGGGTGGTGAAAGCCACACACACTCTGGCTAGGCTTATAAATGCCCTAGGGCAGATAGCCTAGTACGAACCTATGAACCTATTTGTTCTGCAAATAACAAACATCTAACAAAGGTCATTTAGGGAACATGGGCATAACATCTTTGGGGCAATTAGCCTAGTAACCTCCTATTAACCTATAAACCTATAATTGTCTTTATAGAGAATAACATCATCATAATGTTGCAGGTAACATATACTGTTATGAAACTTGTGTGCAAAGAATGGACTTCAGATTTCCTTTTGTACATCTTGGTAAACTACACGAAATAAGCTGTCATGAATGCATGTTGCAGAACTGAGACATACATGTATCTTTTTCTCAGTATGTTGCTTACATAACAGACGCGCACACACACACACACACACACACACACACACACACACACACACACACACACACACACACACACACACACGCATGCTTTGGAAACAGTAGGACTGAAAGTGTTGATGTATGTGTGTTCATATTCTGATGAACTGATGTCTACTATACTATATATACTATTTTTCTGACAATATCAATGTGTTTTGATCAGCGATGAACAAAGGCCAGTGTCAGTATAAATTCATAACAAACATAACAATGCAGATGGGCTCTATATTTCTCTAGTGTACTTGGCATTGGATCTATTATTCAGATATCATTTGCAAGTGCATTGCTACAGGGCACACATGAGTCTGAGTAAGTATGTCTTCAATGAATAACAAGTCCCTGTCTGTTGTGTTAATGAGTAACTTTTGATGAAATGGAGGATAACTGGACAATAACTATAGTAAGATATGCCAAACAACTGTTTACATAGTGCATCGCTGAGAAACTCATTTGTGTGAACTATGGCAAAGTGTCAGCACATGCAAGATTCCCATTTCATGAATACAACTTGAACTTGAGACTTAGGAATATATACTATGTGAGAAATAGCTGACAGACACTATGCTGTTTGTACTATAGTTTATATTGGAAATGATGCGCCATAACTTTTATGACATTAAAAACTGTTGCTATTGCCTTCCCCATTTGAGCAGAGTTAAGCAACAAGCAAATGTGGTTCTCCGCTGAAATTATTGGTTTGCCTTCCTTTGTGCAAACAGGCTATGCTGCAATGCGCAGCTGTCAGTACTCTGGACAGTAATGAATGTAAAATATACACATGCTGTCTAGCTTTCCCTGTGGTACCAGGTGTAATAGCAGCAAGTTCCTGGTCAAAGCACTGATAACACAGGGTTCAAATCCAGATCATTCACTTGTTTTACACATGGTGTCAGGATGGCATTAGCTAAATAAATGTGATAAACAGTGACTGCAGTAAAGTATGTCTTTCACATTAATGCCTACCTCTATACAGTTGTACATCTATTAGCTGCTTTGTAGGTCTCACTACAAATAACAATTTAATTGTGTTTATGGCTTTATAGAAACAACAAGGGGTGGTACACATTTTGAGAATTTTAGGTTCGCTAAATATGTGATAACAGTATGGATGGATGTCACTTCAGATACTCATACATTTTTGGGCAGTAATCAATATATTTCCATGAGCAAACATAACTTTGACAAACTGTAATGTCTGAGCAAATATATATATATATATATATATATATATATATATATATATATATATATATATATATATATATATATATATATATATATATGTATCATCACACTAGCAAATGATGACAGATGGATCTGGAATTGAACCCCTGAAGGTATTGTCAAACAATCTTCAGCTAAGTAATTTTTGTCAAAACTCCAGAATGGAATTTGCATTTTGTTATATTAAGCAGTCTAAAGAACTGTCAGAGTAAATGCTTTAATGTACTGCCTTTTCTCTACTTTAACTCTGTGTCCCTTTAGTGCAGTGGGTTTAAGCAACATTGCACAGAGATAACTGGACTACTGCAGCTGAGGGCAAAAACTCACCAAGTTTTGGCATAGGACATGAAGAGCCATTCACTGCCACTCAGCAGTGGTGCAGGATGCCAAACTCCACACAAATGCAGCGAACAAAAAATGAAGGCTTTATAATGAGCATTTCTGGCCATGTGTGGATTCTATTTTTTTGATCAGATTAAAGGTGTGAAAATGAGGTAGGTAGGAAAGTGGTGAAATGGGGGCAAGCAGGGGGAAAAACAAAGATGAAGCAATAAAGGAATATGCAGGAGGGAATTAGGAAAGAACCATAGATATCCAATTGTTTAAAACAATAATGTGATAAATTGCAGAAGTCTATCAACACAAGTCAGTCATGTCATATATTGATGTCATTGCTGGACAACTCACACACATTCTACTTAGCTACATTGTCAAGTAACAGTTTGCTAGTATCTGCCATTTATTTGTGTTCTTATCCATTTATTTTCTTGTTCTAGGTTCAACACTTACTTTGATAGCCCTGCAGTTACAACTGTTGTAATTCAGGACTGACACTATCTGATGCTAGCACTACTCAGCCATCATATGGGAAAGTAAAGGTTGTAAACATTGTCTGGTATCAGTTTTACTGTATCGGATGAAAGTTGTAACCCTTAGGTTGTCAGCCTGTGTGCTATCTGTTGCCCCTTGGCCAGGGTGAGGGCATATTGTGCACACCTATGTCTACCTGCATTCACAACAGCTGGAGGACCCCTCTGAGTTTTCACCTGTGTGTGGCCATGTTGATCTTGCCAGTGATGATGGAATGTCTGCTCCTTCCTCTTGTTGTTCCTGTTGCAGCTGCTTTCTCAGGATAATATGATGTAGGATAGCACAGACAGTGATAATTATGGCACAAGTACTGGGATCCTAGTGCAGCCACCCCCCCCCCCCCCAGTATATCTAGGCATTGAAACCATGATTTCAGAAGTCCAAACACATGCTGTATGATATTTCTTGTTTGAGCATGTACCTCATTATAGTTTTCCTCCATGGTTGTGTGTACATTTCTCATGGGAGTCATCAACCATGGTTCAAGTGCATACCTTGCATCACCCAGTAAATGGCCACATGGGATATCCCCCCAGAAATCCTCTGGTAGAGCTGTGAGTAGTGCCAGATATGGGAGTCATGGTAAGTGCCAGGGTTGCTAGCACACACATTCAGGATGTTTCCCTTAGTATTGACCTGGAATTTAATGGAGTGGAAGCCCTTTTAGTTTATGTAGACCTTTCCCTGTTCCCAAGGTACTGCTTTGATCTCAATGTGCATACAGTCTATGGCACCCAAGACTTCAAGGAAGTCTGCTATGGGGTAGAAATCCTGCATAGTTGTAGCTCATTTCTCAGGGGTACAGGGAAAATATATATATATATTCATTGGCATGCTGTAGCATAGTATTCTGGAGTTGATGTAGGATCCTGGATGCTGATGTCCATGAAATCCCCAGCTTGTCTCTTGTTGGTCTCTGGAAGGGTCCTGCTACTAAAATTCTGAGTGCTACACATGCCATGGTCTCCATACGTCTTGGTTCCTTTCAGTTTGCCTTTGCTCTCAATTGAGGAAGACAAAGGTTGCAGAATTCCTGGAGTGTGTCTTTATCCACCCGGTAGTGCTCTACTACTTCCATGTCATGCAGACCATCAAAAGTTAAACTGGGTCTAAATACCCTTCTCCTTCTTGCCTGAGGTCTACCAGCAGCAGCAGAATAGACTCCAGCCTGCTGCAGATTCACATACAGAAGAACAACAGGAACACCTGACATTCTTTCCCTCTAGTGTAATTTCTATGGATGTGTTCCAATAGGTTTTGGAATTCAAGGTAAAAACCTGCACTAAGTGTACCCAATGGCTTTATAGTTTGTTGAATAGCTCCACCATTTTAGATTAGTGGAATATCATTCAGTTCAGTTGCTTATGCTGTAATTAGCATGTCATTATGTTTACCATTAACAAAATGATACCATAACCAACCAATTCAACACCCACTTCATACAGGCGGTGTTGCATTAACCAACAGTGTGACTAATCAAGCTCTTGAGGTTCCTACTCAATCAAATAACTTCATTCAAGATATCTCTTTCCAACCAATTCCCACAGATGCAATCAAAATATCTCAAAAATTAAAACCTACTACAATTTCCCCTGACAATCTAACTGAAGAATATCTTACAATAGCCAAGGCTATTACATATACAGCTTCAATTCTGATAAAGCAATCTATATCTGAAAATAAGGTCTCCTCATTATTAAAATAAAAAAATAATTATTTGACTGCACAAGGATAGAAAAATACAGATCTTTCAAACCATATGGCCAGTGGGGTCTGATGATGCCATCTTATCACCCCCATCAAAGATATTAGAAAAATATATTCCTATGAAACGTTTCAACTAACAAATAGATACCCAGTTTTTGTCTTCAACCCAGCATGGCTTCCTTATCATCACAGCACAACTACTGCTATGCTAAATTTTGTTAATACTGTCAACACTCAAGGAAATGCCAGAAGTCTAGTCTCAAAAATCTTCCTAGACTTATTAGACTTATCCAAAGCTTCTGATACTGACTTCAATCAGAAACTTTTACATAAACTCTCATACTTAGGGCTCCACAACATAGCTATCTCACAAACAGAGAACAAGCAGTGAAATTGAAAAATTATTTCTCCTCCTTCGTGCCAGTAAATATTGGTGTGCCGTAAGGATCTTTGCTAGGTCCCTATACTTTTCACATATGAATAAATGCCCTTTACATTGCTACTAAAAATGCTACCCTAGTTCAATACACTGATGACTTGACCCTAATCAGCTGTTCCAATTCTCTGCCTATATCCCAAGACCTTACATAAAGATCCTTCATACTGAATGAAACATTGTTAAATAATTCACTACTTCTAAACACTAAAGAAACTAAATTAATGTTCTTCACCCCAAAATACATCTCTTTTAAAACAACCCTATTTATTATCCTCTCTGCCAACAGCATTGTGATAGAACAAGTAAACAACACATAATTACTGGTTGTCATCATAGATGACCAGTTGAAGTTCAACCCTCTTGTATCCCATGTGGTAACAAAAAAAAAAAAAACCTTCAGCAAAGACTAGGCATATTTTACAAAGTAAAAAGTAAAAACCTACATCACTGGAAATAACCAGAAAATGTATAACTTCTACTTTCTTACCGCCATCCCTTCTCTATGATGCCCCAATCTTCATAAAATTTTAAGTCTGGCTATCCAAACTTGAGTAATGTTATAGTAAAATAGCCACATTTGCAGTAAACAACAGCAACAGAATACATGGCTTCCTAGCCCTCAGAGAATTAAACTGGCTAAAATCTTCCACATCACCTAGCTCTTTCTCAGTTAAATACAATACACAGACTTCTCTATAATCCAGAAAAGCACCCATCGCTTAATAAGTTAATATTGCAAGACCACTCCCCAATATAATTTTATGCTCAACAGAAAAATTGCTAATCACTATAACCGTATTATCTAATACTGCAGGTGACTGTATTCAAATAATGTAGCTAATTATGGAGCCATAATACACTATCACTGAAATCCATTCGGAAAGTAAACATATTTAAAACACAACTAAAACTTCACCTATCAAATCAATGGATCTGCTCCTGTATATCTCTAGGATAAATGCCACTGTTATCTTCAGCTTGACATAACATCAAACCATCTCTCTTCATTCAGATTCCTATGTCCCTCAACCAGTCCTCACCAACACTGGAATAGTTTATACTAGCATCTCCAGCTACATGCATTGTTTTGTGACATTGTTCATCCCCATCTTTATACTTCTATTATGACCCTTATGATAGCTACATATAATTGTCTCTGGACCTACTTTATAGCCTACCTCTTAGCTACAATATTAACATTTTCTTCTCTATCATTTTCCTTCCCTCACATACAATTCTATCAATTTCTAGACAGCAATCACATAATCTGTTATCTGTCTGACAAACACAATACACCTCTTCAAATGCTCAATGGTCAACATCTTTTAAATGTGTAAGTATCGTTTATACTGTAATAGTTCCTGTAATTTCACATGAATGTAATCTAATTAGCAAATGCAGGTGTAATTGTTACTGTATATTAGACATGCCACAAGTCCATATAATGTCCTCAGAGCATCAAAAGTCCCAATATATAAAATGCAACACCCTTTGAAACCATGTCAAAACCAAAGATATGTATTATGTTTTATGGGTTACACAGAGTACTTTGATCCTGGTTGTATCATGCATTTTGTTATGTTTATTGGCCAATGAAAGGGTGGTTTTCCTGCCAATATTTGTATATAAACTGTTTGGTTTTGACTTGGTTTCAAAGGGTCTGAGGAAGCCGAAAGGTGAAAGTGCTAACCCATGTTTGCGTTTTTACTCCATTAAACAAGTTGTCCCAGAATTGAATGAGTCCATGTCTTGCTGCATATATCTGCTTGGAATAACGTGATTACTGGATGTTTGGATTTTCTGTGGCTCGAACGAGTTGTTAGTGTGCAGTGTTGCATTTTATATATTGGGACTTTTGATGCTCTGAGGACATTATATGGACTTGTGGTATGTCTACTATGGGTCGCTCCTTCCACTTTTGATTGGGGTTTTATCTGTATTTTTGGCTGTTTTGGTTGGAGCGTTTACTCTGCATAGGCTTTATTCTTTAAGCTATATCCGTTGCTGCTCTGTGTGTCGAAGCGGAGACATAGTAGACGCTAATTCTATTCAAGTTGAACTTCTGTATACTATCAGAGGGAGTTATAGTACTGTTGACATCACACGTCCTGTATTGGATAGGTTCTCTGAATGTTTGCGTGAACGTTCAAACCCGTTGGCGCTTTATGAGGTCGACGAAGGAGTTCCGGGTGATCAAATAACTGAACATTTTGATTGAGAAGGCTTATGGATGGCCTTGGATGAATTGGAACAAGGTTTTTATAAACTTAAGAGACTTCAAACACAAAGATTACATTTCGATGTCTGCCTTCAATGACGCATTGTTCCAAGGGGGTTAAGAGTCCTGAAAATGCCAACTACAGGAACATCTTACCCGGAGCTGCTGTATAAATGGCAGCAGCTCAATATAGATGTAAGCCTCAAATATATGATACTTTTAAATGAGTTCTTCAGTCCCATAGAAGAAGAACTGAGATGAAATATTAGTAAACAACAATCAGCAGTTTATGAATGCTTTCCTTTGATGCATGTTGACGAACATTTAAATGCTATGTTAGATAGCGTTCATCAATATGAGAAGAGGCTGCTTGACCAAAAGAAGTACAAGTTACAAAGGGACCATTATTGACTTTCGACAGGGACATATTTTTACCTGGCTGAGGGGCAATAGGGGTACTGAAGGTCAACTTGGCTCCAATAACAATATGATTAATGTAAAGAAAAATATTGCTCGAGAATCTGATCCTGCCAGGTTAAATAGTGACAATGGTACAGCTAGTGGCAGTATTTCTTTGAATGTGAATGAACAAGCTAGAACTGTGAATTACAATGGTAATGCATCTGATGTTACTAATGTTTCTAATGTTTTGAGTAATGGGACTGTTAGTGGTGAACATCCGATACGTGATGCTTCGGGTGGCCACCCTGATATGTCTAATGAGATTGTTCCTGTTAATATTGTTAATATTTCTGAAGATCATCAATCGTGTTTAAATGGTATACGACCTCAACAACCAGTCGTTAGGAGCAAGATTCCTAGGACTGTCACTACACCCGACACAGTAGGGGCCCAGGCAGGTCAAACAAGGAGTTCTTCCAACAGCACAGTATATAATATTCAACACCCTTTTCCTATCAGGTACGAACACAGAGAGGGGAGGGTGCGTTCTATAAGCAGAGGGAGACAAAAGAGGAAACTATCATTAGATCATTCAATGAATCACAACATGAAGAAGATGTGGGAAGGGAGAGGGACGATATAATTGTTAATATCTCCTCTCACGTTTTTACAGCAGATGAAATAGCTGTTTTGTCCAAGGGTCTTTCATTTTTTCCCACTACACAGAGTAATTTTGAAGAGACGTTACGAGATTTTAAATTGTATGTTCAAAATCTTTCACTGAAAATAGCATTTAAGAACAATAATGGTCCAGTAAGTGTTAACGGTTTTAAGAAACCTAGCACCTATATACCACCCTTACACCCCTTATTAGCAGCTTTCAGCAAAATGGTAGAAGATGACTTATATAAGATGAGAGATAATAGGAGTAAGCATTGGAAGGGTAAAGATAATTTATCTTATTCTCAGAAGGAAGCCTTAAATAAATTGTGTAATGATACAACCATAGCTATTAGGCCGGCTGATAAGGGGGGTGCAATAGTCATTATGGATACCTGGAAATATCATAGAAGTAGGATTATGATGTTGAGTGATGACAAATTTTATACACCCATTGATAAGGATACTGTCCTTATCCATATACAGAGAATACATGCTATGCTCTAGGACTTGGTCAATAGTGATATGATAGACACGTCCCTGTTCTCTGCCTTAGATGTTCCCCACCCTCTCATTCCACTCATACATGGACTTCCGAAGATCCATAAGGATAGGGTCAGCCCACCCCTTAGACCCATAGTTGCAGGGAGGGGTTGGTCCACTGAACCTTTTTCCCTTTATATTGAGAAACATCTTAGACCAGTAGTTGATGCTAATGAATTTGCTCTGAGGGACACTAAACAATTTTTGTTGGATCTAAATGACTATCTTAAAGGGACACCTGGAGATCAAGATTTTATTTTTGTCACCATGGATGTTCACTCCTTATTCACGGTTATTCCTAATGTTGTTGGAATAGAAATGGTGAGTTGTTACCTAAAGAGACAGACATATTTTGATGGAGGCCTGATTGATTTATTATTGACCTTTTTAGAGGCAGCCTTAGAGTCTAATATATTCTGCTTTGAAGGGCAATGTTATCTACAGAAGGATGGCGTGGCTATGGGCACGTCTTGTGCCAATAGTTACTCCAACCTCTTCATGGCTGAATGGGAGTACAGGTATATGTTTCAGTTGCCTAGTTTTGTCAGGTCAGTGTCTTTTTATAGACGTTTTGTAGATGACCTGTTTTTGCTATGGAGAGGTTCATTGGATGAACTGACCATTTTTGTCAATGAGATGATCTCGTTAACTGGTTATCTTAAATTTAGTCATGAGGCCTCTGTCACTAGGATATCATTCTTGGACATTTACATTGAAAAGTTGGATAATGGTTTAATAAACACAGGGCTCTATAGGAAATCATGTCATAGAAACACATTATTACATTGTCATAGTATGCATCCAGGATATGTTTACAACAATATTGTTAAGGAGCAAGCAATGAGGATATCAAGATACAACCCCACGGAATTGGGGTTTAAAAATGACCTGAAAGACCTAAGTGAGAGGTTTCTAATACGAGGATACAACATTGGTGACATAGATAAGGGAACTGATGGGATAGAACTTTTGAGGTCAGGGGCAGCGGCCCCTTATTTTTCAGGGAATATAGCCAATGGTGTTGATGTTAGTGATGTACAGAGCACAAGTGGAATGAAACATGACAAAGTGGCTTTTTCTATTTTTTATACCAAAGATGTTGGCCGCATTAAAGATGTCATTAGAACACACTGGGACATCTTATCAGTAGATCCCGAAGTTAAAGAAGTAGTAGGGACTGCCCCTAGATTTAGGTATAAGAACACGAAGAACTTTAAAAGACTCCTATGTGACAAAAAGGTGTCAGTGAGGGGAGAAACAATATCATCTTTTGGTCCCAATATGTGCGGCCATTGCAACTTTTGCCAGTTGATTGATTACAATCCCACTTTTGTACATCCTATTAATTTCCGATCATACACGTTTAGGGCCAAAGGATGTATGTCCAAGGACGTGGTTTATTTGGCTATCTGTGAAGTTTGTCACGCATTCTATATAGGAAAGACCAATAGAAGTTTAAGGGATAGGATACGTGAACACATGTACAGTATTAGGACGCTCTCTAAGGTCAATGCTCTAGTGAAACATGTTATAGAAAATGATGGCTCCTATACGTTCAGGTTTAAGATCATGGAAGAGGTTACTGTTGGGTTCAGAGGTGGTGACATCAGGACATACACGGAAAGTAGAGAGACCATATGGATTATGAGGCTGAGGTTGGATTCTTATCCTGGTCTCAATGGGAAGGTATCCATCAAACCTTTCCTTAAGATGAGAAGGTTAAAAATTTATTGATTTAGTGATTTTATGTTTTTCATTATTTTTTATATATGTTTTTAAAGTTTATATGTATTATATAGTTTCTTGTTTATGTATTTATTCATAGATTATGAATCAGCTTTTATATGTGTTTTTAATTATCAATATAGATGTTTTTTATATCTTAGGTTACATTTCTTATATATGTATTATGTTTTATGGGTTACACAGAGTACTTTGATCCGGGTTGTATCATGCCTTTTGTTATGTTTATTGGCCAATGAAAGGGTGGTTTTCCCGCCAATATTTGTATATAAACTGTTTGGTTTTGACTTGGTTTCAAAGGGTCTGAGGAAGCCGAAAGGTGAAAGTGCTAACCCATGTTTGTGTTTTTACTCCATTAAACAAGTTGTCCCAGAACTGAATGAGTCCGTGTCTTGCCGCATATATCTGCTTGGAATAACGTGATTACTGGATGTTTGGATTTTCTGTGGCTCGAACAAGTTGTTAGTGTGCAGTGTTGCATTATATTTATTGGGACTTTTGATGCTCTGAGGGCATTATATGGACTTGTGGTATGTCTACTATGGGTCGCTCCTTCCACTTTTGATTGGGGTTTTATCTGTATTTTTGGCTGTTTTGGTTGGAGCGTTTACTCTGCATAGGCTTTATTCTTTAAGCTGTTACTGTATATTATTTCATGTTTCTTTATGCATATTGCTGAATGTCTGTTTGAAAATGTTTGCAACATGCTGGAGATTTTCTCCTCAGGACTCAGTTAAAGAATTTTTTTTTTTTTTTTTTTTGACTAAACCTAGTCAGGCAATCCCAGTAAATAGAAACAAAATAAAAATGATAAAAAGTAAAATGATATAGTATAGAAGATACAATTGTTTTATTTCTGAAAGGAATTCATAACCATACCTGTGTTATAGTGTTAGTTAACCTATATGTGGGAGAGGATATCAGGATAAAAATGAAGCTATGAAGGCTGTCTGATTAACAGAATCGTTTTTGCTTTAGTTATTAGTTCTGTTTTCAGAGCTGAGCATATTTTTGTCAGAGATGAATATTATTTTTGGTTGAAGTGAAGATGCCAGTTGTTTTCATTGATGCAGATGACTTTGTCTTGTAGGTTAGCAGAAAAGTTTGAGTGATGGAGGTAGTGACCATTGTTGTATATTGTCCATTTTAGTTGGTTTGATTTTTAATATCCAAATGTTTAAAATATATGGTGGAGTGGGTCTAGTGGTAGATGTTTTGTTTTTCTAACACTTTGATTAATATACTTGATATTCCATTTAGGAAAGGGCAGTCAATTTTTAACAATAGAAATCATTATTAAAATGTATCAGGATATTGTACAATGATGGAAATATTTTTTTGTGTGTTTTGCAGAAAAGTTTATTGCATTTTGTTACTTTTGGTAAACCGACCAATTTTGTGGGCTTTATATGTTATCTGGCAAACTGGATAAAAGCATTTTGAACATTCTTATTTTCTTTTTGAGGTTCATGACAACACTGGTGAAAGGTGAACTACTTATTATAAGAAAGAAAATAGAGGTATTATGATCCTTAACCCTGTGATATATTCAGCCTGCCTTCATTTTCACTGGGACTTGGGGAAAAAGTAATGGAGTTTCAGAAAATAATGTAGGGCAGATTTTGAAAGTTAAGTATGGTAATTTATTTGTAATGTTAAGTGGGGAGGAAGAGGAAACATCTGGTGTTGCTGATGAAACATAATGTGATACTGAATATTAGCAGAAAGGATTCTATGACAACTTACTCTGCATTCTCTTTATCAGGCAATTGACATCAGTGTGATGAGTCACTGATGCCACAACTTTATTATACTTATCCACCATAGTATTTACAGATAAGGCTAAAATAGCTTTATGTAGAAGGCAGATATTTTTTGGGAGGTGGGGGAATATGACTATGGAGGCACTCTGAAAATTATGGAAGGCTTACCCATAAGCTTGCTTGTCCTCAAATTGAGCAGGGGCAGAGCAAGAGGTTCCAACCATTTTTAAGTTGACTGCTGTGAGCGTTTCCATACTTTTTCAGCAATGGCTCACAGGATCTGGTCACTTGGATATGGTATCAACATGAACAATGGAGCCAACTGTTAGCGACCAAACTGGTAGGTCCTAGAGGTTGTCAGTTTCCCTCACCCATTGTTAAACACTGTTTTTTTTTGTAAAACAAATTTTGCTAAGGGACATTATTATGGTGGCTCTCTTGGTTTTTCATCAGGTCAGCATATGCACCAGGCTGGCTGGTGCATGCCAGGCTGACATCTAATTGTCAGGTGAAAGGATTGTTCTGGTACTTATGCTATCACTGACTGTAATTTAGATTAATGTCTTATGTGCTATTTTTACCTCTTATCTGTCTGAGCTGCTTGTTAGTCTAGTGATTAGCATTACTGTTTGGTAGTAACATATTAGTGTTTCAGTTCTCAGCAGCCTCCTTAATTTTCTTTGCAGATTTTTGCCTTATACTATTGATCTCTTTAAGTAAATTCTTATGGTTTCATGACAAATCATTGCGGTCTGAAGTCATTGAGTAATGTCATACATTGGAGTCAGAATTCATGCTCTCAAAAATACAGGCTGACAGATATAATGTTGTTTTTGGCAATGCTTTCATTTTGTAAGACCAAGGTTAAATCTGTCATGCTGGTGGTTTACTGATTACTGCCTTGGCCTTTCTCCACCCTCCCCAGTATTTAGTTTTTGTCTGGTTTTCTTCCACTCAAAGGTTACAGGCATGTTTGGTCATTTGTGAAGACTTTCACTCAAGGGATGACGGTTTGGAGGGGGGCTTTTTAGGATTGCTTGAATCTTAAGAATGGCTGACAATGTTCACAAAAAAAAAAAGAAAAGAAAACTATGGTAACTGTATAGGTTCATGGGGAAAGCTTAAGTACACAGGATATAGTGGGACAGAATTGAATGGAGGGTGATGGTTGTTGCTGGTGGTTTGTTCAAATTATCTTTGAACACTAAGGTTGTTTTTTCCCTCTTCTGATTTCAGGATCAAGTGGTTTAACTTTAATTTGATGCATGCTCGCTGTTATCTATTGGTTGGTTCCTGTATTATGGATGTGGCATATCGGTTGTGGTGGATATCTGAATATTTCATTCATATTTCTAATTCTTGTAGGAGATGCTGTCACAGTAGTAGATGTTTTTCCCTTCGGTTTGAATGGTAAGGATCAATTCAGTCAATAGATTTCATAATGCAATTCTAAAATCCTGCAGTAGTATTGTACCCAGAATTTGGATGGAGGTTTGGCCTCATGGATTTTAGTTATTTTTATTTAACTGTTTTTTTTTCGTTAATTGCATTTTTTCCTTCAGCTGTTTAGTTCTATTTGGGGCCACTTGAGGACCCATATGGACATAAAACATTTATACACTTAAATGCTACTTTGGAAAAATATATATAATTATATAATAAATATTAAAGTTAGGATAGTGGGTTTAAGAAGTCAATAAAAGACAATAGGTATTTTCCTTAGAAGGTTAATAGTTTCTATTGCACGTTAATTTAATTATTTTGGGTATTGTTTTCGCTTTTGTATTAACTTCTTAATTTTATTTGCAGGTTGCCTGTCACAGCAGGTGTTCAAACACATATAACCCAAGAGATACAAGGTCTTTTTCTGGTGTTAGAAGTGGTCCTGACCCAAGATCAGGTTTTGGTGGGAAAGAAATGACCCTTGCCAGTTTTGAAAGATGATGGGGTCCATTCCTCCAAAGAAATTATGAAGAAGGGTTAGAAAAGACATTGCTGCTATGGGGGAGGATCTGGCCTATTTAAGGGAGGGTGCAGTTAGCTATGAAGGTGATGACAGAAATGGGGAGTCAAAACTGAATATTGGTGATAGGGGGCAGTCAATGGAGGAATATCTTGATGAATTTATCAATTCACTTCCAGAGGAGCATAGACAATAGTATTTGACATAGCTTTGGAAAGGAATTTTAGTCCCATGTCTGTACTAACAGTCCTCCTGGATTGGTCTCCCCTGGGCCTGCTTCTCCTCTGCCTTTGTGAACCCTGCAGCTGGAAATTGTCCCACTCAGTTCTGTGAAGGACTCTGTTTTGGCTGACCCTGATCTCAACATCACCCACTTTTTGTCACCCATGGCTGTTATAAACTCTTCCAGTAATACAATTCTGGGTTCACACTTTACCATCAACATCCCAGCCATCATCAAAGATAAAATATGAAGGGAGCCTTTGTCAAAATTTTTGACATTGGTTGATACTGAGTGCATCTGTAGTATAATTGAAACCGATAACTCTGGTGTAAAGGACTCAATGACAGCCTTAGAAGCATGGTGTTACAGCATGGTCATCTTATGAGCATAGGATAAGGAAGTTGAAAGTTATGGAGAGGTCTATAAAATGGGATCAAAGGCTTCCTGATATTTCATTAAGTGCCATATTGGATAAAAACTATTAGAATAGAGAATGAAGGCTCCAGCAGAGATCCCAGTGAGGGTGAGTTCTGTTGGGTTTTCAACAGTGGCAAGTGCTTCTGGTCTTCATGTAAGTTTCTCCATTTATGCACTTCCTGTGGTAAAGGGTACCCATTCATTGGATGCTGGTCAAAGATGGGCCACTTGACATATACCAATTCATCCTCATATCAGCAAAATAGCATAGTATTCTCACAGAGTAACACAATCAGGGGAAATAATCTTTTTTGTGACTCAAGAGCCAATGTATAAAGAGGTCAGACCATGGGAGAGTTATTCTCACTCCCCAGTCAAGCTAGATAAATTGGTTCAGCTGCTAGCAGCTGACCCTAATTCTAAGCTGCTGAGTTCCTTATTTAATGTTTTCTTAATGGTTTTAGGATTGGTTCTCTGGTTTCTTTCAGTTCTAATCCAGTTAAGAATCTGTTACTGATCAAGGGACATAAGGATATTGCCTTCTGTTTAATTGAGAAAGAAATAGTAGTTGGTATGGTCTTTGGCCCCTTTTTAACCCCCCCCCAGACATTGTTAAAAATATTGCCTGTAGGCCTAGTCCCCAAAAAGAAGGAGGGAGAACTTAGATTGATCCACCACCTTTCTCATCCAGATGGTGCATCTGTCAATGATTTTTTTTTTTATAAGAAGCAATCTAAAGTGCACTATTCATTTTTGGAACAAGCCATTGAAACAATCTTAAAATACTCTTACCCATGGCTTTGCAAACTAGATATCCACTTAGCTTTTCCTCTGCTCACAATCAGACAAGAAGACTGGCTTCTAATAAGTTGTCAGCTGGATGGGTAAAATTATTTTGACACACCCATGCCAGTGGCGTATTCTATAGCTTGTGCCATGCTTGAAGTATTCAGCATGGCAGTTCATTGGTTCTGACAGCAAAGAGCACAAAGGCAATCAGCGATTCTTTACCTAGATGATTACATGATAATGGGGGAAGGCAAGGTAGGGGTTCTGGAGGAGATGGCAATATTCATAGATATTTGTACTAGCTTTGGGATTCCTCTGGATGAGGATAAGTTAGAGGGAGCAGAAGAAAAATTTACATTTTTAGGCTTGGTTTTTGACATTACTTCAAGGTCCTTCAAACCTCCAGGTGATAAGCTGCACCATCTCAAATGCATGATCCAGAAGTTCATTGGGGTCAACAAGGTTAAGGTAGGTGAGGTAATGCAGCTTCACAGCTTATTAAACTTTGCTTGCAGTGCTATTGCCCCAGGCAGAGCCTTTCTTCTAGCCATCTCAAATTTGCTAAAAGGCAGCAAAACCAATTATTATAAGGTTTGAATAATGTGCAGAGTTAAGGATGACTTTCATCTGTAGTATACCTTTTTGAACCAGTACAACAGATTATCTTTCTGGCAATTGCCTTGGGTGTCACCAGTTGCAACTGTTCTTTGATGCCGAGGCTGGTGCTGGAATGGGGGAGGTACTCTCAAGGTAGTTGATTTATTGCTAAATGGCCTAAGTCCTGGACCTTAGAAAGGAGGAACGATATTACCGTCCTGGAGATTTTTCCAATATGGGTTGCCACTTTGGTATGAAAAGACCATTTGAGGAATTGCAGAGTAGCCTTTTGTTCAGACAATGTGATAGTAGTTCATGCTCTGAACAAATGATCCTCAAAGTTCAAATGAGTGCATTTTCTCATCAGACATCTGGTCTTGTATTTGCAAATCAACTTCAATTTTTCAAGTATACATGTTCTGGGATGTGACAATGGTATTGTTGACAGTTTTTCTCATTTTGAGTTTGTCAGGTTTTGCAAGTTGGCCTGGTTAGGAGAGCCACTTAGAACCTTCATTCTCTGGAAGTTTGGTTGATTGGAGAAAGATAGCTGGATTCCCAACTGTCAAATTCCTGGGCTAGAATGCAAAAAGGGAATATTCATCTTCAGTTCAATCCTTTAAAGTTTTTATATTCTGCTACCTAGAAGTAAGAGAAAGTGGGGTTTCTTGACACACAGAGGTTGCAAGGGCAATGTTTACAATACAATTAAAATACATTTGTCAGCTCTGTGGTGGTTAACCTTTTTTCAAGGGATTACAGGTTATTCAGGCCATTGATTGTTGACCAGGATGCTAAAAGGCTGGGAAAATGCTAAAGGAGTCTAAAAGGATAGCAGAAAACCAATAAGGTGACACCTCCTGGGCATCATTGTTAAAGGTTTATTTATCTCAGTGCTTGATTTCTACTCATTTGCCATGTGGACAGCATTGTTCTCTTGTCTTTATGCAGGCTGAGATATTTTTTTTTTTATGCTGGAATGATGTGATGATTCATTATGAATTTCTCTTGTTTTGGATGGAAAATCCAAGACCGATGAGGCTGGTTTGGGGCATCAAGTCTGCCTGGATAAAATCAGACCCCTGGTCATTTACCCTGTGCACTGGTTTAGCCTACTCAGTAAGCTGATTCCTAGAACAGACAGAACATGCACTTTTGTGTCTGTCAGGCTTGTTAAATTGGTGCATGCTAACTCCGCCTTAGCTAAAGCTCTTTCCTGTTAAGGTATAGATTCACAAGGGTCCTCATCCCATTTCTTTCATATAGGGCACACATTCCACAAAAATGTTGAAAAGAATGGGGAGATGGTTGCCTGAGGCCTTTTTGCCAGACATCAGACATTAACTCCATGAATGTGTGTTACAGGTAAGGAAGTTATATGGATTTTGGATCAGTCATTCATTGGAAGAGCAGCTTTCCAAGCTTTGTCTCATTTAACAGGCCATACTTGGTCTCTGGAACGTAATCATTGGTCAGTCCAGAGTTTTGACTTTTCAAGGCCTTCTTGGTTTCATTTTTGGGAAGTGTGGCACCAAGTATCAGCCCATTTTGGGGAATGCTTTAGCTATGCCCCCAAAAAGGATTATTTTAACCAGAATTTTTTCTGATCTTCAGAGACTTCATACATTGTACCTTCAAATGCTGTTGTTTTGGTCTGTGATCATGTCTAGAATTTGATGGCAGCTGCCTTGCAACTTTCCCCATTTTCTTCCCACTCCTGGCTGCTTCTCAATGGCTTCTTCATGTGGACAGTGTGCTTTTCAGGTTAATGCCCTGGGCAAGGCAAGTGATGTTGGCTATTACTTCAATAAATGGTCGCAGTGCCAGTTTATGATGTCTTTATTGTCTCAGCTTAGAGAACAAGGAAGGCTTGCCTGTATATCTGCTTGTCTACTAGCTTAGCCGGGGCAGATTGAGAGTTTCCATCCATTTTAAGTTGAAAGCTGTGAGTGTTTCCTCATTTTCTAGGTAAGCAGTTCCTGTCCTTGTTGTGTAAAGGTTTTCCTAGGTTAGGTGGCTGCCTTGAGCCCCCCCCCACACACACACACATTTTCTACCCTGATTGCTTCTCAGTGGCTTATTCATGTGGGTATAATGTTTTTCAGGTTTAATCCATGATCAAGGCATGTGGTGTTACAAATGAGAGTCAATCGCTAACCTAAGAATATTGATAAGCAGTTTCGAGGTAGCATGTGTTACACAGTCAGACCCTTCAATACTGTGTCAGAAAAGGACTGGTTATGCTAACTGGCTTAAGGGGAAAGTTTACAGATGTGTTTTTGTTGTGGTTATGAAGTTAATGTAGTGTGTTATTAGTAATGTTAACTATTGTTTTAATAAATGGTTGTATTGCCTTTTTTGGTTTCTTTATTGTCTCAGCTTAGAGGACCATGTTAAGTAACTTATTTGTTAAAGGATCAGTGGTGCAGAAACAACAAATGAAGTTTTTGTGTCATGTCTGTAATGTAGATAAAACCGTTGAATATGATTTTTGTCTTGTACAAGGGCCAAATTATTCTGCATGAAAGGTTCATTATTTTGAACAACAATGGCCACTCCTAATCATGGGTAATTTACAACTGTTCAAAGCAAATATATTAAGAGCTGAACATGAATATATATTTGCATGTATCTGGCAGTTATACAGTGCCTGCTGTAGTGAGCAGAAGGGCCAAATATTCTGATAAGTACTATATGTTGATTATGAAAATTTAATTGGTTGCAGGGTGGGGTTATTGGATATGCATTGCACATGTTATTTACTGTCAATATACTGTTTTCTTGTTTTTCTGCCACATTCTTTCATGATCGTTCTTTCAATAAAACACTCCAGCCCAGAGCAGTTATCAATTTATCTTTAAGTTATCTTTTTGATAACTGCTGTGAAATCTTTCAGATCCACATGAGGTACCCGCCAATGCAGGAAAATGGAAATTCATTTTAAACATCTTGGTCTAAGTATAGCACATTAGGAGTGTGGCACCCCATAATGCTAAAAGCAGTGACAGTAACGGAAAAGTAATCCCCTTCACTGGTATGAGACAAAAGCCCATGTAATTCTGCTCTTTTCTCACCAAAGACATGTATGCTACCTGCAGAGTCACTGGCACTAGAAAACATCCCTTGACAATGTGTGTTCATTTCTTCCATATTCATTTATTCATAATGAAAAATACAGCAAGAAGCTCTTCAATAAAGTCTAATGTCATTCTAAATCTAAGATAATTAACAGAAATGGTATTACTGATTTCAGCATGGCTTATGATTCTGTGCACAGGTTCCCCTCGGCAGTAATACACTGGAAGTCACACAGGTTATGATGATGTGCTCCACAGACAGCAAACCAAGCCCTCTGACAAAATTCTTCTGACTAACTGCAAATGTGTAGCATGGGTAATGTCATACTGCTATGTGTTTCACTTGCTGACGCATGCCGTCACTGCAGCATTACATACAGTCTCACTCCATGCACTATAGAAATGAGTGGCATTCTGAGCAACTGCACAGTACTCCATTCATTTTACTCTGCTATGCACTACACACCTACTGGCAGACAAACAGTTTAGCTACTAATCACAGTCCTGTCAGTATTGTGGATGAGAAGATCTTCATACACATTTAGTTAAGCTGAGCACATGCAGGCTTTAAATCCCACCCATGCTTTCTTAACTAAATGTCTCATTCTAAAATTTCAGTCAAAAAAAAAAATTGACAAATATCTTTGAAACAACAGGTGCACATACACGTGTCTGTACGTGTGTGTGTGTGTGTGTGTGTGTGTGTGTGTGTGTGTGTGTGTGTGTGTGTGTGTCTGTCTGTCTGTCTGCATATGTACTAGCCCTTGTATTTTAAAAAAGTTTTTTGTAATAGCACCACTATTTAGACAACTTTTATCTAAATGTGTGGTAGGGTTTTGATGTTATGATTGCAAAGGGAAACTGTATGCTTCCTTTTAAGATTTCTTTTTGTAGATGCTTTAAATTTTTCAGTATGTTGAATTTTAGAATGCTGACTTTAATTACTTCAGTTTTGATACCTTTGCATTCCAATAATTCAACATATACTAATATATATATATATATATATATATATATATATATATATATATATATATATATATATATGTGTGTGTGTTTATATATACATATACACATGTTAGTATGTATCACTGAAGAAAATGAAAAATGAACCACTAATTTCAAGGACAAGATAAAATGACATTTTAATTCCTTTAGTCATTCAAATTCATATCAATCAACTTAGATTAATCAGAGAGAAAATGGATTTTTGTAACTACATGTATAGCCTTGTTATCTCCAGGATGGAGATTTTGAAGGGGGCCAGTGCTTTAAAGACATTTTTGTACAGCTAACTCATTTTTAATATTATTCTAACATATTAAGAAAGCCATTTATATGACAGATGCTTCTGGAAGAATAGACGGCCGGATTCATGAACTGAAAATCTCCATGCAGGAGCAGTGTAGCCGCTCCTGCACAGAAAATGGTTGCCGAGCAATTTAGGAATGTACCGTATTGACATGCACGAGTGAGCCAATACTGTTCCTGCACGGAAATCCATGCAGGATGCTAATTACCTCATTTGCTGGTGAAAACCATGCAAATGAAGTGAACTAGTGATCCAGGAAGCAGGTAGGTAGCCATGCAGGAACAGTATAAGCTACAGAAATGTATTCGGCTACCAGCCGAATTAATTTCTGCAAAAATGAAAACTGAGCCATGACAGCTCCAATAAAAGCATGCACCCTAATCTGTAGGCACGCCAATGGCCAATTATATGACCATTGGCATGTAAAAGTGTTTATTTTTTATAAAAATAAAAGTTTTTATTTTGGCCAGTCTCGGTCGTTTAAGCATAGGGCAGCGCCGCGCAAACAGGATCATGGGGAAAATAAGAAAATCAATGTGAAAAGTCAATTTTAGGGGAAACCTGCATTTTTCCATTATACTCAATGGCAAGCAGAATCAAAACAATGACAGGGAACAGTGGCTGCTAAGGGGAAAAGCTCTTCTGTAGTGCAGTAACTATGGATTAAGGCAGTGGGGTATGTTAATGAGGGATCTTATACTGAATCAAAAAATTATTCTAAGTGTCACACTGCACCTAACTGTGTAGATGTTGTAACACCATCTTGTAGGCAGGAGAAGCAACCAACATGAAAAGGGGGTGTGTCATGCTTGCTATAAGCAGATTGGAGCTCCGTTGCCTGGGTTTGTGCTTAGCTAGGCAAAGCTAAGTGAGGGTGTGTGTCTGAGGCTGTATAGTTATATTCCATGAACTGAGGAGCATGTTCATGCCCAGAGGAGGGCCATTTTCTGCTGTTTACACTAGCTAGACAGGTCTGTGTGTCATGCCTGGGCTTAAACAGGAAGGATATAGGAAAAAAAGGAAATAGCAGAACAAGGGAAATGCAATACAAATCAGCAATATGGGATTCTGCAACACACAATGGGCCATTGAAAGTACTCAATAATACAGCTAGCAGGTGGCTGCATAGCTGAAAATGGGAGGAGATGTAAAAAAGATAACATGCAACAGCACAATAAAAGAGAAATTAAGTAGAAATCATTAATATGGGACTCTTACAACTCACAATAGGCCATGCAAAGCACACAATAATACAGCTGGTAGGTGGCTGCATAGCTGAAAATGGGAAGAGAAGTAAAAAAAATAAAGGACAACAGCACAATAAAGGAGAAATGAAGTAGAAATCATTAAAATGAGACTCTTGCAACTCACAATAGGCCATGCAAAGCACACAATAATACAGCTGGCAGGTAGCTGCATAGCTGAAAATGGGAGAAGTAAGTAAAAACATAATTAAAAAAGGGAAACAGCAGAATAAAGGCAATCATGCACAAATTGCACTAATGCCTCTAAAACTCACAGTGAACAAAGCAAAGCCATGAGTAATATAGGTGGCAGCTGGAATGTATCATAGTCAGCCAATTGTACTGGCAACATCTGCAGCACAACAGTATAAAGTATGGAAACACTTTGCAGTCTGTTTTTTTCCCACAACCTCTAAACCATTGGTGTATACATGCAGGGGAATTTTAACTGGAAAAATGTTAGGGGCTGCCATTGCTTTGCTCCATCAGTATGTGCTAGAGGATGAAGGCAGAGAGGAGGATTAATGCTGACAACCGCCACAGACCAAGGAGGAGGAGAAGAGTGTTCAGACACAGGGTAACCTACCAAGGGCTACATGATCTGGAGATAGTAGAGTGCTACAGGGTGGACAGAAACATACTTCAGCAAATCACTGAGCTGTGCCAGCCTCAACTCAGAGCTAGAACAAACAGAAGGGAACCCATCTCAGTGGATACCGAGGTGTGTGTAGCATTAAGAATTCTAGCTACAGGTACTTTCCAAAGACCTACTGGGGACATCATGGGGGTCTCACAGGCATCTGCATCCAGGGTACTCCACCAGTTCCTGGATGCTATGGTACCACATGCTGGTGAGCACATTTTCTTCCCCAATACCCATGAGGAGAGAACCAGGATTATGCGTCTCTTCCATCATGTATCAGAATACCCGGAGGTACTGGGTGCTATAGACTGCATGCACATCCACATCAAAGCACCACCCAGTGAACAGGGTAGTGTCTACATAAACTGCAAGGGCTTCCCTTCCATCAACTCCCAGGTCATGTGCAATGCCCAGGGCATTATCATGAATATGTGTGCTGCCAGCCCTGGAAGCTATCACGACTCCCACATCTGGCATTCATCACAGCTGTACCAGGTATTTTCCAGTGGGAACATCCCATATGGCCATCTGGTGGGGGATGCTGGCAATGCACTGGAGCCATGGATGATAACACCCATCAGAAATGCACACACACCCACTAAAGAATGCCATAGTGAGGCACACGCACAAACCAGAATCATTATAGAGCATGTGTTTGGGATGCTCAAGTCACGGTTCTGCTGCCTTGACATATCCGGTGGAGCCTTGCAGTACTCTCCAGTCACATATGAACACACGTTCATAGTATGTGCCATGCTACACAATATGATTGTGCAGAAACAGCAGCAGCATGCACAGCACAGAGAAGGGCCACACAGACTACCACCATTGCCAAGGTCCCCACAGGCACAAAGGGAGTCACAATAGGAGGCCCCTGAGCCTGCTCCTGTAGGCAGATGGAGGTGTGCCCAGTATGCCCTGGCCTTGGCAAAGAGGCAATGCATAGCACACATACTGGCACTGTAGGGACCTCAGGGACTGATGCCTCTCTCTGATTCACACACACAGTAAAATGGATGACACACATCAAATTATCTGTAACTTACCATGTATAGGCAGTGCACTGTATGCATCCAACCTAGGCAGCCCTCAAGCACAGTCCACACAACCACTGCAAGCACAAGGTAAGTCAGTCTTCTTAACAATAAATGAATGGAATAGTATGTTCTGCTAGCATATGTATGGTAATGCTGCATGCATGCAAGAGAATGGGGTGGCCTACTGGGATAGTAGCACACAACTGACAGCTATGTGGGACACCAGGAAATGTCTGGCTAAAACTGGCCTCCACACACTATGCAGTAGTACCCAAGGTGGCAAATCCCACTGCAGTATATGTGGGGACAACTAACTGGGGGGGTCATAGGTCACAGGCATGGATGTCAGGGTGGGGGGGTCCCATAACCACCCCTCACACCTACACAGCAAGTCATCTGCAAAAAAAACCACACAGAAAAATGGCTGGTAAAGGCACACAAATGGCAGCAATGTTGAATTAACCCCCTGCAGACTCACAAAGTGATAGCACAGCATGGACCTGCAATTACAGTAAGGCTATGAAGGGTAAGACTTCTGAAAATCAAATGTATGCCAGTACAATCTGACCTGGGATCTTAACTGATATGCCTTCAGTCCACAAGACAGGGCACAATAGTATGGTAAATGGAACCAAAATGTAAAGGAAATATCAACACAGTCTGTGCAAATGTGTACAGTTGACAGGTGTGCCCCCCATATACCCACACAAATGCAGTAATATATATATATATGGTTGCATGGAAATAACAGCATAGCACACATTGGTAGGGCTGTACCAATACACATGAAAACATGTTGCCTATCCATAGTATGCAGGGGTCAATGAGGTATGTGTATGTGTGGTTAATACTGTCTGGATCTGGCCAGCACATTATTCTGGCCATTGTCTTGTATTGCCCTAGGTACAGTGCTGCTTTTGAGAGGGCTATGTGCAGATAACTGAAGTGCCAACTGTTATGCATGTCAGTGACATCCACTGCTCTGCCAGTGACATACCTGGAAGTCACAGTGCTATGTGGAATATATTACACATATTAGTAACATCTTGAAGGATGTATAGCAGAGGTTCCAAGGCTTTTGTAAATAGAAGTGCTTTGTCATATTGTTGCCATTGGTCATTCTCAATAACCCTTTTACTTATGTTTGCTTTAACAAATAATGGACATGCCTGCACAGTTGAATGCACTCTGTATCCACACCCATAACTCACAACCTCTGACAGGAAGATGTCTGGACAAGGGCATAAATATAAAAGTGGAACAAAAGCCCAATGAAAGGCATGTGTTGTAAATAGCGCCCTTACATTCTGAGAAAGTTTGTAGTGTGAGGGGTTTGCAGTAGTGGGAATGGTCTGATGGTTATGTATTTTGAAACAGTAATGTCTGTATTATTTTGTAACATCACACTTCAATTATATGTAACTAACTTGCCATAAAAACACAAGTCTACGTAGAAAGGATGAAACCTCTAGGCAAACACCTGGGCATCCTGCCAAAAAATGTACAGGTCAGAGGTATGCACACACAAGGATATGACATGTCAGGATAGAAAGATATCACACAAGCAGGAGATCTCCAGCCAGTATATCACCAGGTTGCTGGGTTGTTTACACAGCTGTGTGTCATTGCTACACTGGCTATAGCCACACCTCACAAATGGCCTTGTTGGGCAATAATTTACATAGCTGCCCTCATAATATCGGTCTATGCATCATACAACTAATATTCCTCTGGTAAATCACTATGATGATCTGAGGATGTCTTGCACTAGGTAATGACACAATACATTGCAGTTTCAGAATACAGATATGTCAGAAAATGTCTGCTAAACAAAACAAGTTACCTGAGGAAAGTCCTGTGTATTCCTGAGAGGTATGGGTGTAGCACACAGAACTCTGGACTGGAGTACACCTATCTCTGCAATGGAGTCCCACCCTACCTTCACATTGCCCTACTTCACATGATCTGCTGTCTTCATTCATCTTAGAAGTACCATTGGACACCAATCACCATTATGAGCTCTGTAGCACATGTGATAACTGCCTAACACTATAGTACAAATAACTATAGAGGTATGAATTTAAATCTGAATACTGGCAAGTGTGTGTGTGTGTGTGTGTGTGTGTGTGTGTGTGTGTGTGTGTGTGTGTAGGAGTTCTCATCTCAATACTGGGAACTGTGTGTGTGATAGTTGTGTATGTGAGAGTGAGGGGGTGTATGTCTGTTTGTCTGTAGGTATAACAGTTTAAGGCCATTCTCACCCACAACACTTTCCAGTGCCCCACTTTATCACTCCTGCTGATGTCATTCCCCTTATTGGCACCTTTGTCCAGTTGTCAGCCCAGTAAGCTCTGTAGCGTGTGTGATAACTCTGTAGCACTATAGTACAAATCACTAACTAGACAGAGGTTTTAATCTCAGAACTGCCAAATGAGTGTGTGTGTGTGTGTGTGTGTGTGTATGTTTGTGAGAAGAAGTATTTTGATAAGTCTCCCACCCACTGCCCTACTTTATCACTCCTGCTGATGTAATTCCCTTTTTTGGCACCTTTGGCCAATTGTCAGTCCAGTAAGCTCCATAGTGTGTGTGATAACTGCTTAACACTATAGTACAAATCACTAGCTAGACAGGGGTCCTAATCTCAGATTTGACAAATGATTGTATGCTTGTAAGAAGAATTATTTTGATAAGTCTTCCACCCACTGCCCCACTTTATAAGTCATGCTGATGTTGTTCGCTTTATCAGTACCTTTGGCCAGTTGTCAGTCCAATGAACCCCGTAGCATGTGTGATAACTGCTTAACACAATAGTACAAGTCACTAACTAGACAGGGGTACTAATTTCTGATCTGGCAAATGAGTGTGTGTTTATGTTTGTAAGAAAAAGCATTTTGATAAGTTTCCCACCCATTGGCATACTTTATCAGTCCTACTGATGTCATTCCCCTTATCAGCATCTTTGGCCAGTTGTCAGTCCCGTAAGATGTGTAGTGCATAAGATAGCTGTGTAACCCTATAGTACAAATAACTAGATATACAGGGGTTCCACTCTCAGATCAGGCAAATGTGTGTGTGGGTGTATAAGTGTGTGTGTGTGTTTGTAGAAAAAAGTATTCTGATAGTTACCTACCCACTGGCCTACTTTATCAGTCATGCCGATGTCACTCCCATTATAGGTTCATGGGTGTGCATTAGGCTAATGGCCCTGGAGCTGTTACAAGCCTAGCCCATAGAAGTGCACTGCCATTGTGCCACCCCATTGTTAGTTCTCAGTGCCCCTATCAAGTAGAGCCACTGGAGTGATCCCAGGGGTGAACTTTCTATTACCTATCCACTCATCAAGATCTTTCTGGAACAGGGTCATCTAGGTAATTTGCTTGACATGTATGAGAAGTCTATTCCAGGGCATGTGCAGTCTCTGGGTGAGGAACCTGTCCCTCCAGCATGCTGTGTTGATTGTGGTAATGAGGTCAAGATCCCTGCAGTATGTGGTGCAGAGAGATTGGGATGCCTTTAGATGTAGCATTTGTAAAAGAGATGGGTCAGTCATGGCTTTGCAAGTCAAGCAGAGATCGCCTCTAAGTAGGTGATATGCGACAGAGAATAGCTGGAGTCTTTTGAGTCTGTCTTTGGAGGACATGTGTTTAATGGTTAGTATCCTCATTGTGAGGTACTTCTGTGGCCTCTCCAGCTGTTGCAGGTGTCTAATGATGTACATGCCAAATGGGCCATCATACTTGCTGATTGGTGTAATGAGGGAGGAGTACACAGAGATGATTACATCTGTCTTTCTGGATGCAAAACCATTGGTAATGAGATGTGCCACATAGAAGGATTTACTGACCACAGTGGCAATGTGGCAGTTAAAGGAGAGGTTGTTGTCAACCTGTGTCCCCAGATCTCTTATAATGCTTACAGTGTTCTGTGGGCTCCCATCGATATGGCACTTAGATGGGAAATGAGAGTTTACCAAAGGGGCTGATGATGCATTTTGTGGTGTTAAGCTTCAGGCCATAGTTTTCACCCTAGTCAGTGGTCTCAATGAGGCCTTTCTGTAGGATGTCTGCATCACTTTTGGAGTTAATGATGGCTCCCAGCTTCCAGTTGTCTCTGAACTTGGTCAGCCAGAGTTCCTTTGTGTTGGCCTGGACTCCTGAGAAGTAGATGCTGCACAAGAGAGTACCCAGAACTGATCCCTGTGGGACTCCACTCATGACTGGCTGGCAGTCTTGACTTGGAGCTCGCTACTTTCACACTGTTTATTTTATCTGTGAGCCAATTTGCAACCCCCCTAGATATATATTGGTTGATGACTAGTTTGGTGGGTTCATCCACAATTCCTGACTGAGGAATAATATCAAGAGCCTTGGACAGATTGATGTAGGCTCTGTGCAGTGCCTTACTGTCATACGCAGCCCTGGTGACTGACTCAAAGTCAACCAGGTTGAGCAGGCATGCTCTCCTTTTCACAGAGCCAAACTCTGTGGGGTCCAGAGTTAGGTGATTACCTATATGTTTGTCAATTGTCAGGCTACTGGACTGATAATTCCCAGGGTCTGTAGTTGCCACACCTTTATGGACAGGGATGACTGTAGCAGTATGCCATTTGGGAGGGACAAAGCCTGTGGTGAGGCTATGACTGAACAGAAAACACAGATTTGGTGCCAGGTATCTTTTTAGTTCATGTAGAACACAGCCAGGGATAATTTAGGGCCCCATGGAAGCTGATTTATTGTCTCTGAACAATGCAGGTGTTACCTGGGTGGCAGTAATCCTGGGTGCCTGGAATTCTTCTGGCATTCTGATTGTTGGTGAGAGGGGTAAAGCTGGCACTGAATGTGTTGGCAAGAATGTTGACAATATCTGTTGGCTCAGTATAGGAGGTAGCATTGTGCAGTAACTCAAAGCACATGTAGGTATTGGCGTGGAGGTTCTTGATATAACTGTCAAAGGATTTGTGATTGCTGTCAGTGTCTACTGCAATTTTTCCATCATAGGTGGCTTTAGCCGATTTCATGAGGGATCTCAAGTTGTTGTTTTGGCTAATAAGGGAGTTTTACCACTCTTGAGACTCCACCTTTTTCTGCAACAGTTTCTTACTGCTGTTGTACAGGTTACTGATCACAGGGGACCACCAGATTGTCCTCCAGTGTTTGGAGGAGAGTGTTATGGTTCTGTTGGGTATGGCTAGTTCCATGCATTGATGTACATATTTGTACAATGCATTCGTGTATGTTTCAGCAGTCATGCAGGTATTTTCCATTGGCATGGGTGCTGTAAAGTCAACCAATTTTGCTTGTATGCATCCAAAGTCAGCTTTGGAAAAGTTTTTCAAGGATGTTTACCTTTCTGGGTGGTGTGGGTGAGATGTGGATTTCCATAGTGATTACTTTGTGTTGAATCTGACCAGGTGGTGATTAACTACTGTTGTCAAGCAACAGCCCCATATGTTAGTAATCAACACAGTTCAAGGAAGTTGCTTCCTCTACTGGGTGTCAGAATGAGCTGGTCCAGGGCATTGGAACTGATGAATTCCAGGAAGCATTGGGTCAGTGTATTGGTGCTTGAATATCTTACCCAGTTGATGGAGGGGTAGATGAACTCTCCTAGTATGAGAGTGCTGGGTTGGACCTTGATAGATTCTAGTGTGTTGTGGAATGTGGATTGAGAGTCTAGGGACATGGATATGGACCTATAGCATGCTATGACTAGGATTGCACTATTACCCAATGTCAGTTGTACCTAAAATATCTAAGATGCATTATGCTAGGATACTACTCTGGATGGGTGCATATCTGTTATTAATATGGAGACACCGCCACCTTTGTAGCTGTGGTCCATGTTTTGGGGCTGACAGATGTGGAATGATTTGTAGGCTGGTAGTGCAGGGGTGCTGCCTGCTGCTGTAAACCAGGTATCCATTACAGCACAAATGTCAATGTTCTCCATTTTGAGGAGTAGCTTTGAGTGGCTACATCTCAAGGTGTAGATGTCTAGTGTTGAGCAGCATGACCCTCATATTGCATATATGTATAGCTGTTATGATGGTAATTTGATTTGGAACACAGACTAAAAAGGCATTATAGGGCTAGCAAGACACTTGGCCAGTACCTGGAAACCCAGGGGAGACAGATGCAGGCCATCTCTGGCAAGCCATCGGAGTCTATCAACCATGTTATCCCAAGCAGACAGATACTGGATCCCATGAGAGTGACGCCAGACACTTAAGCCAATTGTTGAAGTCAATCATTTGTTGTTCGTACTGCGGTATCATTCTGGGTGACAGTATACTGCAAAGGGCTACTGTCATACCTGCCTGGCCCACATAATCTGAGAGCAACACCATGTCTCTTTTCATGTAGTCCATAGATGAGTGACTCAGGTCATTCACACACACATGGACAATGACAGAGTGATACTTGTAGTTGTTGTGGAGTGACCTGACTGGGTGTGTTATATGTTGGATTCTGACACCTGATAGACCTACTTTACTAGACCTGCTAATGTCATTCACCTTAGAAGTACTTTGGGACTTGGCAAAATCATGTAAGCTCTGTGACGCATCTGATAACTGTATAATACTATAGTAGAAATAACTAGATAAGTTGGGGCTCTAATCTTACTACGGGCAACTGTGTGTTTGTGTGAGAATCATATAGTGTGTGGGTTATACTATTTTGAGTTGTGTACCACCCTGTAAACTTCCCATCACCCTTCTTTGCTAGGCCTGCTGATGTCATTCACCTTAGAAATGCCTTGGGACTAGGTGAAATCATGTAAGCTCTGTGGTGCATCTGCTAGCTGCGTAACACTATAGTAGAAATAACTAGATAGGTAGGGGTTTTAATCTCACTACTGACAATTTTGTGTGTGTGTGTGTGTGTGTGTGTGTGTGTGTGTGTGTGTGTGTGTGTGTGTGTGTGTGTGTGTGTGTGTGTGTTTATATAAGAATCATATACTGTGTGGGTTATACCATTTTGAGTTGTGTACCACCCTGTAAACTTCCCATAACCCTGCTTTACTAGGCCTGCTGATGTCATTCACCTTAGAAGTACCTTGGGACTTAGTGAAGTTATGTAAGCTCTGTGGTGCATCTTATAACTGCATAACACTGTAGCAGAAATAACAAGATAGGTAGGAGTTCTAATCTTACTATTGGTAATCTGTGTTAGGTGAAAATCATATCCTGTTTGGCTAATAACATTTTGATTTGTGTACCATCCATGCCTGTTTACCACCTCCCAGTGGCACTGATTTATATAGCGTGGTAACAGCATCTGCCTCACATGCAACATGTAAAACCATTGTGCACGCCATTCCCATCCTCTGTACAGATATATATGGAATATCCAGACATTTGCAACCTGTATGTGGTCTGTGTCCCTTAACAATACTCATGTATGTGATATTCTTGTCAAATCAGCCACAGTGAGTGTAGTGACACACATGCCAGCATCAGGCATCATACCTGACTAAAACATCATACTGATACAATGTCTGCTATACTATCACTTGTCCAGGCGTGTAGGAATGATACATGACTCCACATCCTATTTATGGTGGGTTATCTCACCATCCATGAAGACATTCGGAAGATTACATGTTGTAAGAGGTACTGTGTTATGTCCCATGCATAGAATCTATGTGGGGCATGTCATGTGTATGTAGTAGTACAGTACATCAAGGTGGAAATGTAGGTTTACTAATCTGTCTGTTGCTAACAGTGTTTATGTTACTGTATGCACATCCCCTGTGTCAGTTCTCACTGTGTGTATGTAAAGGATATACCATTTTGTCTCCTTGTTCCACCCGGTGAACTCAAGAATACATACCACAAACCTATCATACACAGTATCATCATGCCCTCATCAACTGCATCAGGGTTGAGTGTATAGGAAAGAAATGGCAGGGACAACAGGTGTTGACAGATGAATTTGTTGCAATTAATGTAATGGCGATGCTTGTGAGGGACTTGCTGACAGTACTGCAGTAACCTGTTCTATATGTATTAGCTGTGGTACTTCACAACACTGAGTTTACATGTCTGAAGGCTACCTGTCTATGACAAGGGGTATGTATGCAAGGTCATACTGCCTGACAACTGTGTCCCTCAGACACTGTTGCATGCATACACACCTGGTACATGTATATGTACATATAAAGCTGTACATTGCCTGTGACTCAGTAGGTGTATTCCCACTCTGCCATACTCCCTCTTGGGAATGTCTGCAGGGTCACAGCCTGCAGACACACAGACACCTGGAACACAAACAGAATACAGCATGTCAGACTACATTCAGTCAGTGGTACTAACATTAATAATGCATCCTGGCTAATAAGGTAGATACACCTGTATGTGTACCCATAACAAATGCAAGCAGACAGCACCTTACATAGTATTACATAGCTACACTGTACTATATTCACCCTGTGCATTAAACCCATAATAATATGTCCCTACATTGATGGTAGTGATGACAGGGATATGGCACCGGTATCATCATATGCACAGGGTGTGGTGTAGGTTTGCCAGAGGCCTAGGCTGGGCATAGGCTGGGCCATATGGTTGACATCATGTGTGTATGTTTGGAGGGGTATCCAATAGATGGGATGTGCAGAGGTGCTGTGTGTGTGTCTGGAAGTGACCTGCCTGTGATACTGATGTGTGTGTGTATGTATGCACACAGTCATGCCATGTGGCTGCCCTACACAGGGGTATGTTGTACAGCATTATTTGGCCACTCCTCCATGCAAAGGTCACCCAAATCTGTCAGATTGCAGGGTCAGCTCATATGCACAGCCCTTGTCAAGTCACACTGGGGGTTGTCTCTCTGGTCTAGGTCTAGGCTCTGGCTGCCAATCCATAACCATGAGTGTGCTCAGGTGGAACCTTTTTTATGTAGCTTTGGATGTATGCTTGGGTCTTTGTCATGTTGAAGGCTGATACCCCTCCCCATCCTCAGTGTTTTTGCAGACACCTGATTGATTTGGGCCAGATGTGATTGTTATTTGGAACTATTCAAAATTCCCACCACTGTGACTACAGGCCCAGTTCTGGCTTTGGAACAGCATCCCCACAGCAGGCCACTCCCACCAGCATGATTCACCATGGGGATGTTGGTGTTCAGGTTAAGAGAGGTGTTACTTGTGCACCACATATACCTTTTGGTATTGTGGCTATGAGGCCGAGCCATACTCTCATTACACCATAACACATTTTCCCACATGCCTTTGGGAGACTTGCTGTGCTGTATTGCAAATTGTTTCCACCCCTGCATGTTTTTTGGTGTGGGGAAATGCTTATATCTTCTGACCATACCCCATAGCCCAGATGTAAGCAAAATATGGGAGAGCATTCTTACATGTAGTACACAACACCAGTACTTGCAAGAGATTCCTGCAACTCCCTCAGTGTTGCTGTATATCTCCTGGTAGCCTCCCTGACCAGATTTTAACATGTCTTGTCATCATTTTGGGAGGGACATAAGGTTTTTTTCCACAACACTGTTGTCCCATATTCAATCCACCTTTAGACAACTGTCTCGACTGTGTTCCATGCCTTCCATGGTGTATGCAATACTGTAGTAATGTTGTTGTACCTTACTATCATCATCATAATCAGCCTGCTTTTTCCCATTTTTTACATGGGGTCAGGGTATCGTGTTAAATGTTGCCAACTCTCTCGATTCAGTGCCACACTCCTGCCTTCTTCAACACTCATGTCTGACTGTCGCAGATCTTCTTTCACACAATCCATCCACTTCTTTGCTGGATGTCCTCATTTCCTCTTACCTTCTTCCTGTCTATCCAAAATCTTCCTCAGCAGATTGTCTTTTGCTTTTCTACACATGTGCCCAAAACATAGTAATCTGTTCTCATTGTTCTTTTCTGTAATTGGAGCTACTTTGTCTTCTGCTATGTCCTCATTTCTTCACCTATCCCACAGTGTGCATCCTATCACCTTTCTCAGGCACTTCATTTCCATCACCTCTAGCTTCTTCAACTGTTCTGCTTTTACTGCCCATGTTTCTGTACCATACAGTAGTACTGGTTGCACCACTGTTTTGTACACCTTACTTTTCAGCTTCTTTGGCATTCTTCTGTCATAGACTACACCTGATACTCTATGCCAGTTGGCTGCAGCCCCTCTAATTCTAGCTTTGACCTTTTCATTCAGACTACCCTTCTCCTCAACTCCTCCTCCTAGATACTTGAATCTGTTTACCTGTTCCGCTATCTTCTCCTCTATCTCTGTTCTCAGCTTCTTCTGATTTCCCCAATTTTCTGCCATTACCACCATCTTATCTGTGCTTAGTTTCATTCCATGTGCCTTCAGAATTGCATTCCATTCTCCTATCCTTTGCTGAAGTTCTAGCTCAGATTCTGCCTGCACTGCCAGATAAGCTTTGTTGAGCCATCCCCTCCAACCTGTTTGCTAATGTAGTCCATCACCAGTATGAACAGCAGTGGGCTCAGAGCTGAACCCTGATGTACACCCACTGGGAACCCCTCTGTGAGGCTGAACACTGTTCATAGTTGAGTCACTGGGTCCTTGTATATAGCCTGCACTAATTGTACCAATGTTTCTGGGACTTTAAACCTCCACAGTACTCCCCAGATCAACATTCTTGGGACTTTGACATATGCTTTCTCCAAGTCTAGGAATGCCCATTTTGACTCTTTCCTCATCTCTAGATTCTTCTCAAGTATCTGTCTCAAAGCAAACATCGGGTCAATTGTGCTGTATCCTGATCTGAATCCAAACTTCTCATCTCCCATCTTACATTCTACTACTCTGCTTATCCATTTATCAATCACCCTCTTCAGAACTTTCAGGCAATGTGAGAGGAGTTTGATGTCTCTGTACTGCCCACACTTGTGGATGTTCCCTTTGTTCTTGTACACTGACATGAGTATGCTTATTATCCAGTCATCTGGAATATGCCTTCCTCTCCACACTGCTATAAGTACCCTAAGAAGACATTTCTCCCCTATGTCACCCAGCATCTTTATCTTATCTGCTGTGACCTCATCTGAGCCTGCTAATTTCCCTGACTTCATCTTCCTTAGTGCTGCTCTTACTTCCTCTAGGGTGGACTCCTCTTCTTCTCTCATAGTAGTCTGTTTATGGGTCATTACAGCTTCTGTGGGGTTTTCTTCATTCAGAAGCTCCTGAAAATATTCCTTTCATCTGCCTTTGATGTCCTCTGGGCTGGTGAGCAGGTTGTTGCTGTCATCCCTTATGAAGGGTGTCTGACTATCTTCTTTATCTTTCTGTTTTGCCTTGCAGCCTGATATAGTTTCTTTGTGCCCCTTACTGAGTCACTTTCCAGACATTGGCACAGTGCCTCCGATGCCCTGTTCTTTGCTATTGCAACTTCTTTATTCGCTTCTTTGTTAGCCAACCAGTAATCCTTACTAGCCTGGTCAGTCTTTTCTGTCTCCCACTTCTTCCTGCACTCCTTTTTTCTTTTGATGACTTCCTGGATTTTTGCATTCCACCACCAGCTTTCCTTATGTACCTTGTTTCCATATCATTTCTGTAGTCCTAACATATGCTGTTTTTATGTGCTGCAATTCTTCTTCAACTCCACCTATTTCCTCCTCTTCTTGGGGTGCTAGAGCCCTGATTCCAGGTCTTCAGCCTGGTCTCTGTTGACCTTAGAGCCTTCTCTGACCAGAGCTGACTGACATTGCAATCATGGATTCTGCCCCAGTGCCTTTTCGAGGAAGTCTACCTGAGTTGCATGTGACTACTGTGAAGTCTACCTGAGTTGCATCTTGTATGTGATCTTGTGGCTGTCTCTGTTGGCTACTATCAAGCCATTTGCTAGACAGAAGTCTAGAATGGCTTCTCCTCTTTTATTCCTGTTGCCCCAGCCATGTGGTCCTCATATGTCTGTCCCGATATGTTTATTCAAGTTACGCATTATCAACACTGATTCATGTTGTCCTGCTTTATCTAGTAGGTCCTACAACTGCTGTCTGAATGCAATGCTCTTTTCCTCACTATCACAACCCTGCTGTCGGGCATAGGGTGAGATTATGAATACTGCCCTATCAATACACTGGAGTCTGACTGCCGTGATATCCCTTACTTCCTTCTGAAGCCATTCCTACACCATTTCTAGCCTCCACCTGAGTAGTAGACTCTGGATCTCAAGCCAAGCGGCTTTGCTGCACTGCCTTTCTATCTCATGTCCTGGATACATAGGATGTCCACCCTCCTCTGTATCATCATGCCAAGCTGTCAGTGAACTGCATAGCAATTGGTTGGTTTTAGATCCAGCTTTCACTCAACAGAGCTATCCATAACACAGGCGGCAACTAGACACTGGCCAGCCAGTAGCTTATTGACCTAGGGCTGCTGACTTTATGGCAGTCACACTGGCCAATAGGGGCACATATACCCCTCGCACCATTAGCACATGTGCCTGCCGTGGTTCAGAGTAGGTTGGGTCCTCAACCCACTTATCACCGGTAACTACCACACCCATTTTTGGCATTCACCTAGAGCCATATTTTGCTAGCCCTGCCCCAGTGTACAATCTGTGATCCATGTTCTCCTATCTTGAGGATACAGTGCATCACAGTATATGCCCAAAGCAGTTAGTCTGCATAACTATTCCCCCTATAGGGCATCATGTAGAGTCTGTGCTGCTGCCAACAGCTCCATTCATTGGTGAGTTTGAGATGGAAACACTCAGCATGTTTTTCAGACATGGGAGAAACCCCACGGAGACACAGGCTGAACATGCAAACTCCAAACAGGCATTGGTCAGAGGTCAGAATTGAACCTTTTACCTTGTACATGGGAGGCAAAGATATTAAACACCAAGCCATATGGTCTCTTACTCTTGACTTGATATCTTTCAAATATGAGATCCCTTTGCTGCTTTTTAAGCTGTCTGCATGCCATGGCTGTTGCTGTTGCAGGCAACTGAGCAAATGTCATGAATATCCTACTTGGACAGCAGACTATTATTTGGTGTTACTCAGAGTGCCTTTACTTGATGGTAGGTGTGTACCCAACCAGACTGGATGCTGTCAGTAAATCACAAGCTCCTGCAATAAAATATTATTTGAAGGGTGTGCACACATATGCATCCAGCTTATTGTAAGGTTTGTATACACAATATTTGGTGCCCAACAGATTGATTGGTTTTGCAAGTGAATTGTTCATGTCATAGGTCAAATTACAGGTTGGAAAAGGTTTGGACTGACATATTGCAGTCTCAGTTTGTATATATATCACAAACACCTGGCATCTTAACAGGGGTGTGTACACTGTTTATATCCACTGTATCAGAGTAATGTTTCACACATGTCCTTACCTTAGGCTGTTTGTCCCCCCATTTTGTTGGTCTCTGTCCAGAAGTCTTGGACTGACAGGTTGTGAGGTATGCTACAGGGATGTTACATTCTCTTCAGATAGGCCCATGTGGTGACTACTGTGATGCAATGCAGTTAACCCCACCACAAGTGAACATGCACATAAAGCAATATGGCTATGAGTGAAGGTTTTGTGGATGTTACATTGCATGGCCTTCACATGCTTGGGGTACTGGCAAACCACAACAGAACAATTCCATACTCGCCAGCTTCAGGCTGCTGTCCCACATGAAGATCAGAGGGACCTAGGTAGTTGTGAGAGAGAAGTATTGTCAGCAGACTCACATGTGGCATTGGTACAGGATGGATGCAGCACGTCTACACATTTGCAGCATGTCTACACATTTACAGTACATGTTTGCTGTCCTTCACCATAGATGTGCACTTCTGTGCATTAGAACACCCCATCCACAACTGCAATCTGACCTGCCACATGCACATAATCTCCACTAGGGCCTTACCTGCGTACTCTTCGTCCATTGTCTGGGTGCCACCCACCTCCAGCTTGTGGGGGGTTTGTATCCTGATGTTGTACTGGGATGGGTGCCCCAAGGTTGCCAAGGAGCTCCTCTGTGGGTGTCAGTGGGGGCTGCATGGCTGGGCCCCAACCTGTTGCTGTGCGGTCCCTGGCCACTGCAGCAGCCCTTTGCCGGGCATGCCGTATGAGGTAATTTGCACAATGCTGGACCTACTCATACATACATGCATGCAGGCCAATATCATTTACCCTGTGGACAAGGTCATCCCACAGGCTGGTCCTCTTCCACAGATGTTGCTGGCTCAGGCCAAACATTATGGCATGGTTCTGTAGTATGGCTTCTATGACTATATTTGTCTCAGCCACTGAGAAAGTAGACCTTTGCTGATGGAACATTGCACCTGGAAGACATAAAAAGGGAAACACATCACAAGACCTCATACGTCTGGCAACAGTATATACAGAACCTGCACAGTTACATTGAATACCAGTAGCCGCCACTCACAACAATAACATACCCCTGTAATCTGCTTGCATTGCACTGCAGGTCCTGATGTGTCATATCCCCCCAATGAGGACTAGTTAATTTCATAATCCTCTACTCCTCATTCATGTCTATGTAGAGGGATGACATTGGCTATCTTCCATGCAGATGGGGTGTAGATGGTGCCATGGCTTGGTGTGACTACAGAGTGTAATGGAGCTGGGAGCATATGCCTGAGTTCATGTAGGATCCAGACAGGGATGTTATCAGGTCCCAAGGATTCTTACCTTTGTTGCCTTTCAGTAGGCAATATGTACCTGCTCACTGGTGATGAGGGGAGGGGTGTGGGTGCTGTGCATATCCACCTATAATGATGCTGAACCATGGGGTGATGTTTGCCCTAAACCTATCTGCAGCAGGTTGGCTATAGCTATGTTGTGTGTGTATGTGGTCTAATTGACCACCACTACAGGGTGGGCTGGTTTGTTGCCTCTGAGATTACAGACATATGTGAAGATGGCCTTGTGATTGGCCTTGGTGGATGTGTCCAATTTATACTCATAGTTAGCCTTACAGTACTCCACCTGTGACCTTATATGCTTGATCAGACAAAGGCTGACTTAATGCCAAGTTGGTGCCAGCTCCTAATTTGCCCTGTACAGTCAATATAGGGACCAAGTCAGTGGTTTGTGTATTGCTGCTGTCCAGCAAAAAAGATTACTCTACTTTGGTGGAGGCACATTTTACAAGTAAGGTATTGCTGAGTCCATACAGCTATTTTGGTGTTCATATAGCTGTTTGTAGTAGGCATGGACATACAATCATAACACAGTTGGACACCTCGCCAATTTCAAACAGATAATCATGCTTATTGTAGTACCCATGGCAGTGTCAAAGCAATGCAACAACCAGTGGCGCTAAAAATGTCACTCTGTTGGATGCACAATAACTAAGATTACACACGTGTACAACATGTACAGCTTATTTTAGTGGCATTTTGCATCCCATGTCTGTTGTTATGAGGTGGCCAGATTCACCTACTCATATTGACATGTGCACAGGTAATACCTGATATACATTTCTGTTCTATGTCAGTATAGCACACTGTAGTCACACTCTTGCTGCCCAGTCACCCTTCTCAACCCATTAGAGCAGTGCATCTGTAGGATGCCACACATACATGGGGGCAATGGGACAAAATTAGTGACACTATCTTAATATTGCTGTAACACACTTGAGTCATTCAATAGTACAGTAGCCTTTGCATTGACAGGCATACCCTGGAGGAAGTCCAACACTCATATGGCAGGAAGAAAAGAGAAAGGCTAGGAGTGTGGTAGTGAGAGTAAGAGCATTTAATGTTGGCAGTATGACTGGTATAGGGACAGAGCTAGCTGATATGATGGCTAGAGGAAGGTGGATATATTGTGTGTGCAAGAGACCAGATGGAAGGGGAATATGGCTAGATGTATTGGAGGCAGGTCACAATTGTGCTTTCAGAGTGTGGATGGAAGGTGAAAAGGGGTAGGGGTTATCCAGATGGAACAGTATGCCAAGGGTATTTTTGGAGGATGACATTAATATCTGATAGAGTGATGTTTATGAATCTGGAAATGGATGGTGTAATGATGAATGTTGTATATGCTACTCATGTTACTTGTGCGATGGATGAGAAAGAGAAATGTGAAGTCAGCAGGATGATGTGGTGATGACTGTACCCAAGGATGAAGGGATGGGTATGTATGGTGTTAAGCAAAGGAATACAGACAGTGTGATGGTAGTGGATTTTGCAAAAAGGATAAACATGGCTGTGGTGAATACATATTATAACACGAGGGAGGAGCATAGGGTGACATACAAGAGTGGAGGGAGATGCACACAAATAGACAATATCCATTGTAGGAAGGCCAGTTTGAAGTAGATTGGAGAGTGTAAAATGGTGACAGGGGACAGTGTAGTTAGGGAGCAGAGACTGTTGGTCTGTAAGATGATGTTGATAATCAAGAAGAGGAGTATGAGGGCAGCACCATGGATCAAATGGTGGAAACTGGAAAAGGGTGATTATGAGGTTGAGTTCAGGAAGAGTTAAGACAGGCACTTGGTGGCAGTGACAATTTACCAAAGATCTGGGTATGTACAGCAAGTTATTAAGGGAAATGGCTAGAAAGGTGCTTGGTGTGACATGTGGATGGAGGAAGGAGTACAAGGACACCTGGTGGTGGAATGAGGAAGTACAGGACAGTATACTGAAAAAGTGGTTGGGAATGAAGGAGTGGGATTGTTAGAGAGATAAGGAAAGTAGACAAGAGTATAAGCAGATGAGGTGCATGGCAAACAGAGAGGTGGCAAAGGCTAAGGATGAGGCATATGATGACTTGCATGACAGGTTGGATACTAAGGAGGGATGACAGGACTTGTACTGGTTGGCTAGACAGAAGGACTGAGCTAGGAAAGATGTGCAGCAGATAAGGGTGATAAAGGAAAATGAGGGAAATGTACTCACAAGCAAGGAGAGTGTGATGAGCAGATGGACAGAGTACTTTGAAAGGCTGATAAATGAAGAGAATGAGAGAGACATGGTTGGATAATGTGGGTATGGTGAATCAGGAAGTGGAACGGCTTACCAAGGAGGAAGTAAGGATAGCTATGAAGAGGATGAATACTGGAAAGCTTGTTTGTCCACATGACATACCTGTGGTAGCATGGAGGAGTTTAGGGGAAATGGCAGTGGTGTTTTTTCATCAGCTTGTGTAATGATATCTTGGAAAGTGAGGGGTTGCATGTGGAGTGGAGAGAAAGCATCTGTGTACCATTTTAAGAATAAGGTTGACGTGCAGAGCTGTAGTAACTACAGATGGATAACATTAATCAGTCACAGCATGAAGTCATGGGAAAGAGTAATGGAAGCTAAGTTAAGCAGGACGGTGATGAGTAGTGGTCAACAGTATGTTGTCATGCTAGGTAAGAGCACTACAGATGTGATGTTTGCTCTGAGAGTGTTGATGGAGTAGTACAGAGAAGGTCAGGAGTTGCGTTGTGTCTTTCTGGACATAGAGAAAGCATATGACAGTGTGCCTAAAGGGGAGTTGTGGTATTGTATGAGGAAGTCATGAGTGGCAGAAATATATGTAATACTGGTAAAGGATATGTACAAAGGTGTCTGATAGCGGTGAGGTCTGTGGCAGGAGTGACATATGCATTTAAGTTGGAGGTGGGATGACATCAGGGATCAGCTGTGAGCCCTTTCTTATTTGCAATGGTGAAGGACAGGTTGACAGACACGATCATACAGGAGTCCCCATTGACTATGATGTTTGCAGATGACATTGTGATCTGTACTGAGAGTAGGGTACAGATTTAGAAGACCCTGTAGAGGTAAAGATATGCTTTGCAGAGGAGATGAATGAAGATCAGCAGGACTAAGACAGTGAAAAACTTCTCTAATGCCAATTTTGAGCTTCTAAAGACAGACGTGTCAAACTTCACATCATCCATGCAAACGGAGAAAAGACGTATGGCCACTAAATCACTGTATAAGCACTTACACAAGTGCATGGATCAGGCCATACCAAACAGAACCAAGATCCTGTCCTCCAAAAAAAAAGGAAGCCAATCTGGTCATCCCCTGCCATTAACAAACTCTACAACAGAAGGAAAAAAAAACTGTTGCAGAAAAGGGAAAATTCCCAAGACTGGAAAAGTTCCCTTGTAAGTCTCAGAAAAAAACTGAGACCCCTCATCAAATCCTCCAAAGCTAGTTATGAAAACAACATTGCAACAGATGCTAAAGATAACCACATGGCACTCTTTAGTTATGTCAAGAATCTGCATAACAATATGCAAAGGTGGTCTGAGCTACTGCACAAAGGTACCACTTATGCTGAATCAACAGATATTGCCAACATCTTGGTCAACAGGTTCAGTGGCAACTTTACCCCCCACCCCATAATGAGCCCATCCCAATACCTGAGGAATGTGAAATCCCTGATATCACGGCTGCTCAGATAGAAGCCACACTATCCAATGCCAAAAATACAGCTTCCATGGGACCTAATAATATACCTGGCTGTGTTCTACATGAATTACAAAAGGAACTGACACCACACCGGAGTGCCCTGTTCAACTACAGCCTCATGTCAGGCTTTGTTCCCAGTGAAAGGCACACCGCTACAGTCATTCCACTCTACAAAGTGGGAGTGACTACTTACCCAGGAAACTACCAGCCCATCAGTCAGATGAGCCCAATCTGTAAGGCCATGGAGTGCATCATTATGGACCTCATAAATAAGGATATAGGGAACCTTCAAACCCTGGACCCCTCACAGTTTGGGTTTGTGAAGGGCAGATCATGTTTGTTCAACCTGATAGAAGTCTTCGAATCTGTCACCAGAGTGGTCAGTGAAGGCAAGGTAGTCCATACAGCCTACCTTAATCTGGCCAAGGCCTTCAACACCATCCCCCACTCAGGGGTCACTGATAGACTCACTAACGTAGGCATTAACCCCTTCATCATAAGATGGGTTTTCAACTGTCTCACAGACAGAACTCACATGGTGAAAGTAGCAGACTCCAAATCTGACTACTGGGCAGTCACACGTGAAGTCCCACAGGGATCTGTCCTGGGTCCTCTCCTGTTTGGTATCTACTTCTCTGAAGTTCAGGCCAACAGCAAAGGACTCTGGTTAACCAAATTCACAGATGACTGCAAACTGGGAGCTATTATTGATTCTCAAGCTGATGTTGACATCCTACAAAAAGGCCTCACATACACCAATGACTAGTGCCGAACCATGGTCTTAAGCTCAATGCTAAAAAGTACATTGTCATCCCCTTCGGGAAAAACATGGTGCCCATGGACTACCACATCGACGGTAACCTTTTCAACTCCCAAGATGTGATAAGAGATCTAGGGACACAAGTAGATAGCTACTTCTCCTTTGACAACCATGTTGCCCCTGTAGTTAGAAAGTCTTTCTATGTGGCACACCTCATTACAAAAGGTTTCTCTTCTAGGAAGAAAGAAGTCATAATCCCTCTCTACTCATCCCTCATTAGACCCATTATAGAGTAGAATGCCCCATGTCATAATCCCTCTCTACTCATCCCTCATTAGACCCATTATAGAGTACAATGCCTCATTTGGCATGTACCTCACTAGACACCTGCAACAACTGGCCACAAAATTCATCACAAAGAGGATCCTAGGACTCAAACACATGCCCTATACAGACAGACTCAAAAAAAACTCCAACTATACTCTGTCTCATATTGCCTACTTAGAGGTGATCTCTGCTTGACATACAAAGCCATGTCTGACCCAGTGTTGCTAGACATGCTTCATCTGAAAAAGTCTTAATACCTCCACACCACATCCTCCAAAGACCTCAACCTCACCACCACAATAAACAGAACCTGCTGGAGGAACAAGTTCCTAAACCAGAGACTTCCCATTCTCTGGAATAAACTCTCCATTCATGTCAAGCAGAGCACTTCACTAGTCCTCTTCAAGAAAAATCTTGACGAGTGGATGGGTAACTGGAAATCTATCCTGGGATCACTTCAACAGCCTTGCTTGATGGGAGCACAAGGAACTAACATCTGGCAACAGGACGACTGCAAATATTCTTGGGCTATGCTTGTGTTGGCTCCAGGGCCATTAGCCTAGTACTCACTTATGAACCTATACCTGTGTGTGAATGAGAGGGGGGGTAGTGGAATGCTGAGGATGCAGGGAGAGGAGTTGTCAAAGGTAGATGAGTATAAATGAGTGGGATCAACATTTCAGAGTAATGACGACTGTGGAGGACAGGTGAAGAAGAAAGTACATGCAAGATGTAGAGGGTGGAGAAGAGTGTTAGTACTGATTTGTGATAGACAAGTTCCAGTAAAATTGAAAGGGAAGGTCTACAACTTGGTAGTGAGACCAGCTATGTTATATCGGTTGGAGACAGTGTCAGTGACAAAATGGCAGAAGTCAGAGTTGGACATGGCAGAGTTACAGATGTTAGGATTTGCACTGGTTGTGATGAGGGTGGACAGGATTAGCACTGTGTATATGACAGGGTCAGGCCATGTTGGATTGTTTTGAGACAAAGCCAGAGAGGCAAGATTACATCAGTTTGAAAATGTGCTGCAGAGGGATGCTGAGTATATTGGGAAAAGGATGGTAAGGATGAAGCTGCCAGGTAAGAGGAAAAAAGGAAGGCCTCAGATAAGGTTCCTGGATGTGGTGAGACAGAACATGCAGATGGTTGGTGTGACATAGCAGGATGCAGAGGACAGGCAGAAATGGCAACATATGATCCGCTGTGGTGACCCCTAATGGGAACATCCGGAAGAAAAAGGAGATGTTGTAATCAGTCTTCGCAGATTTGCCATTGATTTGCCAGACATAACACAGATGTATGAATAAATGACTACACATATGAGGCACACATATATTCAGTGTGCATAACACTGGGGATTGTTTAATGGTATGAGCTCAGTATATCACATGCAGTTCATGTGCAACAGTTCTTTGCAAATACCATGTATATGTCTCTCACATTTCTGGGACAACTAAGTACATCATAGTAGTATTCACAAGTAAGATATGGATATGTACGACATCCCAGTAGCTGGTCTAGCATTGTCACAGTCAGTATTGTTCAATAAAACACTGCAGTAGTAGTCATTTGTGAGCCATCCTTTCCTGGGGTGACTCAGGGGCCTGACTTATGATCTATGTTACTGCAGACAGACCCAGATGATATGGCCATGGGTTCTGCTCAGCAATATATTAGTACAGCAAGTCTCGTTGAGACATATATGTTACAGTTCCTATTTCCCATTCTTAGATATGCCCTACTGCAGTCCATTACATGCTTACTTGTTTGACAAACCTGTTTGTTTTATTCAAGTGTAGGTGGTTATGTCCTTCTTGGTTTTTCTTTTCACTGTTTCTTTCTCTCTCTCTCAAGGATGTAGAGTGTACATCTGTTTTGCATAGGAAACAGCTTGCCTTTTATAGGTAATGCTCATGAGCAGCCGATGGCCTGTGCACCAATTGGTGTCCCCCACTTGATAATTGCATGCAGGATAGCTGTGCTGTTATTCATATAGCCAATGGCATGGCAACACACTCCTATCATTCAGTACATCATGTGAGCATTGATCCTTTTCCTTGCCAGTGAGGAGAAGTTCAGGGAGGTGTGTGAGCAACAGCATCACAGAGAATATCTGGAAATACCTCTTACAACCAAAACTGTGGAGACAAGCCAACAGAATGGGGAGAATGATCCAAACATAGGTATTGCTGTTATACATTTGGATTAATGCTAGTCTATCAGGGTTTGTGTGGACATGGAGTTCCTGTGTGATTTTAACTCTGACAGTGTTATGTGTTTGACATAACTCACCTGAAGGGCTATCTGCAGAATGGCCAGAATTTGGACTCCCATGTTTGGTGCATTCCTCAGACATGTTTTGTCCTTGGAAAATCAGTAGCATACTCTGGGGATTGCAGTCAGTAACTGTTAACATCCATTTGGGTTTCTGACCTCATATCCCTCAGAAAAGATAGGTTACAACTAACCCTGTTACAACAGAACCATTCTCAGTTTATAACAGCAATATTTCAAATATGCCCTTGTTTTTGGGCCTCTGTTCCACAATTATGTCAGACTTTGTCCAGATGTCATGCAGTAAGAGGTTGATAGGCATGGTATATGATTATTTAATGCCTTTATTCCTGACATTATCTCAGTGATGTATCAGACTGCCAGGCATGTTATGTGGAAGAGGCCTTATATATGAGGGGAAAGCCTGGACATTCTGTGGGACTCTGTACAGTTGAGAGGTCTGTGTATTTCTGCCAATTGTTGACAGACTGTCAGGACTGTGTAGCAATGTCTTGTGCCAATGTTATATGGCCTGTGTAGGGAGGGGCGAGGATGTATGTGTTATGGCTCCTTTTCTGTCTGCCTCTGCATGCTGCTCCTGTTTCTGCTGGTCTATCGGCTGTATATGTTTGTAGGGGCAGACTGTGAAATGTCCCTTACCACAGTCAGGCATTATAGTATACTGTGAATTGGAGCAGTATATGTGGGGGTAGTGTGTGAGTGGAAAACATGTTGAGATCTTTTTGCTCACACAGTCCTTTTACTGTACTGTTCCTTTGGCTTACTGGTATGTCACTGTGACTGTGGTTGAATTGGTTGTGGGTATGCACTTTCACAATGGTGTCTATTTTTCAGTGCTGTGACATCCATGTAATGCCTGATATATTTGCCAATACATGTGTTATTCCCCCTAGCAGATTTGGGTTAGTGTTGTGTCAGTCTGACTGTAATTTGAACAGTGCTTGGTGACATGTTTAGCAGCTAAGTGTAGTTTCCATAATGTGATTTTATGTCCAGATATTTGTAGGCTATAATGTTGCCTGGCCCCCATAACTGTTGTGTATTTCTGGCACATCAGTTGGCTGATGTGAGGGTTTCAGTCTCTAACTAGTGGGAAGTAACTGAATGTTGGACTTGTGCTATTTCAGTCAATATATGTTAGGACAGACATGAGGGTGTTACTGCAGTAAATGTGTCAGTTTATCTACTCCAGTATTTCAGATATGTCTATATGTCCATGGCTTTCTGCCCCCACTTTGTTAGTCCTGGACCAGGTTTGTTGCACTAAGGGGTTCTTAGCCTACCTTGGGACTATCTGGATTGTTGCAGTTATGTCCAGGATTATTACTCATAGTTCTGGTCTGTTCCACAGATGCATTATTTTCATATCCCTGGTAAATCACTGTGATGATATTAGGATTTCTGACAGTAAATGATGACATACATTTCAGTTTCAGAACTCACATCCTTCAGAACATGTATGCTGAAGCAAACCCTGTCACTCTGGTAACATTCTACATTTATAAGAACAATATTTGAAGTATGTCCCTAGTTTTGTCCCCCATTTGGAAAGCCTTGCGACATATTTCTTGCAGTAAGGGGTTGGTAGGTATGACTCCACTACATGTTATGAACATCTATATATATATATATATATATATATATATATATATATATATATATATATATATACACACCAGGAAAAAAATGTAGTTTGGGTGGAAAATAACCAAGAAAAATACAAAACCATCACCTGGAAGTGAGAGAAAAGCCCAAATAAACAGTCAGTGGAGTGTAGACACATGAAGATTTATGAAATCCACTTCAGACTCAGTAAGCGCTTTCATCCTGACAAGTATAGGACTTAATCAAAACCAAATTGCCTGCCAACTTGCAACAGTTAAATAGCACAACACTAATTAAACAATCAAGAATTAAAGTGATATCCAGAAAAACAGCATTAAACAAGCCCATAAGAACCACTATTAGCTAGTAAAAATATATACAAGTAAAACACTGATGAATGTTTATCAACAATTAATAAAACTGTCTCAATAGAAATTATACTCTGTGTAAAAATATGTTATAAAACAGATGCCTATCTCTTAAAATCAGTATCAATGATATGTGTTCTTTCATTCCTGGGGGGTGGGGTGTTGACATTGAGAATTAACTGCCATGTAAACTCACTCTTGTATATTTCATTAGACTAGTTGCCACCCCTAATGTTTTTCTTAATAATCTCCAGAATATCAAACTTAAAACTATTACAGGCATCACAAGAAAGTGTGTGCTTGTATAGGGTGTTGTTGTTATTGTGGGTTTCTATGGCATAAAAGTGTTCATAAATTCTTTTATGTAAAGACCTTTCTGTTTTAACCACATAAAACCCGTTACAGCCCTGACAAACACAAACATATACTAAAACTATACTGTCACAGTTTCCCCCCACTAAATTAACTGTCTGAAGTGGATTACCTATCCAGATGTCTGTTGGTTTCAAGGCAAAGGACAATATTTACAGGAACCACAGCTCCTTGTTCCCTTAGTGACAGTGTGAGTAGTAAATGGGTTTTCATATAGGAACTTCAAATTATGTCTTACCTTGTGAGTAAAAAAGTGGTTTATTGCCCAGTTTACTATACAATTCACTGATGCATTCCAGTATCACCCAATTTTTTGTCAAAATGTCTCTAACTGTCTGGTCAAAAGAACCAAAATGAGTGACTATAGAATGAGAAAAAAATTGATTATTTGTCCGTGCCCCCTTGTTATTAACAAAACCTTGCCCAAGCAAGAGAACAAACCTTGTGCCCCAACCTTCTAGGACTTCCATACCAATCTCCTGAAAACATTTTTCAGGGTAGCCCCTGAACACAGACATATTGATAAGGTTACCAAGCTCAGTCTTGAAATAAGAGAGAGTAGAACACATTCTAGCACTTCTGATCATATGACCCCTTACGATGTTCTTCTTCACAAAGAGTGGATGATTACCTTCATAATCCAAAAAACTGTTAGAATAAGTTGGTTTATGAAACACTTTAGAAGTAAACTTACACTGACTGATGTCTCTAGTTAAGTGATGGTCACATCAAGGTAATCTATGACAACAGCACAAAATAGTGGGTGAACTTAAAATAACCAAAAATGTTGTTAATGTAGTGAACAAAGTTGTCAACAACTGACCTCTCACCCTTCCAGAGGACAAATATATCATCCAAATAATGCAAATATGTCAACAATTCACAACCAAAGCTTGAATCAAAAGTGTATCTCTTTTCCCATGATGCCATCACTAAATTAGCATACATGGGAGCACAGCTCGATCCCATAGCAACCCCTTTTGATTGTGTAAAAAACTCATTATCGAAACAAATGTAATTATTATGAAGAATAATCTTCATAACATCCATAACAAAATTCATAACAACCCCTTTAAGTGTCGTGTATTCCAAAAGGTCTTCGAAAAAAAGTTCCAGCCCAATGTCATTTGGAATGCAGCTAAATAAGTCAGCCACATCTATGGGGGAAAACCCTGTTGTTTCCCCAAAATATTCCTGCCTAATCCATGATAAAAAAATCCCACAAATTAGTTAAAACATGGGTAATAGGCCAAAGTGTGTCCTTTAGTAAATGATCTACAAATACTCCTAGTGAGGAAGTAGAACTGTTTTGTGCAGCTACTATAAGTCAGTAAAGGGGATATCACACATTCTTGTGTACCTTTGGGATACTAAATACTGTGGGAATAGAAGGATAGTCATTGTATAAAAAGTTGTAAAGTTCTTCATTAATCACCGTTGAAGTAAACTGTCTTCCAAAAAGAATATTAATTTCATATGCGCAATGTTTATCTCATTCCTACACACATTTTCTTATTGGTTAATGTCATATAGCAGACTAGCTATGTCGTTCACATAGTCATTCTTCTCTACCAAGACCACCCCTCCCCCTTTATCAGGTTTCATTATCCTGATATTGTCAGTTTTTCTAAATTTCCTCAAAAGTAATGCTTTGTCCTGAATAAGATTGTAAAATCTGTCTTTCTGAATATGAAATGCCTGGTATATCTCCCTAGTACAAATATTTTCAAAATCCACCAATGTTGGTTGCAAAGGGGGGGGGGGGGTTGAAAATGCTTTTTTTCTTAAACCTGTTCATGTGTGCATCATTATGTTCTTTGTTACAAAATGACACAGATTGTCCTATTATCCATGTTTTAACTGATTCATGGGATTTTTTATCTAGAATTAGGCAGGAATTATTTGGTGAAACAACAGGGTTTTCCACCATAGATGTGGTTGTTATAATTAGCTCCATTCCACATGACTTTGGGCTGGAACTTTTTTCAGAAGCCATTTTGGAGTACACAAAACATAAAGGGGCTCTTGTGAATTTTGTCATGGATGTTATGGAGATTATTCTTCATAATTATTACATTTGTTTTGAAAATGAGTTTTTTAAACAATCAAAAGGGGTCGTGATGGGATTGATCTATGCTCCCATGTATGCTAATTTAGTGATGGCATCAATGGAAAAGAGATACATTTTTTATTCAGGTTTTGGTTATGAGTGGTTGACATATTTGTGTTATTTGGATGACATTTTTGCCCTCTGGTAGACTGAGAGGTAAGTTGTGGACACCTTCACTTACTACATTAACAACATCTGTGGTTATTTTAAGTTCACCCACAATTTTTGTACTGATGTCATAGATTACCTTGATATGACCATCACTAGAGACATCAGTCAGTGTAAGTTTACTTCTAAAGTGTTTCATAAGCCAATTTATTTAACAGTTTTTTTTGGCTTATGACAGTAATCATCCACACTTTATGAAGAGGAACATTATAAGGGGTCATATGATCAGAGGTGCTAGAATGTGTTCTACGCTGTCTGATTTCAAGATTGAGCTTGGTAACCTAATCAATATGTTTGTGGCCAGGAGCTACCCTGAAAAATGGGTTCAGGAGATTGGAATGGAAGTCCTAGAAGGTTGGGGCTCAAGGTTTGTTCCCTTGCTTGGACAAGGTTTTGTTAATAACAAAGAGGCAAAAACAATCAAAATTGTTCTCATTCTATGGTCACTTTTTTTTTGTTCCTTTGGCCAGAAAGTTAGAAACATTTTGACAAAACAATTGGTGATACTGGAATGCATCAGTGAATTGTATAGTAAATTGGGCAATAAGCCACTTTTTACTCACAAGGTAGGACATAATTTGAAGTTCCTATTCAAACACCCATTTACTACTCACACTGTCACTAAGGGAACAAGGAACTGTGGTTTCTGTAAATAGTGTTCTTTTGTTTTGAACACAACAGACATCTTGATAGGTAACCCCCTTCAGACAGTAAATTTAGTTAGTGTAAACTGTGACAGTATAGGTTTAGTATATGTTTGTGTTTGCCAGGGCTGTAATGGGTTTTACTTGGGTAAAACAGAAAGGTCTCTTCATAAAAGAATTTACGAACACCTAGGTAAGGCAGACTGCTGACACTGAAGGAGGACATAAGACTGTAGTGGTATCAGTGTCTGAGTGGGTAGCCAGCACAGGTATCAGACAGATCAGATGTCCTTGCCTGCCACTGAAGACCCATGCCTGTCCTGGGTTCATTAGTAGAGTGGCAGTCTTTATCTTGCTTGTTCTCTTTACATGTGCCCATTCAGCAGTATGTTGGCAACACCAAGAATGTGTATATTTACAATCATATGTGTCTACATGGTAAAACAACTGCTTCTGAATGTTGTACATGTGTACATATGTCAGTTATGTTAGGACTAAGGTTATGAAAATTATGTGCCAAGTAATACCTCATTTTGAAGACAGTATTGATAGTTCCAACATGGTAAAAGAATGGTGCCTGTATGTTGTACACATGTGCAGATATCAAAGTTTGTTTCGGACTTAGGTTATGGAAATTATGATTTTTGGTAAATAACTTTGCAATAGAGCATCTGAATGTGCCAAGTCATACATCATTTTGAAGACAGTATTGCTGCTTCCAGCATGGTAAAAGAATTGTGCCTGTATGTTATACACATGTGCAGATATCAAAGTTTGTTTTGGACCCAGGTTATGGAAATTATGATTTTGTTTCATATTTTAATAAATAACTTTGCAAGGGAACATCTGAATGTGCTAAGTAATACCTCATTTAGAAGACAGTATTGATAGTTCCAACATGGTAAAATAATGGTGCCTGTATGTTGTACTCATGTGCAGATATCAAAGTTTGTTTCAGACTTAGGTTATGGAAATTATGATTTTTTTAATATTTTGGTAAATAACTTTGCAATGGAGCATGTCAGTGTGCCAAGTAATACCTCATTTTGAAGATAGTGTTATTTCTTACAGCATGGTAAAATAACTGTGTCTGTGCACTGCACATATGTACAGAGATCACAGTTTGTTTAGTCTTGTAAGATTATGAAAATTATACATTTCCAATACTTCTCATTATTATGCCCATATCTTTACAATGGAGCATGGTGATCACACAAATGATGCATAATTTTGAAGCTGACATTCAGACGCACAACTTCTATGCTTATATGTAGGCTCTGTCTGTTACAGGTAATGAGATATTATGCTTTGTTTATTTATCAATTATGAGAAATATTATATTAATCATATTTATGAGAATATCTCCATAAAGGAGTATCACACAGTAATGGTTAAGGTATCATTTTAAAGCTGACATTCGTGCTAACAAATTGTATGGGTCTACATGGTACATTGACCAAGATATTGTGCTTTGCTTTTCCAGAAAGTTAAAAAATATGCACCATATCAACATTCCTTGCCAAATATTTAATAATGACTTTGATATGCACTATCAATATTTACACTGTTGGAAAGGTCAGTGTCTGCTGAACAACTTCTGCGTTTACATTTTTAGTCTAGCTCTTACAGTCAAAGAGTTATGAACATTTGTTTTCTGTATGGTATTAGAAATGGATTTTCTGAAAATGAGCTCAGGCAGCACTGTTGTTCCTATGGTGGAATTAAGCAGGCAGCTTTTGCTGAGGTTCTCTGGAGTGAATGAGTTAATTACCAATCGCACTCAAGTTATCATTCCAATGACCTGGCAGACCCCTGGCCATGGTATGCAGCGGTGGCCAGGATTGTGGTTCCATACCAAGGTAATTCTGTGGAAATCTTTGCATATGAGAGTTATGTATGTCTGGCCATTGTGAACAGACTGCCAAGATTGCATAGCAGTGTTGCATGTAGATGTTTGTTGGGCTGGGTAGGGAGAGTAGCAGATATGAGTGCCATACATCCTTTACCTATCTGACTCTGCATGCTGCTACAGCTGCTGGCTATCAAGTCTGTATGCTTGCAGGGGCTGACTGTGTAATGTCCTGCAACACCTCAGGATTCCCAGTAAACTGTGAATTGGGCCAGTATATAGGTTCATAGGTTCATAGGTTCATACTAGGCTATCTGCCCAAGGGCATTTATAAGCCTAGCCCATAGTTATGTGGCTTTCGCCACCCCTTTAGTTTGAATAAAACTATGCCTATTATTTTGCTGTGCCTCTGTCAAGCAGTGACACTGAAGTAATCCCTTTGGGTATATCTGCGATCTCCCATCCATTGGTCAAGATTCCTCTTGAACAATGCCAGCGAGGTGCTCTGCCTCACATGTACCGGGATTTTGTTCCACAGCATAGGGAGTCTCTGGGTGATGAATCTGTCCCTCCAGCACTTTCTATTAATAACCGATTCAAGGTTTAAGTCTCCCGCCCTTGTGGTTCTGAGGGATCTAGATTTTTTGAGGTGAAGCATATTCATCAAATCTGGGTTTGACATGGCCTTATATGTCAGGCACAGGTCACCTCTGAGCAAGCGGTATGAGACTGAATAGAGCTGGAGTTCTTTCAGTCGGGCAGCATAAGACATATTTTTGAGACCCTTTATCCTTTTGGTGAGGAACTTTTGGGGCCTTTCCAGCTGCTGCAGGTGTCGGGTCAGATACATTCCGAATGGGGCATTGTACTCAATCATAGGTCTAATGAGTGATGAGTACAGGCGGACGATGACCTCCCTTGATCTAGATGGGAATCCCTTCATGATCAGGTGGGCAATGTAGAAGGTTTTCCTAACTACTTTAGCAACATGAGTGTCAAACGAAAGGCTACTGTCAACCTGGGTCCCCAGATCTCTGATGACTTCTTCTGTGCTCAGTGGATTGCCACCTATATGGTAGCTAGGGGTAACCTTGTTTTTCCCGAAGGGTATGACTATGCATTTCTTGGCGTTTAACTTTAGGCCATGGCTCTGGCACCAGTTATCCGTTTCTGTGAGGCCCTTCTGAAGGATATCTGTGTCAGATGTGTTTTCGACTATGGCGCCCAGTTTGCAGTCATCTGCAAACTTTGTCAGCCATAACCCTCCTGTGTTTGCTTGTACTTCAGAAAAGTAGATGCCGAACAAGAGTGGACCCAGGACTGAGCCCTGTGGGACACCACTTGTGACAGGCTTTGAGTCTGACATGGCTCCAGCAACTCTGACCCTGTGGGTTCTGTCACTTAGCCAGTTTGCAACCCATCTTGTGATGTATGGGTTTACATTCAAGCTGATGAGTTTTTCGATGATACCCGAGTGGGGTATTGTGTCGAAGGCCTTTGCCAGGTCGAGGTAGGCTGTATGGACTGCCTTTCCCTCATCAATGGCCTTGGTGACTGTCTTGAAAAAGTCAACCAAGTTTAAAAGGCATGATCTGCCTTTGACAAAGCCAAACTGGGTTGGATCCAAAGTCTGCAAGTTCCCTATGTCTTTATTTATGAGTTCCATTATGATCCTCGTGAAGAATGAGAAGCAACTAAGAACAATATCCAAACACACCCGTGGAGACAATAATTCAACTGCTGCAAAAAGATGGTAAAAGCAGGTTTAATTCCCAAACGAATCCTTTAGCACAGAAAAAGAACACAGTGGAGACAAGCGCTTTCGCCTGGACAATTCCAGGCTTTATCAAGTCAGAGTAAAAACAAACTGTGAAAGCACTACCTATATACCTAAATCACATGCTTAAATTGATTGTTAATTAAACAAAACAAGCTAGCAGAAAATTATTTAAAGACATATACCATTTCCTTTTAGCTTGTTACTAAAAGTCTATTGGGATGTAAATGTTTGTGTAAACCAAAATTGATTTCATATACAAATATATTAAACATATACTGTACAATAACACATTTTCTTAAAACATTACATTTAAAACTGTTAAAAACAACATTCAAGCCTACAAGTATTGCATAAAATTGTAATAGACAACAAAGTGTTGTCTGTACACCAAACAACCAAACTGTCAGCTACTGAATTTGTTATATAAAATGTCAACCTATATTAAAAATTGTGTGTGTTATAAGCTATAATCTGGCTCTTCTGAGTTTGAGAACTGGCCCTATGCTTAGCGTCTCATTCATGCCAGGTATACTGCTAGCATCAAGCCTAAGCTGCCAGATTAATTCCTTAAATTCCAGGGTGGATTCCCAGTCTCCACCCCTGTTACTTGGATGAACTTGTTCAAGCACCATAAAGGAAAGTTTGAAATTAGGGCAACCAAGGGAATGTTTATAGAATGCGTTACTATCTTTCTTTTTACCTATATCATAGATATGCTCATATATGCGCTTCCTAAATTCCCTTTCAGTTTTTCCTATATAAAAGCGCCACAGGTCAAACAATACCCAATGTATACCACACCTTTCGTGTTACAAGTGTAGTGACCGTGTGGTTTCAAGTTTGTTTTACGTGCTTTAAGATATAAATGGTTACTATTGATAATAAAAGGGCACTGTTTGCACGTGCCGCATTTAAAGGTGCCATTCCTTTGTTGAGTTGTCATACAAGTAGTGATATGTCTTTGCTCAAACACCTCTTTTAAATTACGACCTCTTTTTCTAACAAAAGCTGGTCTCTTTGGAATCAAGTTTTAAATTCATCATTGGTTTGTAGCACAAACCAAAACTTATTAATTGTGTTCTCTATCTCCCTTGAATTCTCTGAAAAGTATAAATAAAATAGCTAGAATTCTCCTGTGCTTTTGTGCTAGAGGGCCTTGGGATGGGGATACCAACATCATTGTTCCCAAACAATGGTGTGTATAACGAGTCCCTTTTACTAAGAATCTCATGGATAAGGTTATTCACCAAATAATCCAGATAACCTCTCTCTATAAACATCACCCTGAGGTTGTTAGCTTCAGCAATGAAATCAGGCAATCTGCTACACATACGAGATGCCCTAATAAGCAGACCTTTAACTATTCCTTTCTTTTGTTGGAATGGGTGTTGGCTGTTAAAATGTAGCAGGGAATTGGAAAATGAAGGTTTTCTATAAACCTTAGAGTATAATTCCATTGATTGTGCATCTCTAAGGATTGCTACATCTAAATAATGAAGCTCATTCTCACTGATTTCATGAGTAAATGTAAGGAAATCAGTGGAAGAATTGATATATTCCAGAAAACCTGTTACTTGATCTCTAGTGCCATCCCAGATGATACAAATATCATCCAGGTAACGGCAATAAAAAGTGATGTACTGTGCCCAAGGGGACTGGAAAATGTGCACCTGTTCCCATCTATGTAATACCGCATTGGCATATACGGTAGCGCAGGAAGCACCCATAGCCACTCCCTTGGTTTGTTTAAACAATTCCCGTTAAAAAACACATAACTGTTGTTAAGAACAATATTTAACAACTCAGAAGTTAAGTTAATAATATTGCTACTTAGCCTGGTTTCATGTTTAAGAAAATCAGTAAACCATTCAACACCAACACTATGGGGTATACTCGGAAATAACTCCTTAATATCCACAGTGATCATTAATGAAGAGGTGAGGCATTTTTCTTTTGGGAAAAGTCTGAGAAACTCCCATGAGTCCTTAATCACATGGGTCATGGCCAGGGTGTACTGTTTAGTGACAAAATCTATAAATTTAGAAATGGGTTCCATTACCCCACCTGCACCTGAGACAATTGGTCTGAATGGTAACGGGCTGATGCCTTTTTGGGTCTTAGGGATTCCGAAAATAATAGGAACCCTGGGTTTATTCACTAGTAGAAAGTTGTAAAGCTGCTCGTTAATAGCTCCTTGTAAAAGATAATCATATAGTGTATATTTAATCTTAGCTAGGGCTATGTTGTACTCATTACGAGATATGAGGCAGTATTGTTGGTCATCATGCAGCATATTATGTATACTTTCTTCATAGGTGTGGTCATACATAAGTACAACACCACCACCCTTGTCCGGCTTCATTACCCTGACGTGTTCCCTGGATAGCATTGAGATGTATTCAAGTTCTTGTTTGGTTATATTAGGTTGCTGCATGTTCGTAGAATAAAGGAACTTATCACGCAGTTCATGTTCCACTAGCTCCTCATACAGTTTCAAAGGTTGTACCATAGGTGGATTAAATGTACTTTTTCTGTTAAGCCCATTTGAGTTATATACTGTGTTTTTGAAAAAATGTTTCAAATTTAGTGCTCTGGTAAATAATTTAAGATCTACCAATAAGTTAGCTAAATTAGTTCTGTTGGAAGGTACAAATTGAAGGCCTTTGGTAAAAATGCCAAAGGCTGTAGTGTCTATTGAAACATCAGTAAAGTTATAAATGCTGAAGTTATTCATTTTAAACACCTTACAATTAACTCCTATACTCATGCATATCTCTTTCCAGTTTTTTGATCTTTCTGGAAATGATTTTAGAACAGAACTGGTCAACTTCATCAAAGACTTTGTCATAGTCATGTTTGACCATGCCAAAGTCAGTGTCTGAAATGACATTGTTATGTAAATTATTTAATTCCTCTGTAAGTGCCCTGGCCTTCTTTTCATATTCCTCTATCATGACTGTTAAAACTTCAAGGCCTGCTCTATCAAAAATACTACAAAGCTGTTTATATTGTGCAGAGCCTTGTTTAACAAAATTAGGAAATTTAAAGACGCGTAGCCCCTTAGGGATACGCTTAGTCCTGACACATTCTGCCAGATAGTCAATCTCACATTGATTGCTTTTTAATGCGTACAACTTGTTTTTAAATGCTGTGAAGTCTGTGTCAATAGCCACAGAGTTAACATAATTAACAGTACCTTTGTTAAAGTTAAAGGGCTGGTTCGCCCAATTTGCGAAATCAAACTCTTTTGTTTTGTCTTTGGCTTTTTTGGAACGAGCTCCTGGATTACTTCGGTTGTTAGAGGATCTTGTACTTTCCTGGGCCACATGGTTTTCTTGAGAAACTTCAGATGGAATCCTAACTCCGTCTACCTCCCCTCCGGTAGACCGTTGTATCGGTGGAACAATGCTAGGTGCGATATTGGAGGAAGAAGTTCCTACGTCGTCTTTACTTTGTTGTTTTAGCAATCCCTTAAGCTCAGTTAGCATGTCTAACACCTGGTTAAATTCCGCTCGTGTTACAGGGAGATTTGCTTCTGTTTCCTGTAACAGGCGGGGTGTAACTGCAGGGTTGAACGCCTCTACGCCAGTGGTCATGGTACCAAACAGGAACAAAACTCGTGAAGAATGAGAAGCAACTAAGAACAATATCCAAACACACCCGTGGAGACAATAATTCAACTGCTGCAAAAAGATGGTAAAAGCAGGTTTAATTCCCAAACGAATCCTTTAGCACAGAAAAAGAACACAGTGGAGACAAGCGCTTTCGCCTGGACAATTCCAGGCTTTATCAAGTCAGAGTAAAAACAAACTGTGAAAGCACTACCTATATACCTAAATCACATGCTTAAATTGATTGTTAATTAAACAAAACAAGCTAGCAGAAAATTATTATTATCATTATCATTATTATGCCCATATCTTTACAATGGAGCATGGTGATCACACAAATGATGCATAATTTTGAAGCTGACATTCAGACGCACAACTTCTATACTTATATGTAGGCTCTGTCTGTTACAGGTAATGAGATATTATGCTTTGTTTATTTATCAATTATGAGAAATATTATATTAATCATATTTATGAGAATATCTCCATAAAGGAGTATCACACAGTAATGGTTAAGGTATCATTTTAAAGCTGACATTCGTGCTAACAAATTGTATGGGTCTACATGGTACATTGACCAAGATATTGTGCTTTGCTTTTCCAGAAAGTTAAAAAATATGCACCATATCAACATTCCTTGCCAAATATTTAATAATGACTTTGATATGCACTATCAATATTTACACTGTTGGAAAGGTCAGTGTCTGCTGAACAACTTCTGCGTTTACATTTTTAGTCTAGCTCTTACAGTCAAAGAGTTATGAACATTTGTTTTCTGTATGGTATTAGAAATGGATTTTCTGAAAATGAGCTCAGGCAGCACTGTTGTTCCTATGGTGGAATTAAGCAGGCAGCTTTTGCTGAGGTTCTCTGGAGTGAATGAGTTAATTACCAATCGCACTCAAGTTATCATTCCAATGACCTGGCAGACCCCTGGCCATGGTATGCAGCGGTGGCCAGGATTGTGGTTCCATACCAAGGTAATTCTGTGGAAATCTTTGCATATGAGAGTTATGTATGTCTGGCCATTGTGAACAGACTGCCAAGATTGCATAGCAGTGTTGCATGTAGATGTTTGTTGGGCTGGGTAGGGAGAGTAGCAGATATGAGTGCCATACATCCTTTACCTATCTGACTCTGCATGCTGCTACAGCTGCTGGCTATCAAGTCTGTATGCTTGCAGGGGCTGACTGTGTAATGTCCTGCAACACCTCAGGATTCCCAGTAAACTGTGAATTGGGCCAGTATATAGGTTCATAGGTTCATAGGTTCATACTAGGCTATCTGCCCAAGGGCATTTATAAGCCTAGCCCATAGTTATGTGGCTTTCGCCACCCCTTTAGTTTGAATAAAACTATGCCTATTATTTTGCTGTGCCTCTGTCAAGCAGTGACACTGAAGTAATCCCTGGGGTATATCTGCGATCTCCCATCCATTGGTCAAGATTCCTCTTGAACAATGCCAGCGAGGTGCTCTGCCTCACATGTACCGGGATTTTGTTCCACAGCATAGGGAGTCTCTGGGTGATGAATCTGTCCCTCCAGCACTTTCTATTAATAACCGTGTCAAGGTTTAAGTCTCCCGCCCTTGTGGTTCTGAGGGATCTAGATTTTTTGAGGTGAAGCATATTCATCAAATCTGGGTTTGACATGGCCTTATATGTCAGGCACAGGTCACCTCTGAGCAAGCGGTATGAGACTGAATAGAGCTGGAGTTCTTTCAGTCGGGCAGCATAAGACATATTTTTGAGACCCTTTATCCTTTTGGTGAGGAACTTTTGGGGCCTTTCCAGCTGCTGCAGGTGTCGGGTCAGATACATTCCGAATGGGGCATTGTACTCAATCATAGGTCTAATGAGTGATGAGTACAGGCGGACGATGACCTCCCTTGATCTAGATGGGAATCCTTTCATGATCAGGTGGGCAATGTAGAAGGTTTTCCTAACTACTTTAGCAACATGAGTGTCAAACGAAAGGCTACTGTCAACCTGGGTCCCCAGATCTCTGATGACTTCTTCTGTGCTCAGTGGATTGCCACCTATATGGTAGCTAGGGGTAACCTTGTTTTTCCCGAAGGGTATGACTATGCATTTCTTGGCGTTTAACTTTAGGCCATGGCTCTGGCACCAGTTATCCGTTTCTGTGAGGCCCTTCTGAAGGATATCTGTGTCAGATGTGTTTTCGACTATGGCGCCCAGTTTGCAGTCATCTGCAAACTTTGTCAGCCATAACCCTCCTGTGTTTGCTTGTACTTCAGAAAAGTAGATGCTGAACAAGAGTGGACCCAGGACTGAGCCCTGTGGGACACCACTTGTGACAGGCTTTGAGTCTGACATGGCTCCAGCAACTCTGACCCTGTGGGTTCTGTCACTTAGCCAGTTTGCAACCCATCTTGTGATGTATGGGTTTACATTCAAGCTGATGAGTTTTTCGATGATACCCGAGTGGGGTATTGTGTCGAAGGCCTTTGCCAGGTCGAGGTAGGCTGTATGGACTGCCTTTCCTCATCAATGGCCTTGGTGACTGTCTTGAAGAAGTCAACCAAGTTTAAAAGGCATGATCTGCCTTTGACAAAGCCAAACTGGGTTGGATCCAAAGTCTGCAAGTTCCCTATGTCTTTATTTATGAGTTCCATTATGATCCTCTCCATGGCTTTGCAGATAAGGCTTGTCAAGCTAATGGGACGGTAATTTCCAGGGTCGGTGGAGGCACCGCCCTTGTGAAGTGGGACCACAGTCGCCGTGCGCCACTCCTTGGGTACGTATCCTGAGGTGAGGCTAAGATTAAACAGCTGTCCTAACTGCGGGTTTAATTCCTCATTGAGTTCATGGAGCACACAGCCGGGGACACCATCCGGTCCCATGGATGCTGTGTTTTTTGCCTTGGAGTGAGCAGTTCTCACCTGGGCGTTGGAGATGTTTGGGGGGCTACAATCCACTGGTATAGATATCTCTCCTTTTGGGGGGGAGGGAGAAGTTTGCACTGAACCTGTCAGCCAGTATGTTGGCAATGTGTGTAGGTTCAGTAATCTTCACATCATTTTGAACTAATTCTGAGCATATCTGGGAGTTTCCTCCTAGGTTTCTAACATAGCTAAAGAAGGCCTTATGATTGTCTTTTGAGTCCTTGGCGATTTTTCTCTCAAAATTTGCCTTGGATGATTTTATGAGAGCTCTAAGTTTTTTACTTATAATGATCAAAGGTGTCTTACCTTTCAAGGATTTTGCTCTATCTTGTAGTAGCTTCCTCCTTTTGTTGTACAGCTTGTTTATGGCTGGAGTCCACCAGACTGGACGCTTGCCTTTGGTACAAAGAGTCTTAGTTTTGTTTGGGATTGCCTGATCCATGCAGTCCTGTAGGTGCTGGTAGAAGGCATTTGTAAGTGATTCAGCGGTTTGAGTAATGTTTACCACTGGCTCAGGGGCCTTAAAGGAGATCACACTAGTTTTTAGAAGTGTGAAGTCGGCTTTTGAGAAGTTTTTCACTGTGGTCTTTTTTATTTCAGGTGGGGCGGATGAGGACCTCCAGCGAGATTAGTTTATGATCTGATCTCACCAGTGAGGGGTATACTTCCGGTGTTGAACATTGTGATCCCATGTTCGTGATGATGAGATCAAGTATGTTTTCTCCTCTTGTGGGGATGGTGACTAGTTGTTCCATGGCATTTGAGTTTATGAACTCCAGGAACCTTTGGGCTAGAGTGTTTGGGCTTGAGTAGTGTTCCCAGTCTATATTAGGGTAGTTGAAGTCACCTAGTATGATGGTGTTTGGAGATACATTTATCCCTCCAATGTTTTAGGAAGGCCATGTGAGGTTCCTGAGTTTGAGAGGGTGGCCTGTAACATGCTACAAATTGCAGAGCAGTCTTGCCTATGGTTAATTGCACCTGGATGGTCTCCGATGCATCGTGCGTTGCCACCAACCTTGAGGTGTGGGTGTCCTTTATGAATATGGACACCCCCCCTCCTTTCTTGGTGTTGTCCGGATTTTGGGGCCGGAATGCATGATATGAGGTGAAACCTGATAGTGCTGGGGTGCTCTCAGGAGCCTTGAACCAGGTTTCTGTCACAGCACAGACATCGATGTTCTCCATACTGAGAAGGGCCTCGAGTGCGTGCATCTTGAGATTGAGACTTCTGGCATTGAGCAGCATTACCCTTAGTTTTTTTACTTTTTTGTGTTCTAGGGTGGTAGGTTTAGAATTTGAGCCTTGCCTAAAAAAGGCACTATGGGGTGGCAAGAGCCTTTGCCAATATCCGGAAGCCTAGGGTGACAGGTGCAAGCCGTCCCTTGCGAAGCAGCGTGGCTTGTCCAGCATGTCATCCCAGGCAGACAGACATTGGATCCCCATTGAATGACACCAGAATTTAAGCCAATTATTAAAGCTGATCATCTTATCACTGTATTGTGGCATCATTCTAGGTGAAGGTAGGATACTGCTCAAGGTCAGGGTCATACCTGCCTGGGCTACATAATCAGAGAGCTCCTCAATGTCTCTTTTCATGTAGTCCAAGGAGGTACGTCTCAGGTCGTTGACACCAGCGTGGACAATGACTGAGTCGCACTTGTACCTGCTGTTGATAGACCAGAGTGCTTGCGTTATGTGGCGGATTCTAGCACCGACAGGCAGCTTACTGTGACCTTCTCCTTACTCAGTCTGGTGAGCGGACGTCAGTGTGTCTGACTATGGAGTCACCTATGACAAGTATGTTTGGTGTTGTATTTGGCCTTAAGGGCAGTGACTGCTTTGCACACTGATTTTGTTGTTTATGTGTTGTTTGTGTGGTGTATTGAGTTTGCAGTTGCTTGGGTGTCTGCTTTGGAGGCCTCTGCTGTTTAGGTAAATTTTTACTCAGAGCCTCCGAGTATGTCTTAGTGTGTTTATGTGTTTGATTCAGTGGTGTGGTTGAGTTATGTGAGACTGGTATTGTGGTGTGTGTAGTTGCCTTCTCCTCCTGCCTGGTCTTGCCAGTCCTGAGTTGAGAGAGCTCAGCCTCCAGTCTGGCTAAATAGCTGCATCTCTCACAAGTGTTAGTGTTACATGGGAGGAGGAGAGGGTTGTCCGTGTACATGAGGCAATTGTAACACTGTCTCAGAATTCCCAGATTCACCAACTGGGCAGGAGAGGACACGAGCATCTGACCCTTCGACATGCTAGAAAGAATTATGAGTTGGTAAGAGACAGAAAAGTAGTGGGCTTAGCAGGGAAGTGGGCACTCCTGGGGGGTTTTGCTAGTGAGAGATTTGTATAATATAGGAGTGCTTGACCTGCAAAGAGAATGCTTATAAGACAAGGGATATGCTTATACGACAAGTGCTGAGCTTTTTGAGAAGAAAAAGCTATTTGGAACAAGTGCTGCACTTTTTAGTGAAGGTGTAAACTGTTTAGGTTCCTAACAGAGCAGTTCTAAGGGAAAAATTGAAGAACAGACTTTCTGGAGCCAGAAAGAGTTTAACCTTGTTTAACCGGCGCTGCCCGATGTTGCTCTCGTGGCATCTCCGCGCTAATTCGCGCTAAAGCACGTTAAAGCGTGCTTGATAGCAGGGGCTGGAAAGAAGCAGGAATAGACCCAAAACAGACAATAAAACTACAGTTTCAAGTCAGTAACCACCTCTACGGGGGGCAGGGAAGCTGCTCAATGTTATTCACTGCCACTGATCAACACAGAGACCCTCCTTCAGCCCAAGCAAAAATGGCCTCACAGAAACTTTCAAACAGTTCAGGAACAGCAAGCCTGTAACTGAACTTTTTTAACTCTCAGAAAAGTGGGAAAAAAGCAAGATTTTTTTTGTTTTTGTTTTTTATGGAGATAGCAGAGGTTCACAAGTAATATCAAGTTATAACAGTGCAGTAAATGACCCCACACAAGAGTGCTAGGTCAAGGACAGAAAATATGCAAGTTTTAAGAAAAAAACGATTTAAAATTAAGTGCAAACAGGAAATTCAGCAAACAGCTTTTGGTTGTGCTCTAAATACAGCTACTAATACAGAAATCTAGTTTAACAAGCCAGAAAATGCTCAAGCTAGGCAGCTATGCAGAAAAACTTAGCAAATAAACAGAGAAAAAATACTTAAAAATCTCAAAAGTGGCTCCCTTCTTCTCTCAGCATTTTTTCCTCTTGGAGGGTGCTTCACCAACAGCCAACAATCCTGAAAAGACACCCAAACCACGAGGCAACTAGGTTTTAAGAGAGGAAGATGAAGGAGTTTTGGAAATGACCCCTAGTGGCCAATAAAACTACAGTTTCAAGTCAGTAACCACCTCTACGGGGGGGCAGGGAAGCTGCTCAATGTTATTCACTGCCACTGATCAACACAGAGACCCTCCTTCAGCCCAAGCAAAAATGGCCTCACAGAAACTTTCAAACAGTTCAGGAACAGCAAGCCTGTAACTGAACTTTTTTAACTCTCAGAAAATGTCAGTAAAGTGTGTGACTGGCAGTCAGGATATGTTTGTTCAGACAGTCGTTCTACTCTAGAGTTCATTTTGGGTACTGGTATGTTGGTGCGACTGTGGTGCAAATATTTTTAGGTGAACATTTTTGCACCACCCTCTGCTTTTCACTACAGTTCCATCTCTGTAGTGCATGCTATATTTGAATATACATGGGTAATTGACCAGAGGTGATGTGGGGGAATGTCATGTTGATCTTACTCCACTTCATAAGGTGCTGGGTGACATGTTTGGCAGCTTTCAGGAGATTTCCATTCTGTTACATTACTGCGGTCATACCTCTACACTGTCCAGTGGCCTAAACACTGTCCAGATGCATGGCTCATATGTTTGGTCTGCTCCCCAGACAGTTGCTCTCTTTGGCTAATCAGTAGGATACTCTGGGGAATGCAGTCAATATATGCTTACATCCATTGGTGTTACTGACTTCATATCCCTCAGAAAAGATACGATACAACAAAGCAGGTAACACCAGCAACTCTCTACAGATGTGACAGCAATATGCCCAATAGGGTCTATATTAGATAATCAAACTTTCAAATGTTTGACTGTCATATGGTTGGCACCATATGATCAAACTTTTAAAAATTTCAATATCTAATAAAAAAAATAAACTACACAAATAACCTACCTAAACATTTTGAACAGGGGGGCAAGCCCACTGCACCCCCTAAGTGGAGGGTTGTGCCCCCAAACTCCCCACTCTTTAAATATACCAACTCTGAGATCGCAATACAGTTCAGAAAAGGGAAATATTCCCATTCTGTGCTGTACCGAGATCTTCATTAAAACGTTCAGACTTTCAAAAATTCGATCATATGGTGTTGACCATATGACAGTCAAACTTTTGAAAGTTAGATTATCTGATATAGACCCTGTCCAATATAGCCCTGTGTTTTGACCTCTGTCCCCAATTATGTCAGGCTTTATCCAGCTGTCATGCACTAAGAGGTTCAGAGGTACGTAGTAACATTATTTATTGCATTCATTCCTGCTACCATCCCGGTGATGTCATAGACCCCCCAGACATGTAACAAGGAAGTGGCTATAGATATGAGTCCTGTGCCTATACATTCTGTGAGAAACTGTACATTTGAGTGGTCTGTGTATGTCTGCCCATTGTTAAGAAACTGTCAGGATTGTGTAGCAGTGAAGTGTGTACATGTTATTTGGGCTGTGTAAGGAGGGGGTACATGTGAGTGTCATGGGTCCTTTCTATCTGACTTTGCATACTGCTCCTGTTTCTGATTCCCTATTGCCTGTAAATGTTTATACATGCAGACTGTGACATGTCCCATAACACCTCAGGATTCACACTACACTGTGACTTGGGGCAGTATATCTAGGGGTAATGTTTGAGTGATAAACAGGATTTTATTGCTCATACAGTCATTATACAGTAGTGTTCAATTTGTTTTACTGGTATGTCGTTGAGACTGTGGTGCAATTGTTTGGGGGTATGCACTTTCACATCTGTATCTATTTTACACTAGTGTTACATCCCTGTAGTGTCTGTTATATTTGCTAATGCATGTGTATAATCCCAGAGCTGGACTTGTGTAGTGTTATGTCAGTCTGACTGTAGTTTGGACATTGCTCGGTAGCACAGTGTAGATTCCCAAATGTTGTGTTATGTCCACAACAGGATGTCCTGTTGTCTGACCAATATCTTTAGTCTGGTCCCCATAACTGTTGTTTATTCCTGATATATCAGTGAGATGATGTGGGAATTGAAGTCACTAACCAATGGGAAGCAATTGAGTCCTGGAATTGTGATATTTCAGCTGACATATGTTAGGACATACAGTGCTACTACATCAACTTTCTCAGCTTATCTACTGACGTATTTTGGATATGTTGCTATTTTCAGGCCATTTTCCCCCCATTTTCTCAGGCTTGGTCTGGATTCATTGCACTAAGGGGATCTCAGCATACCACTCCACTGCCAGGATTTTCACAGAATGTCCAGATGGTTGGCCCATACTTTTGTTCAGTTCCACAATTTATTTGTATTTGGTAAATCATGGAGATTATCCAAGGATTTATGTCAGAAAATAATGGCATATCATTTCAGTTTCCATCCTCATATCCTTCAGTAATGGTCTGTTGAAATGCATCCTGTTGCTGTAGCAAATGTCTTCATTTGTAACAACAATATTTGAAATATGTCCCTATATGTGGCCCATACTCTCCCTTTACAGCCTTTGTACAGATTTCTTGCACTAACAGGTTGAGAGGGATGGTTCTGAGGTATAACTGCACTGCATGTTTTATATATATATATATATATATATATATCTTTATACCAACAGACCAAACCCAGCACTAGTTTGCATCCACTTGTAACAGGAATAATATCATAGTGAGCAGTAGAAAACAAGATCGACTGACAATTTCCTCAAAATTTATTATGGCACAATAATTTCATGACTTTGGATACCAGTCACGACACCAGTAGCAAACTGGTTTCACCCAATCAACGTTATCAGTGCTCAATAAACCCGGAAGTCCTTCTTTAGACCATTTTTATATACATCACCTTCACCTTCTTAAAGTGACATCATCATATAACACAGTATACCACTCCAAACAGAAGAAAAACTATGCATTTTAAACATAAAATAAAATAAACAGCGAGCATTAAAGACAACACTCCCAACTGAATATGTCATATTCATATATATATATATATATATATATATATATATACATGTATACACACTCACTCTCTACACTTACATACGTACAGACATACACACATATATTCCACGTACATAGTCATATATAAAAAAATATAAAAAAGAACAATATACACATTGATAACTTCTTATAAATCAAACACTATAAATTTTCATTTAGTCCAGGCTTATAAAGTGCTCTCAACATAAGTATCGCCTTTTTTTTTCTTTATTATCAAATATTTTATGTTTTTTGTTGTACTGATATTATCATCTAAAATTCTATCTATTCCTACAAAAATGAAATGTGCTCCAGTATGCTCCAAATGATGCTTATACAAAGCACTACGTGTTCTTTTACAATTTATATCACTTATATGAAGGGCCATCCTGTGTTTAAAGGGTCCAAAGGTCTGCCCAATATAGAAAGCACCACATTTGCATACTGCCATAGATATATATGATCCAGTCATTGTTACACGTAATAAGGACTCTAACATCATATACCCTGGTGGTATTGACCGATGTAAAATATTTTGTTTTGGATACTACCTTAAAATACACACAATTTCCACAAAACGTACAATCTCTTATCTGATCACTTCACATCTTCTTGTCCATAAAATAACTTTTCTTATGTTTATTAAAATATTCACCTAGATTCTTCCCCCTACGATAAGCAAAATTACAGTGGTCACCTACTATTTGTTCAAAGAAGGAATCATTTCTTAAAATGGGCCAATGTTTCTCAATTATCTGTTTATTCTAAAAGTGTTAGTACCAAAAGTAGTGATAAATCTTAATTTATCATCTGTCCTATTATCTCTTACATGACCTGTCTCTAACAACCCACTTCTTCCCTGTTTGTTACTGAAGTCATATGCTCTGGATATTAATTCCTTCTCATATCCCCTATGCATAAATTTTCTTTGCAAATCTACTGCCTCCTTTTCAAACTCTTGCTGATTGCTGCATAGACATTTCAACCTCACAAATTGTGCCCTTGGTATACTGCTGACAATGTGTGTAAGGTGGCACCTTTTTGCTTCCAATATTGAATTTTAAGAAAAAGGTTTCCTTAACAAAGTTGTTGCCACAGTCACATCTAGTAACTTGGTAATGTTGACACCCAAAAAAACAATATTAAATTGTTGAATCTTACTAGTAAACTTTACACCAAAGTTATTACTATTCGAATAATTAACAAATTGATACCATTTATCTGTAGTTCCCACCCATACACACCAACAATCGTCAAGGTATCTTTGCCACATGTTCATACATTGTTTGTACTCATTTGCATCATTATGTATCCATCTGGCTTTAAAGTAGCCCATAAAAAGATGTGAATATATGGGTGCAAAATTTGTGCCCATAGCAGTACCCTTCATTTGCAGAAACCAACTAGTTTTCTAAGTGAATGAATTATGATCTAAAATTAAATAAAGCATACTAAGCAAAAAACAATTTGAGTCTTACTATACAATCCAGAACAATCAGTCCAGTGGGTGACCGCAGCCAAACCACCTTTATGGGGAATACTAGTGTACAGTGACTGGACATCAAGTGTGCGCAAATATGCATGTACTGGAATTTGGATGTCGTCCATAAGTTTCAAAAATTCAGTACTATCCTTGATTCTGGCTCTAATCAGTGGTAACAATGGTTTTAACTTGCCCTCTAAATATATAGACAGAGGCTCGGTCAGGGACAACCTACTCATAACTATTGGTCTACCAGGGGGATTTAATATTGTTTTGTGAAATTTTGGGCTATATATAAAATGCAGATGGTTCTGAATCAACAACCTTCAACTGTTCACAAATTTCCTCAGTAATCATCCCATTCATTACAGCATTATCCAAAAAAGCATCAGTTATAGATTTAAAGCCCTGACTAGGGTCAAAAGGTAACCTCATATATGAAATAGAATCATTCAACTGTCTCATTACTTCTTTGTCATACTCAGTTGATTCCCATAGCAGAATAGCTCCACCTTTATCAGCCTATACCACCACCAATCTATCATCTTTATGTAAATTCTGTATGGCAGCCCTCTGCCTTTTATTCAAATTTGAACAATAATTTCTAAAAATATCATTCTGATTGGCATGAAAATCACGTAAAACACGCTCTTCAAACATTTTCACAGTAGGGTGGTATGGAGGCTGAAAAGTGGATTTTTTTAATCTTAAACATTGATTCAGGCACATTTTCTACACTATTGTTAAAGAAAAATTTCAAATTCATTAAGCGACAAAAACTTTTAACATCAGAAACAGTTGACACACGGGATACAAAAAAAGCAGGCACATAATTCAAACCTTTATTTTGTATATCATTTTCATCTTTTGTTAAGGTATATGGTGTTAAATTCACTACCAGATCATTCTCATTATGTGCACCAACCGATGGTGAAATCATGTCTCTAACATCTTCCTGAAATCTTGTTCCACCTTTCTGATATTTATGTCTCTTTCCCCCTCATCTAAAGGGCCCTTACTTCGCTTTGTCATAGGTGATAAAATATCTCTGCGATCCAAAATCTCAACATCAGTGTCAGTTAAATTTGAAGAAAATTCAGATGTGCTAGAGTCACCTTCAACATTAATGCTAGATTAGATTTTTTCCTTGATTTCCTCACTTTTAACCCCTCCCTTTCTTTTCTTTCTCTTTCTAAAAAAAAATCTTTTTCTCATTCTTTTTGTTCCAAGTGTACATTGCTCTTCTAAATTTTTTAACATCATTTACATTTTTTTTTTTTTTTATGAACTTGTTTTTTTTTTTTTTCTTTTCATAGTCTTCCATCTTTTTTTATATTTTTTATTTAGTTAAACAAAGCAGAAGCAAATAACAACAATTGCTCATAGCTTTCATTCACTTGGCAGGAATTGCACCAAATGTCTATATATTATAGTATTCAAAAGCTCCAAAGAACATTTTAGAAGTTAACTTCTGTATGTTGCACCACTTCCTAGTGAAATTCTCATCATCTTGGCCAATGCCAGGTTCCACATAAATGCGTAGACTCCTGGGTGCAATTCCAACTTCCAAATATGCCTTTAGTAACTTAATATGCCACACATTACTTCTGAATTTTTTCAACCGCTCAGTTAAGCACTTAAAACTTGTTTCCATATCCATATCCATTTCCGTTTCAGTAGTGTTATATGACTGTGTATTTAATCTAGCTCCTCCAGAAAACATCATCATCTTTAGCAGAAGCCAAATTATCCAAATAACCACACAAGTCGAACCCTGTTGCCATCCTTCCTATGCTCAAATTTCACCAAAAACAATGTCCAACAATATGGAAGCCATTAATCAGCACTCACAACACTAAACAGTCCTTACTCAGTAGGTGCATGCAAAAATGGCTCCCAGACACTGAAACTGTGCACGGATAACCACATACACCAACAGACCAAACCCAGCACTAGTTTGCACCCACTTGTAACAGGAATAATATCATAGTGAGCAGTAGAAAACAAGATCGACTGACAATTTCCTCAAAATTTATTATGGCACAATAATTTCATGACTTTGGATACCAGTCACGACACCAACAGCAAACCGGTTTCACCCAATTGGCATCATCAGTGCTCAATAAACCTTCTTTAGACCATTTTTATATACATCACCTTCACCTTTAGTTTCCTGCCTTATCTGTTGTGGCCTACAGTCCTATTTCTGTGCTTGTATACTGTGGTTTAGCCATTATGTCTAAGGATCAAAAAGAACACAAACCCTCTGGGTTTAAGAAGTGTTCTAAATGTAGCTACAAGATGTCCATAACAGATGGACATGCTGTTTGTGTATACTCTTGGGAGCTATACATTTACAAGAGTCCTGTAGTTTTTGTCCTGCTTTTAGCCCAAGGGTTCTACAGGAGAGAAAAAATAAACTTATACTGAAAGGCCTTCTTAAGCCTTCTTTTGAGGAGTCCTTGGACTCTTCCTCTGGTTCAGAGTCTAAAACCAAGACTTCTAAAGACAAGAAAAGATCTCTGGCTCCATCGGTTATATCGGAGCCACCGGAGAAGACTATCAAATTGGACTCAACCTCCTCGGCTCCCTTGTCCTCGGGGCTGCAGGAGGTAGCTGTGATTCTCGAATCTGCCTCGGCTCCCATCATGTTAGAGCCCATTCGGAGCCGATCTCCTAGTGTCAGACAAGGATCTCCAGACAGGAGATCACAATCACCTTCTCTCTCCTCCAAATCCTCCAGACTCTCTGATTTGGATGTGGATAGGGTGGTCCAGAGGCTCCTGCAGTCTACGGTTTTGGCAAAATTATTTTCAGCTCCGACCCAGTCGGCTCTGGAGCCAGTCCTGATCTTTGTCCACATGACATACCTGTGGTAGTATGGAGGTGTTTAGGGGAAATGGCAGTGGTGTTTTTTCATCAGCTTGTGTAATGATATCTCGGAAAGTGAGGGGTTGCATGTGGAGTGGAGAGAAAGTATCTGTGTACCATTTTAAGAAGAAGGTTGATGTGCAGAGCTGTAGTAACTACAGAGGGATAACATGAATCAGTCACAGCATGAAGTCATGGGAAAGAGTAATGGAAGCTAGGTTAAGCAGGGTGGTGATGATTAGTGGTCAACAGTATGTTGTCATGCTAGGTAAGAGCACTACAGATGTGATGTTTGCTCTGAGAGTGTAAATGGAGTAGTACAGAGAAGGTCAGGAGTTGCTTTATGTCTTTCTGGACATAGAGAAAGCATATGACAGGGTGCCTAAAGGGGGGAGTTGTGGTATTGTATGAGGAAGTCATGAGTGGCAGAAATATATGTAATACTGGTACAGGATATGTACAAGGGTGGTGTGATAGCGGTGAGGTCTGCGGCAGGAGTGACATATGCATTTAAGTTGGAGGTGGGATGACATCAGGGATCAGCTGTGAGCCCTTTCTTATTTGCAATGGTGAAGGATCTGTACTGAGAGTAGGGTACAGATTTACAAGACCCTGTAGAGGTGGAGATATGCTCTGCAGAGGAGATGAATGAAAATCAGCAGGACTAAGACAGTGAAAAACTTCTCTAAAGCCAATTTTGAGCTTCTAAAGACAGACATGTCAAACTTCACATCATCCATGCAAACGGGGAAAAGATGTATGGCCACTAAATCACTGTAGAAGCATTTACACAAGTGCATGGATCAGGCCATACCAAACAGAACCAAGATCCTGTCCTCCAAAAAAAAGGAGGCTAATCTGGTCATCCCCTGCCATTAACAAACACTACAACAGAAGGAAAAAAACTGTTGCAGTAAAGTGAAAATTCCCAAGACTGGAGAAGTTCCCTTGTAAGTCTCAGCAAAAAACTGAGATCCCTCATCAAATCCTCCAAAGCTAGTTATGAAAACAAAATTGCAACAGATGCTAAATATAACCACATGGCACTCTTTAGTTATGTCAAGAATCTGCATAACAATATGCAAAGGTGGTCTGAGCTACTGCACAAAGGTACCACTTATACTGAACCAACAGATATTGCCAACATCTTGGTCAACAGGTTTAGTGGCAACATTACCCCCCCACCCCGTAATGGGCCCATCCCAATACCCGAGGAATGTGAAATCCCTGATATCACGGCTGCTCAGGTAGAAGCCACACTATTCAAAACCAAAAATACAGCTTCCATGGGACCTGATAATATACCTGGCTGTGTTCTACACGAATTACAAAAGGAACTTGACACCACACCGGAGTGCCCTGTTCAACTACAGCCTCACGTCAGGCTTTGTTCCCACCAAAAGGCACACCGCTACAGTCATGTGACTACTTACCAAGGAAACTACCAGCCCATCAGTCAGATGAGCCTGATCTGTAAGGCCATGGAGCGCATCATTATGGACCTCATAAATAAGGATATAGGGAACCTTCAAACCCTGGACCCCTCACAGTTTGGGTTTGTGAAGGGCAGATCATGTTTGTTCAGCCTGATAGAAGTCTTCGAATCTGTCACCAGAGTGGTCAATGAAGGCAAGGTAGTCCATACAGCCTACCTCAATCTGGCCAAGGCCTTCAACACCATCCCCCACTCAGGGGTCACTGATAGACTCACTAATGTAGGCATTAACCCCTTCATCATAAGATGGGTTGCCAACTGTCTCACAGACAGAACCCACATGGTGAAAGTAGCAGACTCCAAATCTGACTACCGGGCAGTCACACGTGAAGTCCCAAAGGGATCTGTCCTGGGTCCTCTCCTGTTTTGTATCTACTTCTCTGAAGTTCAGGCCAACAGCAAAGGACTCTGATTAACCAAATTCACAGATGACTGCAAACTGGGAGCTATTATTGATTCTCAAGCTGATGTTGACATCCTACAAAAAGGCCTCACATACACCAATGTCTAGTGCCGAACCATGGTCTTAAGCTCAATGCTAAAAAGTGCATCGTCATCCCCTTCGGGAAAAACATGGTGCCCATGAACTACCACATCGACGGTAGCCTTTTCAACTCCCAAGGTGTGATAAGAGATCTAGGGACACAAGTAGATAGCTACCTCTCTTTTGACAACCATGTTGCCCCTGTAGTTAGAAAGTCCTTCTATGTGGCACACCTCATTACAAAAGGTTTCTCTTCTAGGAAGAAAGAAGTCATAATCCCTCTCTACTCATCCCTCATTAGACCCATTATAGAGTACAATGCCCCATGTCATAATCCCTCTCTACTCATCCCTCATTAGACCCATTATAGAGTACAATGCCCCATTTGGCAACAATGGGCCACAAAATTCCTCACAAAGAGGATCCTAGGACTCAAACACATGTCCTATACAGACAGACTAAAAAAAACTCCAACTATACTCTGTCTCATATTGCCTACTTAGAGGTGATCTCTGCTTGGCATACAGAGCCATGTCTGACCCAGTGTTGCTAGACATGCTTCATCTGAAAAAGTCTTAATACCTCCACACCACTTGCTCCAAAGACCTCAACCTCACCACCACAATAAACAGAACCTGCTGGAGGAACAAGTTCCTAAACCAGAGACTTCCCATTCTCTGGAATAAACTCTCCATTCATGTCAAGCAGAGCACTTCACTAGTCCTCTTCAAGAAAAGTCTTGACGAGTGGATAGATAACTGGAAATTTATCCCGGGATCACTTCAACAGCCTTGCTTGATGGGAGCACAAGGAACTAACATCTGGCAACAGGACGACTGCGAATATTCTTGGGCTATGCTTGTGTTGGCTCCAGGGCTATTAGCCTAGTACTCACCTATGAACATATATCTGTGTGTGGATGAGAGGGAGGGTAGTGGAATGCTGAGGATGCAGGGAGTAGAGTTGTCAAAGGTGGATGAGTATCAATGAGTGGGATCAACATTTCATAGTAATGACGACTGTGGAGGACAGGTGAAGAAGAGAGTACAGGCAAGATGTAGAGGGTGGAGAAGAGTGTTAGTACTGATTTGTGACTGATGAGTTCCAGTAAAATCAAAAGGGAAGGCCTACAACAGGGTAGTGAGACCAGCTATGTTATATGGGTTGGAGACATTGTCGTTGACAAAACGGCAGAAGTCAGAGTTGGACATGGCAGAGTTACAGATGTTAGGATTTGCACTGGTTGTGACGAGGGTGGACAGGATTAGGACTGTGTATATGACAGGGTCAGGCCATGTTGGATGGTTTTGAGACAAAGTCAGAGAGGCAAGATTACATCAGTTTGGACATGTGCTGCAGAGGGATGCTGAGTATATTGGGAAAAGGATGGTAAGGATGAAGCTGCCAGGTAAGAGTAAGACCTCAGATAAGGTTCCTGGATGTGGTGAGACAGAACATGCAGATGGTTGGTGTGACAGAGCAGGATGCAGAGGACAGGCAGAAATGGCATCATATGATCCACTGTGGTGACCCCTAATGGGAACATCCAGAAGAAAAAGGAGATGTTGTAATCAGTCTTCACAGATTTGCCAATGATTTGCCAGACATAACACAAATATATGAGTAAATGACTACAAATATGAGGCATACATATGTTTAGTGTGCATAACACTGTGGACTGTTTAATGGTATGAGCTCAGTATATCACATGCAGTTCATGTGCAACAGTACTTTACTATGCAAATACCATGTATAGGTCTCTCACATTTCTGGGACAACTAAGTTCATCATAGTAGCATTCACAAGTAAGATATGGATATGTACGACATCCCAGTAGCTGGCCTTGCATTGTCACAGTCAGTATTGTTCAACAAACACTGCAGTAGTAGTCATTTGTGAGCCATCCTTTCCTGGGGTGACTCAGGGACAAGAGCACCTGCAGGCAGGTGCAAGGGGGTGCACTTGCACCCCCCTGGAATCTGCTGACTAGTTAATCTTTTAATTTAAAATAAAAAAAAAGTTTTTTGGGCGTTCTTCTTTAAGAACGCCCTTCAAGTCCAGGCGCAGATGCTGACATCATCGCGCGGTGCACAGTTTGCAAGCGGGAACTGAAACAGACGGTTTCAGGTTTGAAATGGGTTTACTTTACCTGCAAGGAGGACTTCACTGAAGATAACAGATGGGACGCTTGTCAGAGTGAGTAAGGTGTGTGTGTGTATAAAATGCCCCAGGTACTACATGGTGGTGGGTAGAGAATAAGGCTTGAACCCTGTACCTTGGGCCCAGGTGGCAAGAGCCTGAATTCCCTACCCACCACCATTTGTAAAAATGTTGCAGATTTTTCCCTCATACTTGTTCTGTTCCTCATAAAATCTGTGGTTTCTGTATTTTTGTGTCCTTGCAATGCCAGTAGTGCATTGATGCAGCGGTAGCATTGATGCCTGACAGCTACATATTCTCTGGTTTGATTCTTGGCTGGGGTGCCTTACCTTCTGTGTGGAGTGTGTATGCCCTTCCTGTTTTTGTTTCCTCCCATCTTACAAAGATGTGTCTGTCTGGAGTGTTTCTCCCTGGGCCTCTGCTAAAAATTAGCTTTTGTTCCAAGTCAGACTTTCCTGGTTAACAAATGTTAAAAATGACACTCATTTAAATATCAGACTTCATATTCTTCAGAAAGTGCATGGTAACACAAAAGCTTTTATTCTAACAATTTTCTAAGTGTATAAGATGACTATTTAAAATTTGTCCCTATTTTTGGGACTGTATTCCCCCATTATTGGCTTCATCCAGGTTTTGTGCTAAGGTTGAGAGCTATGGTAAGAACTGAATATATTTGGGGGCTATATATTCCCCCATTACTGGCTTTGTCCGGGTGTTTTTTGCTAAGAGGTTGAGAGCTATGGTGAGGACTGTATTCACTGAATGTTTGGGGGCTGTATTCACCCATTATTGGCTTTGTTCAGGTGTTTTGTGCTAAGAGGTTGACAGCTGTGCTATGGGGAGAACTGAATTCACTAAATGGTAGCCATTTAAGTTTCCTTCTTCCTCTTTCACAAAACAGCTGATTTGGCATAGTGGTATGTTGCTCTGACTGTTTTGCATAGGGTCCCCTGGGTTCAAGACGTGGCAGTGAAATGTATGGTGGTAACGCAGCATTTTATTCTAGCAACTTTCCAACATTATACAAGCAATGTTTAAAATATGTCCCTGGTTTTTGGCCTTTTGTCCCTCCCAATAAATTTTGGCTTTTTCCAGATTTCTTGTGCTGCAAAGTTCAGAGATACAGCTGAGTGTCAAGTAGATTTTACAAGGAGCTGAGAGCTGCAGGGGAACAAAAGTTTAGTGCTGCTTATGCTTAGTCTGCTTGCATTGTTAATAGCACAACAGGTAGTGTACTTGCTTTTGATGCTGAAGGCTGTGGGTTCTACTCCCACAGTAGGTAGATGCATTGCTGATACTGTACTATGTTGTAAAGGGGGTGGATGCTGCAGTCCTTTTTGGCAAAGATACCTAGTAACTATGAACCTGTTATCAGTTTGCTATCCATTCCCTGTTGCGGTATTACTAACTTATCATTTTTTTAATGCATGCAACATAGGCAATTTATTCTTCAAGGGCAACAGGCACTTTATTGTAGATGAAACAATGACATATAAAGTTGTTTGCTAGCAGCAACCTCTTTATTAGTTACAGATTTCTTTAATGTGGATTTTACTACTTCAGAGATTGTGCATATTTACTGATACTGGTGGACTATAGAAGGTTGAGTAGACTTTTTATGATGGAAATGTTCTGAATTGGGTGGTTTTGTCATTGGTGTATGCATTTTGTTTCATTGTTTGCTGGAAAAATGTTCATAACCATAAATTTAAAATGCCCTCTAACAACTGCACTGTATTGTACAAGGAATATAAAGTAATACAGTCAGGAAGGTGTATCAAAGAGCACATGTATGTTTCATGTTCAAGGGGACTATGCTTTTGAAAACAGCCCAGAGCTAATCTTTATCTGCCACTGGCAAAATGTATTTTCTTTGAATGTGGGTTTCAATGCTGTTTCAATGCATGTGAGTTTCAAGGGCAGAGAAGTTTTAATGCTAAGTCTATTTTCATTGTGAGACTGCATTGCTTTGTTTAACAGATATCTATTAGGGTTTGTGCTGTAAAATGCAAAATAAAACTTTCAAATGAAATCTAAATCATTGCAGAAGTAAAGCAGTATGCACATTACAAAGTTTATAGTAAATGGGGCAAAATAACCAAGGAATGGGACATTGGAATGGTTGCAGGGGTGAGGCTCCATTCAACCATGATTTTGTGAGGGGGGGGAAGGGTAGCAAACTCAGACAGCCCCGGTTGAACTATACCTCTAAGTTGTCCATATTTTTGCAGAATGAATAGATATTTGCTTCTTATTTTTGGTTTGTTCCTCATAAAATTTGTGGTTTTCTAGCAAATAATTTAGGAATGAAGTCACTAAATGACATACATTGAGTTTCAGACATCATAACCTTCAGAAAAATGCATGCTAATGCAAGACCTGTTATTCTATCAACTGTCTTAAGTTTATACAAGAGCAATTTTCAGTAGTGTTTGTATGTTCCCCAAATATATTTGGCCTTGTCCAGATTTCCTGCATTAAGAGGTTGAGAGGTATGTGCAAATCGCTTTGTAGAATTCAGAATATCCAAACCTCTCCATTGTCCCCAATTTTGGCTCAAAATGTTGCTCTCCCCTAATAATCCCTCCTCAAAATGGCAATTTTGGAAGAAAACATGGAGGGTTTACAATTATATATAACTGTAATGATCAGAGTTATTACTTTTATTTCAGAAATGCATGTAGATACTCTTATTTTGTTAGCTGCTCAAGTTAACAGTGTTAATATTAAAAAGGTGTCCCTTTTTGACAGGTTCCCAGCTATATTGTGTGGCAACTTTATATTTTTGCATCATATTTTTGGTCTGTTTTTCATAAAATTGTGGTTTTCTGGCAAATTAGTGGCAAGTTATTAAAGACTGAAGTTAGAAAATAATGGCAGACATTTGAGTTTCAGATTTCATACCCTTCAGAAAATTCATACTAATGCAAGACCTACTACTGTTCTATTATCTAAGTTAATAAGAGCAATATTTAAAAATTGTCCTTATTTTTGGGCCTGTGTCCCACTTCTAGTTCTATGTATGGCTTTGTCCAGATTTCTTGCTCTGAAGTTGAAAGATATGAGTGTCAGAGCCATCACTGTCAGCCAGAGACATTTCAAATTGTGACAAACTTATTGCGCCCCACTCCCCATTGTAGTGGCTCTGGATGTGTCCAAGGAAGGCAAGGAGCAGTTATGCAGTGTAAGTGTGCAGAGTATTCCCCCATCCAAGGTAGACCACAAGTACGACCGTGGCTTTTCATCTGTCCTTGATTTTGCAGAATGTTCTGGTTTTCTGTCATATTTTTATACTGTTGATTTATGCTTCTTATTATTCAGGAAATGCATGCTGTCACAGTGCCCTGTTGCTCTGTTTAAGTAGCAATGATTTAATAACCATCAGGTAAGGTTGTCGGAGATTGTAAGATGCAAGTAAGCTTTAATAAGCATACTGTTAAAGAATTACCAGCATTGAAAGCCTTTTCGTTGTTGCCATGCCATAACTAGATAATGTATAAGCCTTGGGTATTGAAATCCATATGACAGTATTTGTAATAAAAGGACAGGATTACAATATTTTCAGAAGCTCATTACATTTGTTGGAGACTTGCAGTCATCTTTTGTTGGAGACTTGCAGTCATCTTTGCAGGCTTACCCGTAAACTAAACAAAATGCCAATCTATCATGTGTGGTCCATAACTTGTGCAGGAATCCTTTAAGCAATTTATCTTGAGCTTGTTTCTTGCTTGCTGTTCATTTTTTACTTTGATCATGTCTTCCCCATGAACCAAGTAGATAGTTGTGTCAGGCAGCAGGTCTTTTTTGGATAAGAAACAAATATTGTCTGTATAAGAAGGAGGTAGCATACCCCTCAGCTGTCCAGGTTTTTGCAGAATGTTCAGATTTTTTGCCCCATATTCTTCCTAAAAAGGATTGAAGTTGCTAAATAATGACAGACATTTGAGTTTTAGATGTCATATCCTATAGAAAAATGCATACTAACATTATCATCTTCTTTCGGTCGCCACAGCGGCTCATCTGTTTCCATTTCTTCCTGTCCTCTGCATCTTGCTCTGTCACACCAACCACCTGCATGTCCTCTCTCACCACATCCACAAACCTTATCTTAGGCCTTCCTCTTTTCCTGTTACTTGGTAGCTTCATCCTTAGCATCTTTTTCCCAATATACTCAGCATCCCTCCTCAGCACATGTCCAAACCAACGTAATCTTGCCTCTCTGGCTTTGTCTCCAAACCTTCCAACCTGGGCTGACCATCTAATATACTTATTCCTAATCCTGTCCACCCTCGTCACACCCAGTGCAAATCTTAACATCTTTAACTCTGCCACATCCAGCTCGGACTCCTGCCTTTTTGTCAGTGCCACTGTTTCCAACCCATATAACATAGCTGGTCTCACTACCCTCTTGTAGACCTTCCCTTTCACTCTTACTGGTACTCGTCTGTCACAAATCACTCCTGACACTCTTCTCCACCCACTCCATCCTCCCTGTACTCTCTTCTTCACCTCTCTTCCACACTCACCGTTACTCTGAACTATTGATCCGACATATTTAAACTCATCTCCCTTTCTCACCTCTGCTCCTTGCATCCTCACCATTCCTCTATCCTCCCTCTCATTCACACACATATATTCTGTCTCAGTCCTGCTGACCTTCATTCCTTTTCTCTCTAGAGCATATTTCCCTCTCTCTAGGGTCTCTTCCACCTGTTCCCTACTCTCACTACAGATCACAATGTCATCTGCAAACATCATAGTCCACGGGGACTCCTGTCTAATCTTATCTGTCAACCTGTCCATCACCATTGCAAATAAGAAAGGGCTCAGAGCTGATCCTTGATGTAACCCCACCTCCACCTTAAACGCATCTGTCACTCCCACCGCAGACCTCACTGCTGTCACACTACCCTCGTACATATTCTGTACCACTCTTACATACTTCTCTGACACTCCTGACTTCCTCATACAATACCACAACTCCTATCTAGGCACCCTGTCGTATGCTTTCTCTAAGTCTACAAAAACACAATGCAACACCTTCTGACCTTCTCTGTACTTCTCCATCAACACTCTCAGAGCAAACATCGCATCTGTAGTGCTTTTTCCCGGCATGAAACCATACTGCTGATCACTAATCATCATGTCCCTTCTTAACCTAGCTTCCACTACTCTTTCCCATAACTTCATGCTGTGACTGATCAATTTAATCCCCCTGTAGTTACTAGAGATCTGCAGATCACCCTTATTCTTAAAAATCGGTACCAAAACACTTTCTCCATTCTTAAGGCATCCTCTCACTTTCCAAGATTTCATTAAACAATCTAGTTAAAAACTCCACTGCCATTTCACCTAAACACCTCCATGCATCCACAGGTATGTCATCTTGACGAACAGCCTTTCTATTCTTCATCCTCTACATAGCTATCCTTACTTCCTCCTTGCTAATCCATTGTACTTCATGATTCACTATCCCCACATCATCCAGCCTTCTCTCCCTCTCATTCTCTTCATTCATCAACCCCTCAAAGTACTCTTTCCATCTCCTCAACACACTCTCCTCACTTGTGAGTATGTTTCCCTCATTATCCTTTATCACCTTTACCTGCTGCACATCTTTCCTAGCTCGGTCCCTCTGTCTAGCCAATCGGTAAAGGTCCTTTTCTCCCTCCTTAGTGTCCAACCTTTCATACAACCCTCCATACGCCCTATCCTTAGCCTTCGCCACCTTTGTCTTTGCCATGCACCTCATCTCCTTATACTCCTGTCTACTTTCTACATATGTCTGACAATCCCACTTCTTCTTTGCAAACCTCTTTCTCTGTATACTCTCCTGTACTTCCTCATTCCACCACCATGTCTCCTTATCATACTTCCTCTGTCCAGATGTCATACCAAGCACCTTTCTAGCCATCTCCCTTACTAGCTCTGCTGTAGTTACCCAGCTATTTGGTAACTCTTCACTGCCACCCAGTGCCTGTCTTAACTCATCCCTGAACTCCACCTCACAATTACCCTTTTTCAGTTTCCATCATTTGATCCTTGGTGCTGCCCTCACACTCCTCCTCCTCTTCGTGATGACCAATGCATCCTACAAACCACCATCCTATGCTGCCTAACTACACTTTCTCCAGTCACCACTTTACAGTCTCCAATCTCCTTCAAAATGGCCCTCCTACATAAGATATAATCCACCTGTGTGCATCTTCCTCCATTCTTGTATGTCACCCTATGCTCCTCCCTCTTGTTAAAATACATATTCACCACAGCTATGTCCATCCTTTTCGCAAAATCCACTACCATCTGACCTTCTGCATTCCTTTGTTTAACACCATACCTACCCATCACTTCGTCAACCACTCCTCTGTTCCCTTCACCAACATGCCCATTGAAATCTGTTCCAGTCACCACTCTATCACTCTTGGGTACAGTCATCACCACTTCATCCAACTCACTCCAAAATTTTTCTTTCTCATCCATCACACACCCAACTTGTGGAGCATATGCACTAACAACATTCATCATTACACCATCAATTTCCAGCTTCATAAACATCACTCTATCCGACACTCTTTTCAACTCCAAAGCACTCTTAGCATACTGTTCCTTCAGGATAACTCCTATGCCATTTCTCCTCCCATCCACACCATGATAAAACAATTTGAACTCACCTCCGATACACCTAGCCTTACTCCCCTTCCATCTGGTCTCTTGCACACACAATATACCAACCTTCCTTCTGTCCATCATATAAAATGCATACTAACATAAATCCTGTTATTCTAGCAATGTTCTAAGTTCATGAGAGCAATATTTATAATCTGTCCCTATTTATGTTGGGCTTTGTCCAGATTTCTTGCAGAGGTTGAGGTGTGTGAGAGAAATTGAAATGCCCTATTTAGAGTTAGCAGGTGGAATTTATTTTCAAGTGTATTTTCAAGGAATTGTGAGCTTCAATGGAAGAGAAGATTACTGCTGCTCATGCTAAGTCTGCTTAAAATGTGCAACTGTTTTGTTTAGCAAATGGTATCATTATTGTGATATAGAATTTTAAAGCAGTGTTAGTAGTACAGCAGGTAGCATACTTGCATCTTGATGCAGAGGGCTATAGGTTCTACTCCCACAGCATGTAGATTTGTATTTTAAGGGGGTGGAGTGCTGCAGTCCTGGCTATGTCCTCCTTTGGATGAGATGCCTAATAACTATGAACTTGTTTTTCAGCTTACCACCCATTCTGTATTGCAAATATACCAGCTTACCATTTTTAATGTAACATAGGCAATGTATTCTTCAAGGGCAGCAGGCACTGAATTTGTTGATGAAAAGCTGAAATATAAAGTTATTTTCTAGCAACAACCTCTTCATTAGTTTCAGATCTCTATAATGTGGAATTATTCAGATGACTTTTACTTCTGCAGAGATTGTGCATACTGACTGACATTGATGGATTGTAATGACAAAAGTTTAAGTGGCCTTTTATGGTTGAAATATTTTGAATTGGGCAGTTTGTCATTATTGGCTCATATGTTTTGTTTCATTGCTTGCTGGAAAAACATTCAAAACTATAAATTTAAAACACAGTCTAACAAGTGGTGCTGTATTATAGAAGGGATATAATTCAATTATTTTATATAATAATTAATACAATCTGTATATATTATAATCGTGCATAATCATATGTATAAATATGCACACTTCTTATGCATGGCTACTCTTGCTTATCACAGTAACAGGAAGGATACTGTAATGGCTGTGTCAAGAAAAATGGTCTAAAGCTCTTACTTGAGCATATAAAGAAGTTGTTCACATCAGTGATAATGCAGACCCACTTTCATATAACTAAGGGTCAACCACACAAAATCAGAAAACACCCAGAATTTCCCTTCCCACTCAGTAAAACTAATCTTGAAAAAATAATTAATAATGTGCATATATTACGGCTATTGGAATTATCTATAAAAAGATGAAGTGATGATTTGCAACTATGTCAATGTTGGGATTATGAAGAAATGCTTGATTAAGCACTAATTAAAAGATATACATAATTAGTGAATGCATACAGTTTAAGTTAAATACAGCTATAACGTGTCGTGCATTCAGAGCACAGAATGCCAGCTTTTATTTAAACAGCAACTTGTGTTACTGAGAGCTAATCTTGGAAGCCAAAGAACACTAGTGTTATAAACTGATCTGTTTAAATCTGTATAATCTGAACAGGCTCATGGGACTCAGTTTAGTGTCCTACATGAAAAATACTGAGCTAATGAACACTATTCCCCAGTAGTTGTTTCTAAGTCACTTACAAATAAATAAATAAAACAAGGGGGAGTATTTTGAGGTAAAACAAATATCTTGTCTTTATGGTAGGTAAAAAGTAAAACTCTGTTAGTACCCAAGTAAATAAAATGATTATTAGCAATGAATGAGAAATTATTCCAGTATAGAGAACTTAACAGCCAAGCCTTCTTCATCAGAATTCAAAAGGGCTGCCAGCTGAAAGTTCCTTGAGTTAGTTGCAATGTACATGGGGTATGTAAAAAAACTTATGGATTCCTAATTAAATCTAGATACCTGTAATCATTGTAGAAGTAAAGCATATGACAGTATGCACACTGAGAATTTTGAACAGTGTTTATGGCAACTGGAGAGAAATAGCCAAGTAAAGGGACCCTGTAATGGCTGTGTGGGGGTGTGGCTCCATGGGCGGAGAGGGTGGGCCTCCATGGGTGGAGGGGGTGGGGCTCCATGAGTGGAGGGGGTGGGGCTCCATTGCCAGGGCTCTGGGTTTGCACCCCCTTGCAAAAAATCCTGCGGGCTCCCTTGCTCAGGGACCTGACTTATGATCTATGTTACTGCAGACAGACCCAGATGATATGGCCATAGATTCTGCTCAGCAATATATTAGTACAGCAAGTCTTGTTGAGACATATATATTACAGTTCCTATTTCCCATTCTTACATACGCCCTACTGCAGTCCATTACATGCTTACTTGTTTGACATACCTGTTTGTTTTATTCAAGTGTAGGTGGTTATGTCCTTCTTGGTTTTTCTTTTCACTGTTTCTTTCTCTCTCTCTCTCTCTCTCTCACTCTCTCTCAAGGATGTAGGGTGTACATCTGTTTTGCATAGGCAACAGCTTGCCTTTTATAGGTAATGCTCATTAGCAGCTGATGGCCTGTGCACCAATTGGTGTCCCCCACTTGATAATTGCATGCAGGACAGCTGTGCTGTTATTCAATAGCCAATGGCATGGCAACACACTCCTATCATTGAGTACATCATGTGAGCATTGACCCTTTTCCTTGCCAGTGAGGAGAAGTTCAGGGAGGTGTGTGAGCAACAGCATCACAGAGAGTATCTGGAAATACCTCTTTCAACCAAAACTGTGGAGACAGGCCAACAAAATGGGGAGAATGATCCAGACATAGGTATTGCTGTTATACATTTGGATTAATGCTAGTCTAACAGGGTTTGTGTGGACATGGAGTTCCTGGGTGATTTTAACTCTGACAGTGTTATGTGTTTGACATAACTCACCTGAAGGACTATCTGCAGAATGGCCAGAATTTGGACTCCCATGTTTGGTGTGTTCCTCAGACATGTTTTGTCTTTGGAAAATCAGTAGCATACTCTGGGGATAGCAGTCAGTAACTGCTAACATCCATTTGGGTTTCTGACCTCACATCCCTCAGAAAAGATAGGTTACAACTAACCCTGTTACAACAGAACCGTTCTCAGTTTATAACAGCAATATTTCAAATATGCCCCTGCTTTTGGGCCTCTGCTCCACAGTTATGTCAGACTTTGTCCAGATGTCATGCAGTAAGAGGTTGATAGGTATGGTATATGATTATTTAATGCCTACATTCCTGACATTATCCCAGTGATGTATCAGACTGCCAGACATGTTATGTGGAAGAGGCCTTATATATGAGGGGAAAGCCTGGACATTCTGTGGGACTCTGTACAGTTGGGAGGTCTGTGTATTTCTGCCAATTGTTGACAGACTGTCAGGATTGTGTAGCAGTGTCTTGTGCCAATGTTATATGGCCTGTGTAGGGAGGGGCGTGGATGTATGTGTTATGGCTCCTTTTCTATCTGCCTGTGCATGCTGCTTCTGTTTCTGGTGGTCTATCAGCTGTATATGTTTGTAGGCGCAGACTGCGACATGTCCCCTACCACAGTCAGGCATCATAGTATACTATGAATTGGGGCAGTATATGTGGGGGTAGTGTGTGAGTGGCAAACATGTTGAGATGTTTTTGCTCACACAGTCCTTATACTGTACTGTTCCTTTGGCTTACTGGTATGTCACTGTGACTGTGGTTGAATTGGTTGTGTGTATGCACTTTCACAATGGTGTCTATTTTTCAGTGCTGTGACATCCATGTAGTGCCTGATATATTTGCCAATACATGTGTTATTCCCCCTAGCAGATTTGGGTTAGTGTTGTGTCAGTCTGACTGTCATTTGGACAGTGCTTGGTGACATGTTTAGCAGCTAAGTGTAGCTTCCCTAATGTGATTTTATGTCCAGATATTTGTAGGATGTAGTGTTGCCTGGCCCCCATAACTGTTGTGTATTTCTGGCACATCAGTTGGCTGATGTGAGGGTTTCAGTCACTAACTAGTGGGAAGTAATTGAATGTTGAACTTGTGCTATTTCAGTCAATATATGTTAGGACAGACATGAGGGTGTTACTGCAGTAAATGTGTCAGCTTAACTACTCCAGTATTTCAGATATGTCTATATGTCCATGGCTTTCTGCCCCCACTTTGTTAGTCCTGGACCAGGTTTGTTGCACTAAGGGGTTCTTAGCCTACCTTGGGACTATCTGGATTGTTGCAGTTATGTCCAGGATTATTACTCATAGTTCTGGTCTGTTCCACAGATGCATTATTTTCATATCCCTGGTAAATCACTGTGATGATATTAGGATTTCTGACAGTAAATGATGACATACATTTTAGTTTCAGAACTCACATACTTCAGAACATGTATGCTGAAGTAAACCCTGTCACTCTGGTAACATTCTACTTTTATAAGAACAATATTTGAAGTATGTCCCTAGTTTTGTCCCATTGTCCCTCATTTGGAAAGCCTTGTGACAGATTTCTTGCAGTAAGGGGTTGGTAGGTATGACTCCACTACGTTATGAGCATAGATATATATATATATATATATATATATATATATATATATATATATATATTCACACCAGGAAAAAAATGTAGTTTGGGTGGAAAATAACCAAAAAAAATACAAAACCATCTCCTGGAAGTGAGAGAAAAGCCCAAATAAACAGTCAGTGGAGTGTAGACACATGAAGATTTATTAAATCCACTTCAGACTCAGTAAGTGCTTTCGTCCTGACAAGTATATGACTTTATCAAAACCAAAGTGCCTTCCATCTTGCAACAGTTAAATAGTACAACACTAATTAAACAATCAAGAATTAAAGTGATATCCAGAAAAACAGCCTTAAACAAGCCCATAAGAACCACTATTAGCTAGTAAAATATATACAAGTAAAACACTGATGAATGTTTGTCAACAATTAATAAAACTGTCTCAATAGAAATTATACTCTGTATAAAAATATTTTGTAAAACAGATGCCTATCTCTTAAAATCAGTATCAATGATATGTGTTCATTCATTCCTGTGGGGTGGGGTGTTGACATTGAGAATTAACTGCCATATAAACTCACTCTTGTATATTTCATTAGACTAGTTGCCACCCCTAATGTTTTTATTTATTTATTTAATTATTTATTTCTATTTGTTGACCGGGAGTGTCCGACTGGACGTAGGTCCATTTTCATCAAAGGCCAGGGGAGAAAAGCTCCACGGTTAAAATAGACAGTAGTTACATTGGATTACATAGTGATTAACAATTTACATAGCAATTACTTACAACATATTTACAGATGAAGAACATAGTACATCAGTAGACAACTAGAATCTTTATCTGTGAAGTACAAAGCAGACATTAACAAATGTTACAAGAAGAAGTTCCTGCTGTATAATAAGTACTGGCTTATGAGCATCTGAGCTTGCTATAATCAAGGTAGTTAGTGGAGTGGATAGAAAGGTAGTGGTTGGATGCGGAGAGTGATATTAGAGTGGGAGTTGCAAGGGCATAGCCAGCATGTTTTTCTTAATAATCTCCAGAATACCAAACTTAAAACCATTACAGGCATCACAAGAAAGTGTGTGCTTGTATAGGGTGTTGTTGTTATTGTGGGTTTCTATGGCATAAAAGTGTTCATAAATTCTTTTATGTAAAGACCTTTCTGTTTTAACCACGTAAAACCCATTACAGCCATGACAAACACAAACATATACTAAAACTATACTGTCACAGTTTCCCCCCACTAAATT